>NC_138911.1:1200000-1606310 GCF_965231255.1 Vanellus vanellus | reverse complement strand
GATAGGATGGGAAAGGAAGGGAGGGAATGGATTGGGATGGCATGGCATGGGATAGGGATGGGATAGGGATGGGATGGGTTGGGATGGGAAGGGATGGGAGGGAATGGGATGGGAAGGGAAGGCAAGGGGTTGGGAAAGGAATGGGATAGGGTGGGAAAGGAAGGGAGGGAATGGATTGGGATGGAATGGGATGGCATGGCATGGCACGGGATGACTGAAGTGCCCCTCTGAGGAGCGTCCAAGCAGGATATCTCCATCCCTTACTGACGGCTTGGGGTTCCAAGTTCCTGCTCCCTCCTGGCCAGCAGAGACGCAGCCCAGGGCAGGTTATCCCCGCTGGGCCGTGCAGAGGGGAGCACCGGGGCTGAGCTCAGCCCTCCCGGCCCCACACGGTCCCAGCCCGGCAGCTCTGTGCCGCAGCCAGGAGCCAGCAAAGGCCTGGGCGGGGGGAGCACCCCAAAAGGCTCCTCTCCCCCTTCCTTCCATCCTCATCCTCTCTGCACGTACCGGGCTGGCGTGGCGGGTCTCCCACCCCTCAGGGACAGCCGTAGCCCTCGTCGCGCCCCGGGGAACTTCTCCCCGCGTGACTCAACCGCTCCTGCATCCCCCAACGGAGTCCCCCTCCGCGGCTGAGTGTCACCCGCTGACGCAAATCCTCCCACCCCCCCAACGCCGGGTGCCGTATTTAGAAAGGTTTTATCGGCGGTGTCAGGGAGGAATCAGACACCCCCGACCACCAGCGTAGGGGCTGCCGGCGCGCTCCCTGCCGCCATCCCTGGAGGGGACGGGTGTGTGAACCCCCATGCGTGGGGTGCTGTGGGGCAGCAGGGGACCGCAGGGGGCCCTGTGACGGGGTGTCCCCTCGTCCTCCGACCTCCTCGCCGGGCAGAGCGCACGGCGTCGGCAGCCGTGCAGGCGTGGGGTGAGGATGGCGGAGGGCTGCGGGGAATAACTCCCACCGAGAGCAGAGGAAAAGGCCCCGCAGCACCTATCCCCAAAACCTGCACGCAGCCCTTTCCCAGCAGCGCAACGTCGCCCTGCGGGTCCCGCGTGCACTGGGAGGACCGCGATGGTCTTACTGGACATAAGCGCGGATGCGGGTGCCCATCGCAGGAGTGGTCCCCCGTCCCTCGTGCCTTCGCTCTCAGCGGGGATGTCCCACGTCTGGCCGCTATCCTGCCGCAGAGGAGCCAGCCCCGAGGGACCCCGCTGGCAGCGGCACGAGGCAATGCCTGGGGGTCTCCAGTAAAGCTCCAGCCTGAATCCAAGAATCCCCAGTCCCCAAATCCTGAATCCCCAATCCCGTGGGATGGCACGGGAAGAGATGTAGGGCCCCGAGGGGTGAGAGCAGGGTTGGGGACACAGCTTGGCTCCTGCCAGCCCCGGGGTGCTGCAGCCTTGACCCCTTCCAGCATGCCCAAAGTGCAGCCCTGGGGATGGGTGTGAAGGGCCCAGGTGAACTGGGAGCACTGGGATGTGACGGGAGCACGAGGAACCTCAGGATGGACTGGGAGCAACAGGAGTACTGGGATGCACTGGGATCCCTGGGAGCACAGGGATGCGCCAGGAGCACCAGGAGCTCTGGGATGCACTAGGAGCACCAGGATGCACTGGGAGCACTGGGAACCCTAGGATTGGAGGAAGCCCTGGGATGCGCCAGGAGCACTGGGATGCACTGGGAGCACTGGGAGCCCTGGGAATGGAGGGAGGTTTGGGATGCACCAGGAGCACTGGGATGTGCCAGGAGCACCAGGAGCCCTGGGAATGGAGGAAACCCTGGGATGTGCCAAGGACCACCGGGACGCACCAGGACCACCAGGAACTCTGGGAACAGAGGGAACTCTGGGATGCACCAGGTACACTGGGATGCACCGGGAGCATCGGGATCCCTAGGAATGGAGGGAGCTCTGGGATGCACCGGGAACACCAGGATGCACTGGAAGCACCGGGAGCTCTGGGAACGGAGGGAGCTCTGGGATGCGTCAGGACCACCGGGAGCCCTGGGAACAGAGGGAGCTCTGGGATGCACCGGGAGCAGCGGGATGCACCGGGAACACCGGGCGGCGGTGCGGTCTGAAAGCTCCTCCTCGTGGCTCCCGTGGAGAACTACCGGGCACCGGCAGCGGCTGCCGGGAGAGTCCCGGGACACGGGCCGGGATGAGGTGCGAGGCGGCAGTGGCAGTAACGGGACGCGAGGCCATTGCCCGGTGCTTCTCTCCCACCCCGTGGGGTCACAACCACCTCCCCGGGAACCGCGGGGTGACGGGGACAGCGGGAAAAGGCTGCAGCCGGCCCTGCAGCTGCCCAGGATGGGACCACGGCCGCATCCTGCCTCGCTTGCCACGGGGACCCCGCCAGCGCGGGCCACTCTCTGCGCAGAGCCACCGGCCACCCTGCAAGAGCCCCGCTGCGGCACCGGGGTAGGGTTTCCCGCCGGCTTCCAGGAAGGCATTAAGTTAATGCACGAAATATGATTTCAGGCCGCGGTGCCTGGCTGGGAACGGTGCGGGGAGCGAGGCAGGAGCGCTGCGAGTGGAAAATCACTTCTGCTGCGAGCAGCAATTTCTTTTTTTTCCCCTTTGCTGGCAAAGGTATTTGAAACAAGAAGGGGGGGGGGGGGGGAAGAGGAGGAATGGGAACAACCGGGACCCTCTGGGCAGCGAGCGGTTGTGTTCGCAGAGTGCTTGTGCCCCTTTCCCTGCACCGTGGGGACGGCCGGAGGGGCTGTGCCTGATGTATTGTGTCCCCATCCCAGCAGGTTGTCACTTCTCCGTGGGAAATGTCTCTAAAGTGCATATTCCCGGCACCAGCTGCAGGAATTCCGCCCTGTACGGTCCCCCTCCTCTCCCTCCGGTCCCCCATGGAGGGAACAGGGCCGGGCAGTGTCATAGGAGAGGAGGAGAGTGGGGCCAGGGTGGTTTTGGGTGCTGGGACCCCATGGTGGGGTTACACCTCTGCCCATCACCCTTTCCAGCTGATACCAGTGGGATGCGCTGCTGACGGGACGGCACCCGGCTCTGCTCCCCGGCTCGCATGGGAAGGGGTGGCCGGGTCCCACACGGACAGAGCCGTCCCCCACCGCAACGCAGTACCCTCCAGTTATAGATACACAAGGAAAAATCAATACCTGGCTGCAAAAACCAAAAAAAAAAAAAAAAAGGCAGCTGCGAGTGGCTTTTTATAGCAAGCCGTCCCATTTGCATCCTTCCTCAGCGCTGACCCAGGGAGACTGACCTCTGGCTAAATTAGCTGCGTCGTCCCGAGGGAAACGGGCTTTAAAAAGCAGCAGCCAAAGATGAGGAGGCGAGGCTGGACCGTGCTGGAATATTCCACCACAGCCACCCTTTCCCTTGCTCCTTGCTGCCCTGAGCCCATCGGAGGTCCCCGATGGCCTTGTCCCCCTCCCGGAGCAGAGCTGGGCAGTGGGACGGGGTGACTGCCAGCAGCCCCGGCTCTCCTTTCCCCTGGGATCATTTCCCAGAGGGAAGAAGGGATTTGGGCAGGAGCGGAACCCGGTTAGCCCTTCCCCGAGGCTGCTGTGGGGTGGCAGCCCCACACTACAGCCCCCCTGCTGTAGGTTCACAAGGGGGGGGGGGGGGATACCAAGCAGAGAGCGTCAAGGGGAGTGGGAGCAGCCCCCCGAGAAGCAGTGAGAGGGATGAGGGACCCTATAGGTCCATCCCCAGGATGGAGAGGGGCTGACCCTTTCCCCCTCCCCGCAAAAACCCCACTGTGCCCCCTGGATGACAGAGGCGCTGAGGCAGGGGAGCGGGGCACGCCAGCACATCTAGGTCACCCACGCGAGCGGCTAAATGAGCTCCCTCGTTAGCTGCCTCTGTCTCCGCATTGCACCTACGCGGGGCCGGGGCGTGCAAATCGGCCTCTGCCCTGACGGGGAGGGGATTTGGAAACCCCTGAGTGGGAGGGAAAGACAGATGGGCCCATTATCCCGGTGAGATCGGAGCAAGCTGAAAGGTGGGGAGGTAATGCCGGGGTGGAAGGTTGAGGGGAGGGAAGGCACGGCATGGTCAGGGAGGGATGGACAGCGGGAAGGTTTGCACGTGCGTAGGCTCCAGCATCCTCAAATCGCCCTTGGCTTCGGGCTTCCCTACTCGCAGCGGCGCACTGGAGGCAGTGCTGAGCCCCAGCTGCCCGCACCAGTTAGCCCAGGTGCTGTGCATCAGCCTCCCACTTGGAGCAGATGAGCCGTAACATGTGCCCTGATAAAAGAGCCGTCACAGCAGGTAGAACCTCTTTAGGAAGAAGCCAGCCCGGCTTTGGGCTCCTTGCTGCGCCTGCAAGGATGGCTGCGGCGTGGGGCTCTGCAGCACCCGGAGCTGCCGGTGGTGTCTCGGAGGAAGGTGAGTTACCTCCCGAAGCCCGTCTTGAGCACGTGGCCCTGTGGATGGACCAGGGTTTTTTTTCCTCCACCTTCCTCCCAATTAACTTTTTCTCCTTTAGCGCTGTCTGGCTGTGACTTGCTCTGCCCGGGGGTCAGCACAGCCCTGGCCCTTTCTGGTTGAGCTGCTCACAACCTCACAACGGGTGTTAAACCCGCCTGCGCTGCCATAAAACCTTTTCTTGCTCTTATTTGATGCTGGTTTTTGTTTGGTTTGGGTTTTTTGGTGTTTTTTTGTTTGTTTTTTGTTTGTTTTTTTTTTTTTTTCTGGCTGAATTGTGGCCCTGGGCTGGTTTGAGCCCTGCTGGAACATCACCATATAATGCCCAAGTTGTGCCCCTCCCATCAGAAAGGTGCTGGGAGGACTCTGGGCGCTTGTGGCTGTGAAGACGCCTCGCTGGTGTCCCAGCCAACCTCCGGCTGGGAGAAGCCAGCGATGCTCCCGCATGGGTTGGGAGAATACAGCAGGGAGAAGGCAAGGAGGTGAGTCGGGATTGCTGCCTGATACGATCCGGAGCGCAACCGGCAGTAAGAGCGCTCCTGAGGATGAGTCAGTGTCACTGATAACTGGGCTGGTGATCAGGAAAAAAAAACCCACCACGTTTCAAGGAGAGACTCTGTTAAAGCTCCGCTTTGCACACAGGGCTGTGTCAGTGGTGTCATCCCCAGCAGCTGCCTGCCCCAGCCCAGTTCCCCCAGTTGCACGACTGCTCTGGGATGCGGACCCCGGGGGGGGGGGGCTCACATCTGGAGTGTGTCCACACCGCACCATCACGGTGGGGTTGCCCCAGCAGCGACAGCAGGAGCTCTCCCAGCTCTGCGTGGTGTCACCTTGTGCCCCAGCTGGTGGCATCAAGACTCGGGAAGGGCCAGGACTGGGCTGTGCCGTGCTCCGTGCCTGGTGGATGGCTGTAGTACCGGTGCCCTCGGGTGACCGGTCAGCAACAGCAGGCAGCAACTGTGCGGTGCTGGGGTGTAATTGGTGTCACCGTGAGCAGCTGAGGCCGGTGCTTGTAGGATGAGTAATTACATCAGCCTAATTTTGAAAATCAGGCTCTTCATGTCTTGCCAAGCTCATTTGCAGGACAGCCCTGTCACAGTTGGAGTGGCTGTGCCAAGATCCAGGCAGCTGGCAGCCGTGATGCCCGCACGGCCCTGGCCCCGCGGCCGCCAGAGGTGGACGGAGCACAACTGCTTGTTCCTCCGCCCCAAAAGAGGCGGGGGGGTTCGCTGCCTGCTGCAGTGCAGGAGGGGCAGGGGATGGTGTGCCCCCATTAGCACCCAGGCATTTACTTTTGTTGATGTCCTTGGTATCTTGGTGGTTGTAGGGTGAGGAGAGAGGATTCTGAAAAATCAGAGTGATTTAGGTTGGAAGGGACCTTGAAGATCGTCAAGTTCCACCCCCCTGCCCTGGGCAGGGACACCTCCCCCCAGCCCAGGTTGCTCCAAGCCCCGTCCAACCCGGCCTTGAACACCTCCAGGGATGGAGCAGCCACAGCTTCTCGGGGCAACCTGCGCCAGGGGCTCACCGCCCTCACAGGCAACAATTTCTTCCTAATATTGAATTTAAATCTCCTCTCTCAGTTTAAAACCACTCCCCCTCGTCCTATGGCTCCCCTCCCTGATCCAGAGTCCCTCCCCAGCTCTCCTGGAGCCCCTTTAGGGACTGGAAGGGGCTCTGAGGTCTCCGCAGAGCCTTCTCTTCTCCAGGCTGAACCCTCCCAACTCTCTCAGCCTGTGCTCACAGCAGAGGTCCGTGTCCTTCTTGTGTTGGGGGCTCCAGAGCTGGAGGCAGCACTCCAGGTGGGGTCTCACCAGAGCGGAGCAGAGGGGCAGAATCCCCCCCCTCGCCCCACTGGCCACACTTCTGATGCAGCCCAGGATGCCGGTGGCTTTCTGGGCTGTGATCGCACATTGCCGGCTCATGTTGAGCTTCTCCTCCACCAGCACCCTCAGGTCCTTCTCTTCAGGGCTGCTCTCCAGCCATTCCCCGCCCAGCCTGGATTTGGGCTTGGGATTGCCCCGACCCAGCTGTAGGGCCTTGCACTTGGCCTTGTTGAACTTCATGAGGTTGGCATGTGCCCACCTTTCCAGCCTGTCCAGGTCCCTCAGGATGCCATCCCTCCCCTCCAGCGTGTCTACCTCCCCACACAGCTTGGGATCATTGGCAAACTTGCTGAGGGTGCAAGTTTGTGTGCCTGAGGGAGCTCCAGATGTGCCTGAATGCCCAACCACCTGCGCCTGGGCTCTCCCAGCCTCTTCCGAAATACTTATTTGCTTTTAAAGCAGTTTTCTGCCAGTGAGATGGGCTGTGTTGGTGTCCCAGGGTGAGGGTGGTTTTGACTGCCGATGTGGAGGTCAAGCACAGCTGTGGCCTTCAGTGACAATGTGTCCCACGAGCTAGCAGGCTGCTTTGGTCACTGTCAACTTCGGGACCTGCTTGGAAGTGGCGGGTGCCCTGGAGGCATAAATCAGCCTGGCATCACTGCAGGCAGCATGTCTCATGCAAATCGCGCTGATTAGGTGGTGATGGAGCAAGGTTGTGTATGTGGGGCTTCTTCCCATGGCTCCAGGGCTGGAGAAGGGCTGTAATCCCCCTGGTCTGGTTGCAGATGTTCTTTCTCTAAGCTCTACCACCCAACACCCCCGGGGCATTCCCGCTCGCTGCTGCACGCCCGAACTTGAATTTGAGCTGCTGTCACACAGGCACAAAAGGAGCTGGCAAGGAGAAGGGGCTGTGCGTGCTCCTGGCAAACGTCCCCGATGCCCTGATGTACGGGGACAAGATGTGCTGATGACTTCTCCTCCCCGACGAGGGCCACTAGGAGAGGACAAGCTGGAGAACGGCCAACCTGGGGACAGCCCGTGGCATGCGAGTGGTGCCGATAGAATATATCTTTTTGGCTCGTCTAAGTATCTGTTTGTTTGTGTGGGTTTATCTCAACAGCAGCCGCGGCAGTTTGGCACGCAATGTGGTAGCTGCTGATACGTCCAGCTTCTTTGAACGTAGCTCTGAGATGTAGCTGCCTACACAGCCAGCTGAGCGGTCCGGGCGAGCGGCTCCGAGCTGGCACTCGTACCCATCCTCATCACCTCCTCCTCCCTGCTACCGGCCCTCGCAATCCCTGGTGGCCCAAAGCTATCTCGCAGCAAAACCGGAGAGCCATGGCGGCATGTCCCGCGTCTTGCTGTGCCTGTGGTGTCTCTTCCCTCCGTTGAGCAGCAGCTGCCTCGAAATATCGGAGGATGTTTGCCATCACTCCTGGCGCAGGCATGTCCGCCTGCCTCCTGGTGCAGCCGCGGCTCCGCAGGGATGCGGAGATACTCCATGGCTGGAGCTGTGTGATGCCGAAGCGGCCAGAGCAAATTCTTCCTCCTCCGCTTCGGCGGCGGGAGCGTGGCAATCCTGCGAAGTGGCTGATGTTGTCCCTGCCGCTCGGGAGTCCCCCCCTCAGGGCTGCGTGCATGTACGTGCACGGACGTGGGCTGCCTGGGAATGAGGGGCTGGTGGGCTCGCACTTGCCAAAATGTTGAGATCTGCAGCTCCTCGTGGACTTTCTGGGGTGATTTCAAGCCCAAGAGGCGCCCGTGACAGTAGTTTGGACGGTGGAGTCACGATTGCTGCTCCCGGAGCCCTCCATTGCTTCACAAGTCCCTCCATTTTACGCCCCGGAGGCTGCGGTGGGCGCGAGAGCAGCTGGGGAGGTGGTGATGGGAGGCAGCCCGAGGGGAGCAGAGGTTCCCCGAACCCACGGCTCTGCCCGTTTGCCCGTTAGACCTCCCGCCCCTCACACCCCAGCGCGGAGCCGCCGCGTTCGGCACCGCACAGCTGTGCGTGTCGCAGTTTGAGAGCTCTGCCGCCTTTGCTGCCAAGGTTTTAGGGTTGTTTTTCCTCCTTTTTCTTTTCAGCTCTTTCCTTCGGAGACTTGTTTATGGCCGTCAGGATTTGACAGACTCTTGGCACCCCTCTCACCCCCAGCAAATGCCACGGGAGCCGAAACTCCCGCCTTTGCCCCGCCGCTGCGGTTGGAGACCTGTTGGGAAGGGCTGTCTTTGCAGGGGAAATCAAGCCGGGAGACTTTCAGAGCCAGAAAAGACCTGGCACAGGGATGACAGCAGCAGAAGCCAAAAGGCTCAGATGGTTTTAAATGTCAGGGAGAGGTGTAAATGCATCTCAGAGACAGCATGTCCAGGAGCTATGGTGTTTTATAGACAGCTTGATCTCCAGAGCCAGCATCCCCTTGGTTTTCCTCTCTCTCGGAGCTGTGACTTTGCCCGGCCGCTGCTGTGTGGCAGTGCTGTGACTTGCCCGTGGCGTACCCGGTCCAGGAACGTGGGGATGGTGCCGGTGTCTGTGGCCTCTGGTGAAGAGGAGCGGGATGAAAGGGGGGTGGTGGTGGTGGGAGGGAGAGCTCTTGAGGAGCAGAAGCACAAGTGCATCTTGTCTCCTGCTGCTTATGTGACCTTTTCCGTTGGGAGATGATCTAACCTGACACTTGGAGGTGGAAGGAAAGGGGGAAGCGGTCATCTTCTCGCTTCTGCTGCTGCGTGTTTGCCTGCTCTCCTCTGCCACACACCCCCCTCAAAAAAAAAAAAAAGAAAAAAAAAAAAAAAAAAGAGTTTTAAGTCTCCAGGAGTCAGCAAGTTCTCTGTGCCAGCCATCTGTCCCATTTCCCTTAGCAACCATTCGTCCTTCTTCTCCTTCATTAAGTATCTGAAGCAGATCCTGCCTGTCAGACCCTCTCTCGTTTCCCTTTTCGCCTGCGTTTGGCTCTCTGGATCATCCCTCTAGCCCGTCGGCGGTGCACAGACTCCTTACCTGGGGACACGGTGCCCTCCCACATGGGGGACGTGTCCCTGTTGTGTGTTTTGACAGGCTCTGCGTTTGCTCACGTTCCGTGTGGGCTCTGTTTTCGGTGCCTGCCTGCTGGCTATTTCTTTCCAGCCTGATCTTTTTCAGTTCCTTCTCCTTCGCCCTCCTCCCGGTCCGTGTGCTGCCTCCTCAGCCTGCATTGGGTTTTTGGGGGCTGAGCAGGGATTGGCGTTATTTATGACCGCGGCACATCTGGGCTCCGACCCGCTGGGCTGCCCACAGCAGGGTATGACACTAAATACTAATTCTTGGGGAAGAGGCTTTGGAGATTTGGATCCTGAGCTGTGGCATGTGTTAATTTGATGGTTACTGTTTGGGCTGATGAGGTGAGTACTGAACGGGTGACTTCCAGAACAAAATAGCTTAAATTATGGCAGCCGAGGTGAATGTGCACAGCTGGGGTTTTTGCTGTTCTTCTCCCATCAGAAAGGGGTTCTGGGTGGTCAGGGCAGCTCCTAGAGGCCAGCTGGATGCAATACTGGGCTGTTTTTTGCTCCTGGGGCAAGGATAAGGGTGTTGGTGCACCATAAACCCCAAACCTGCCACGCATCTCTCGCTGTGGCACAGCAAGGCTCTGCCAGAGAGGTCCTGGAGGAGAGACCCACTGGGAGGTAGGCTGCCCTCTGCAAAACCAAGACCATCTTGGAGACTCAAGGCATGGTGGTGACATCCCAGTTGCTGCTGTAAGTACTGAACAACTTGTATTTAAATCATAGAATGGTGTAGGTTGGAAGGGACCTTGAAGATTGTCAAGTTCCACCCTCCTGCCCTGGGCAGGGACACCTCCCCCCAGCCCAGGTTGCTCCAAGCCCCCTCCAACCCGGCCTTGAACACCTCCAGGGATGGGGCAGCCACAGCTTCTCGGGGCACCCTGCGCCAGGGGCTCACCACCCTCAGAGTGAAAAATTTCCTCCTAATATCTCATCTCAATCTCCCCTCTTCCAGTTTGAAGCCATTCCCCCTCATCCTATCACTCCATGCCCTTATAAGAAGTCCCTTCCCAGCTCTCCTGGAGCCCCTTTAGGGACTGGAAGGCTGCAATAAGATCTCCCGGAAGCCTTCTCTTCTCCAGGCTGAAGAACCCCAATTTGAGGGAGGGGAGGTGCGATGCTCTGCTGCGTTTCGTGGGCTCGTACAAAAAGGAGCCGCTTTCTGCAAGGGAACGCTGTGAACTTCTCCATAGGATAATTATTCCAGGATATTGGTCTTTGTAGCAACCTCTGCTTTGTTCCTCGGCCCTTCTCCCATCTGCCTGATGGGCTGTGGTCCCAAACACCTCTGTGTGCTGGTTTGAGGAGGAGAGTTGCGCTCTAACTAATACGATGAGGAGGATTAGGATCTCAATGGGAAGCAGAGTCTCCAGGCGAGAGCAGAGACTCCCCCTCTGGCAGTTCCGAGCTGGGCGAAAGCCAAGTGGGTTAGAAAGGTCTTTGAGGTCCGAGAGAAGGGAGGGACGGCTCTGCAGCCTGGTGTGAGGTGTGGGAAAAGAGCCAGGAGCAGAGCCAGAGAGGAATCCTTAATGTGAAACCTTCTGGTTCAGTACAGGCCTGCTACGGACCACCTCCAGAAGCAAGCGCGGGTTCCGGAGCGAGCAGAGAAGGGATGGCATTTGGCTTAATGAAATTATCCAAGTGCCCTGGCTCCAGCCGCTGCTTTTTAATTGCATCTGACTGATGTCCAGACACACGGGGAGGGGTGGCATCCTCTGTTGTAGCATCTGCATCCTCCGCGCAGTGCCCACATCCGACAGTGGTACTCGCAGCCCCTCTGGCTTCCTAGAGAGCCTGGAAGGATGCAGGTGCTGCTTTGGTGAGGAAGAGACAGACTCGGTGCTCTCTTACTGCCGCTTCTCTCTAGCGCTGACAGGCACAACACAGCTGAACCGTAAACTTCCCCATCCCGCTGCAGTGATTCCCGTCACAGGAGGTTAGCAAGCTACTGCAATCCAGCCAGCAATATGCCCTGGTGGCCAAGAAGGCCAATGGCAGCTGGGGGTGCATCAAGAAGAGCGTGGCCAGCAGGTGGAGGGAGGTCATCCTCCCCCTCTACTCTGCTCTGGTGAGGCCACATCTGGAGTGCTGTGTCCAGTTCGGGGCTCCCCAGTTCAAGAAGGACAGGGAACTGCTGGAGAGGGTCCGGCAAAGGGCTACAAAGGTGATGAGGGCACTGGAGCATCTCTCTGATGAGGACAGGCTGAGGGACTCGGGGCTTTTCAGTCTGGAGGAGAGAAGACTGAGGGGGGATCTTATCAGCGCTTATCAATCTTTAAAGGGCGGGTGCCGGGGGGATGGGAACAGTCTTTTTTTTCCAGTGGTGCCCAGTGACAGGGCAAGAGGGAAAGGGCACAAACGTGACCATAGGAAGTTCCATCTAAACACGAGGAGGGACTTCTCTCCCGTGCGGGCGGCAGAGCACTGGCACAGCTGCCCAGAGAGGTGGTGGAGTCTCCCCCTCTGGAGCCATTCCAAACCCGCCTGGACGTGTCCTGTGCCACTGCTGGAGGTGCCCCTGCTCTGCCGGGGGGTGGCACTGGGGGAGCTCCAGAGGTCCCTTCCAGCCCTCACCAGTCTGTGAAGCAGCTCATTCTTGGTCAGCCAGCAGGGTAAACTTGATATCTCGGCCAGCATTCCTCTGCAGGGAAGCTGTGTTAATGCCACCTGACCGAGTCCTGCGGAGCGCTGGGAAAAGGCCAGCTCTCCTGCTTGTGGGGGTGAATGCATCCCACATCCCTAAAGATCCTGTTAAAAATCCTGATTCATTTCTGGGCTAGAGCTCTCCTTCCAAAAGAAGGCTTTAGCAAGGAGGATGGAGCCAAGGGCATTTGAAAGGTGGGCGGTGAGGAGAAATAAGAGAGCATGTAGGAATTTGGGGAGGGGGCGGGGGGGAGTGGAGCAGATAAAGAAAAGGACATGTTATTGCACCTGAATTAAGCAACGCTGTGATGAAGCCGGGGGTCTCCGCTGGGCTGCAAACACAACATCGTGAGCCAGGTCCCCAGAACGGGGGAGCTCGTGGGTTTGCATTTTTCTCCCCTCTGAGAGCCTTTAGGGCTCATTTCAATGCTGCTTTTTTTTTTTTTTTTTTTTTTTTTCCTGCAAAACCATCAGGGTTTACAATCCGAGGCGAAAAAAGGCAAACTTTCAGCACAGAGCGATGCACGGCTTGCTGAGGATGAAGGGTTTGCAGAAGAGGGAGCGTTGGAGGACGATGGCAAATGTACCGATGGCCCAGAGCACTGCTTTAACCACTCACCCGCTCGTCGCTGCTGGAGAGGGCCACCTGCAGCTCCTGGGCACGAAAAAGGCCCTGAGCTTTGCGAAGCAGCCTGAGCAGCAGCAAGAGAACTCCAGTGAAACGTTATTTAATGTTCCTCTTCAGTGGAGATGGCTATTTACCAGTGAGAAATTTCTGGGCTGAAGAGTCACAGCTTGGGTAATGCTGGATAATGTCCTTGGGAGGGGGAAGCGCTGGCGGGATTTACAGCAAGTCTTTGAGGCTTGGCTTCCATAGTTAGATCTGGCACAAATTTAGAAAAGCAGCTGGAGGATGAGTTTGTGCTTGGAATCATTAGCAGCGAGGGCTGTGCTGAATTACCAAATGCAACCTGGGGGAGAAATGGTTTCTCGGCTTTCTGTCAAGGCCAGTAAACTAAAATACGTGTGCGCACGTATGTATTTACTACACGCCAAAAGTGAACCCGCAGCACTGTAAAGGCATGTAGCGCCCTGGCTCCCCGCGTGGCAGGTGGTTTGGAGAAGGGAGGGATCCTGCAAAACAGTGCCAGCCAAAGCGGCTTTGTGGCTGGCCGAGGTGGTCTCGCTGCCGAGGCAGAGCTTGGAAACCTCATGGCTGGGCAAAAGGGGCAGCTCACCCGCACGCCAGTGGGAAAGGGAAGAGTTGTGCCCAAAAGAAGGAGCTGCCAAGCTGGCCGGGAAGGTGCCGGCAGCGTTCTGCCCTGCTTGCCCGCAATGGGAACTGGGTGCTGCCTCGTAGCTCCGTAATGGGCTGTCTCTTCACGCGCATGTGGAGAGAGGTTTGCCACCCCTGTGAGTAAAGTGTCCCTGCCTGTGAGTGGCATTTTGGTTCCCAGAGCAGTCTGTCAACGCCAGCGTGTCAGTCTAAGAGCCTGCCACTGTGCTTCCAGAGCATCTGTCCCCAGGTTAGACTGGCTGAGGGTGGAGAGGGCTCAACTCTGCAACGAGCCTTGCCTTACAGTAGGAATTAACTTGGTTTAGGGGGTCATCCACCTGGGCTTCTCCATGTTAGGATGAGAGGAAATGGGTTCAAGTTATGCCAGACGAGGTTTAGATTGGATATTAGGAAAATTTTTTTCACTGGAAGGGTTATCAAACATTGGAATAGGCTGCCCAGGGAGGTGGTGGGTTCCCCATCCCTGGAGGCCCTTAAAAAAAGGGTAGAGGGGGTATTTGGGGACATGGTTTAGAAATGGTTTTGTCAGGGTAGGTTAATGGTTGGACTTGATGATCTTAAAGGTCCCTTCCAACCTCAACATTTCTATGTTAGACCAGCCTCTTGCCTTTTGAAAGGCTTGAAGGGGGGGGGGGGGGGAGGGAGGGAGGCACGTATCCTTGTACAGAGCGGGAGTTTGTGTTTGTCCCCAAAAGGAATCAAACACCTCTCCTGGGGTCCCCTGACGGAGTACCTGGAGAGTACCTGAATCAGCAGTATCCCTGCTCTGACTTCTGCAACTCTCTGGGCTACACAGGTACTACCGCGGGCTGGCTTAGCATCAGTACGCCTGTAAAATACTAACAAGCATCTATTAAGCAGGAGGGGAGAGGCTGGGTGCGATGTCCTGAACACGGTGTGGGGAGACGGGAGTGGGAGAATGGAGCCTCTCCAAGGCACGTCCTGGTGCCTGGAGGAACCGCAGAAGGCTCTGACCCAGCTTAGGGGAAATTTTTGCAAACACGCTGAGCGCAGGAGAAGCACCTTCATTAGGATAGTGACTTTTAGTTAAGACTTGAGTAATGCTGTTTATCTGCAGTGCTGCAGCAGCTGGTCCTGCTGTGGGGGCATTAGCGCCCGCTAGTCCCTACTTTTGGAGCTTTTCAGTGCCAGCGCTGAGGACGAGAAAGTGAGGAGGCAGAAGACAGAGGCCCAGTCTGGGCAGTGGTGGCTTTGCGTGCTGGCATTACAGCTGCTGCAGTGGGCGCCGAGGCAGAGCAGGTTTCTGGGGAGATGCGATGGTGGATAACGAAGGACCTGGGTGGCTGATGTGTGAGGAGGTCCTCCGAAGCGAAGCAGGATCAGCCTGAAGGCGCTAGTTTAGAAATGCTTTGGTAGTAGGCGATGGAGGCTGATGGCTCTGGCTAATTGCAGGCGGGAGTCACGCTGGGTAGCGAAGGAGAGCTGACAGGCAGGCTGGGGAGGCACAGCTACCACCGGCACTGGAAGCAAACACAGACACTTTACACTTGATGCGAGGGAAATGGGGGACAGGGATCCCTCTTCCTGTGGTTTTTAAAAGCAACTTACCAAGTTCTGGTTGTATCTGGCGTTGGCATCATCCAAAGGAAACTGTGTGGTGTTTTTCTGAGTTGGTGGTACTTTTCTGTGCAAATATGGTTGATTGACATTCCTGAGAGAGTGAGAGATGGTGGGTGAGGTACCGAGGTGTTTGCCTCTGAAGGGAATCATAGAATGGTTTAGGTTGGAAGGAACCTTAAAGATCAAGTTCCACCCACCCTGCCCTGGGCAGGGACACCTCCCCCCAGCCCAGGTTGCTCCAAGCCCTGTCCAACCTGGCCTTGAACACCTCCAGGGATGGGGCAGCCACAGCTTCTCGGGGCAACCTGGGCCAGGGGCTCACCACCCTCAGAGTAAAGAATTTTTTCCTAATATCTCATCTAAATCTCCCCTCTTCCAGTTTGAAGCCATTCCCCCTCATCCTATCATGATATACCCTTGTAAAAAGTCCCTCCCCAGCTCTCCTGGAGCCCCTTTAGGCACTGGAAGGGGCTCTAAGGTCTCTGCGGAGCCTTCTCTTCTCCAGGCTGAACCCCCCCAACTCTCCCAGCCTGTCCTCCCAGCAGAGGGGCTCCAGCCCTCACAGCATCTTTGTGGCCTCCTCTGGACCCGCTCCAACAGGTCCACGTCTTTTGTATGTTGAGGACTCCCGAGCTGGAGGCAGTACTCCAGGTGGGGTCTCACCAGAGTGGAATAGAGGGGCAGAATCCCCTCCCTTGACCTGCTGGCCACACTTCTTCTGATGCATATGGGGGTTATATTATTGTTCATCTTTTTGGTGATGTTCTGTCCCCAGTGACCCTCCCTCTGAGAATTACAGAAACGTCTTGCCAAGTCACTTGTTGCAGTCACCCCTTTGAATTTAGCCTTGTGAAACAGCGTCTGTCACCCGCAGGGTCCTCTGCCAGGGCTGGAGGCTGGCTTCTCTCTGCACATTGCTCAGGCATCCCGTACCCTCTGCTGCGAAGAAGCTGTCACAAGCAGCAAAGAGATGGCTTTATTTTCCTGATGCACACGGCGGAAGGAGCTGTGGGATGATCATTTGGCGGTGAGAGATTGCGCTCATGCAAAAAGCATGACAGGCTGAGAGAGTTGGGGGTGTTCAGCCTGGAGAAGAGAAAGCTCTGGGGAGACCTTAGAGCCCTTTCCAGTCCCTAGAGGGGCTACAGGAGAGCTGGGGAGGGACTCTGGATCAGGGAGGGGAGTGATGGGATAAGAGGGAATGGCTTTAAACTGGAAAAGGGTAGATTTAGATTAAACATTATGAAGAAATTTTTCACTGCGAGGGTGATGAGGCACTGGCCCAGGTTGCCCCGAGAAGCTGTGGCTGCCCCATCCCTGGAGGTGTTCAAGGCCAGGTTGGACGGGGCTTGGAGCAACCTGGGCTGGGGGTAGATGTCCCTGCCCATGGCACGGGGTTGGAACTAGATGATCTTCAAGGTCCCTTCCAACCTAAACCATTCTATGAAAAAGGGATCTCAAGGTAGTTTTAGCCTGCAATGAAAGAGAGATGAACCTGGCACAATGCCCGCAGCTGCTGCAGGGGTGCGGGCTTCACCCTGCTTTGGTGTTTTGCAGGGCTTGAGCAGGAGGCAGAAGGTAGTTGGGTGGCCTGGACAGGTGAACCGCTGTGTCAAAGAGACGACTGCGCTCTCAGAAGATCCTAAGGAGGCTTGTTAATATTTTTTTTTTCGCTCTGGTTTTATTGTAATCCTCACAGAGCAGTTCAGGGAAACTGGCAGGGTTGGGATTGAGGAGGAGAGGGGCTCGTTACCACAGGAGTAACGAACTGTCTGGCTCTGACTGGGAGGCAAGCAGGAGCAGGATTGAAGAGCAGAGAGATTGGATGTGCTGTGCTTGGGGGCGGTGGTAACTAAAACAAACTGAATAATAATAATAATAAAAAGCTTCCCATGTATATAGCTATTTTTGGTAGCTGATGGCTCCTGGGTTTGTATATTTCAGAGCCTTGTTACTTTTCCAAATTTCCTGGAGAGGGCTTTGTTTTGCTTCTAGGTTTAGGAGAATGCGATTCCTAACCTCAGAATCCCACTGGTTTTCTTCGGGACACCCAGATCAGCGGAGCCGGATGGGTTCTTCATTGATTACATCCTTCCCGTGAGCTGCTAGGGTGTCACAGAGATCTCCAGAGCTCTGCCAAGGCTGCCTACAGCGGTCCGGACTTTTCACTTGTCCTGGAGAGCTGATTTGGGTGATTCTGAGGCCGTGGTGTCAGACCAGCTCTGAGGTATGACATGCTCCCACCTAAAGAACAACACAGAGAATGCCCCCTGCTCTCATGTTCCCAGGTTATTCCTCAGCCCAGCTTGGCTGCGCAAACAGCCCAGAACAGTCCAGGGGTGAGTAGGGATGGTGAGGGCCAGCGATTTATTAAGCCAGTGTTGCTGCTGAAGGTTTTATTGTGAAACCGATAGTGGCGTGTCAGTGGAGGTGATGTCCTGATGGAGAGGCAATAAAGCGGGCTGTGTAAGTGCACCCGAATGGGCGCATATCCGAGCTACGCGCCGTGATAACCCAGCTGATATATGTATAGCTATATTAGATGCTGTAAGTCTGCTCTCCTACATCCCTCCGAAGATGCAGGACTTGTCACTGATGCATGTATATCTCTGCGCCATTGCCCTGGGCGCTCTTCCATTTTTTTTCCCCAAGTTGGGAAACTTGTAAGTTAATATTCTTGCTACAGAGGATGTAGGTGGGGATCAGGTTCAAGGCTAAAATAGTTCTCTGGGGCTTAGCCAACATCCCATCTCTTGTGATACACTCCCATTAATGTCTTAATCAAGCAGCTTTTTTTTTTTTTTTTTTCCTGGCAAGTAGTTATTACCCTGAGTGCTCTGCCACCCTCCCGCGCAGGCAGTGACAGAGGGCAATACCCTTCATGCGAGGGCAGAGACGGGGGATTTCTGAGGGGTGTTAAGTCCTTCCCTTAACGCTTGAGGGAGTGTTAAGGAAACAGGCTTACACAAAACAAAATCCAAATTTGTTTGTAAATTGTGTGACTGCCATATAGGAGTCTGGGAAGAAAGCACTGCCGCTAGCTATGATGTTCTCTGTTGCTGGAGCCGTGCTATAAATACAGTCTGGCCCTTGCTAACCGGCAGATCTTTTGTGGAGCCAAGTTAGATACGGACAGCTGGGGCTGCTCGCAAGCAGAAAGCCTGAGCTGTATGAGATTAATTGCCTGTGATGACTTGTGTACGTTAATTGGCAGGGTCTGGGCCAGTATGTACTCTATACACCACTTGGATTGAAAGTCTTGAACAGCTACCTGTTGTATTTTCATTAATAAGTCACTTATAGTTTTCCTGAGATTCTTGCTTCTCTCCGCTCTAGGTTTTAGCTCTTCCAGGAGTCTCTGCCCACCACGTTGGCACTGCTCTGCTGAGAACGGTTCGTGCCGAAGGAAGACCTTGGAAGTGCCACACGAGGGATAAAATGATTTGTCGAAATACTATATTTGGCACCGGCTTTTCATCTAAACCCAGAGCCACTTTACACCTGTCTGGCAAGATAAAGGGACTTAAAATGAGCGTGAGTGTGATTTTTATGCCTGAACGGTATACAAAGACCTCAGCATAAATGAATACCTGAGCTTCAAAGCTTTTGCTGCATGTTTTTCTACCACCTATAGTACTGTCAGGTTATTTTATTTTCAGGGTACAGTGATATCGCTGAGCAGACCATTTGAAGGCTGCTCTACTTGTTTTAAGGAGGAATGGACAGACAGGTATGCGTTGCTGTCCCCCGCTGAATGAGCTTAGCTGTTTTCTGGGACATGTATTATTACCCACAGGAGATGACTCTCTTTTTTTTTTTTTTTTTTTTTAATACTTTTCTAGTCTTTTGCAATAAGTGCATCTAAATGACGTCCTTGGCTGATACATCAGTACTTGCTGCGTTGAGATCACTGCTGTGTCCGACCTGCGCTGCCACTGTCCTTCCTCCCACCCAAATGCCATGACCAGGGGAAGGCTGTTACGGCGAGTCCATCCTTATGAGGATTTTTCCATCCTTATGAGGATTTTGTTGGTAAGTGTGTGGGTGAGCCGGAGGCAACTGCACTCAGATTGCCCCACAGCCCTGGCTGGGGAGGCTGCGGAGAGCTGTAAGCAACTACAGACAACAAATCCTTATTTCCATTTCAGTCACGTTATAGTTTGAAGCCTTTTGATTAAAAGGCGATTAAATTTCAAGCTCAGGGACAGTAAACCGCTGCTTATCCATGCTGGGGCCTGAAAGCGGTGTGCCAAGGGTGCGGGCGGTAGTGAGTAGAGCAGGAGCCTGGCCTGGGGGGGTCCATGAGGGAGGCCGCCATGTTGTGCTGGGGGGCTTTACACAGGGAAGGGATGCTGGGAGAGCCAGGCAAGCCGGCCTTGCCTCTGAAAAGCAGCGGCGGGGCTGTCTGGAGAGCAGTGTTGGGGGAATAAAGCTTATTCAATGTCCACAGGGGTTTTAGGGGCACTCCGGCTGCCACAGGCCACAGGGCTGGGGTGTATCTACCCCTGGTTGGGGGCTGGCAGCGGGAGGGAACGGGCTCCCTTCAGGGGGCTGCGGCCCTGAGGCCAAGCCGGAGGTGCAGAGGATGGTGCTGAGGTGTGGGGGGGCCCTGGCCGGGCTCGGGTGCCCCCGAAGTGGAGGGGGGCGAGTGCGGCGGGGCTAGTGGCGGCCCCGCGTTACCTCAGCCGGCGGCGGGAAGGCCCCGCGCGCGCCGCCGCCTCAGCGCCGCCAGGGGGCGCCGCCGCCTCCTCCCGCAGTTACGCGCGCGCTCCCTCTCCAAACCCCCCGCGCTCCAGCCGTCGCCATGGTGACCGCTGGGTGCGTAGCGGCCCTTACGAAGCTGACGCAGTGGGCGGCCCGGCACGGGCGGGGGCGGCCCCTGCACGGGCGGAGGCGGTGTTAGAGAATCGGGGGGCCGCCGGGCCCCCGGGATGGAGGTGGCGGCGGCGGCGGCCCTGGGCCTGCGGCGGCGGAGAGGTGAGGGGAGGCGGGGAGGGCGGCGGCGACCCCCGCGCCCTGAGGCGGCGGGGGCGGCCCCGGAGGGGACCTGGCAGCGCCCACCGCCGCTCCGCACCGGCGGGGCCTTCCCAGCGGCGGGAGGGCAGGTCCCCGCCGGCCGTGAGGGCAGGAGGCCGGTGCGGGGTCCCGGTGGGCCGCGAAGCGGGAGTTGGGGCGGGCCTGGGGGTGCTCCCGGTCGCTGTCCCCAGCCCCGGCGGTGCTTTGTTCTGTCCCGCCCTGCTCGGGAGGCGGCGGACAGGTGCGGGAGGGGATGGCGGAGCTGTGCCCCGGAGGGAACGTTCGCCTCCGGTGCTGCGGGGAGGCGGCGGGGCGGCGCGGGTGGCCGTCTCCTGCAGGAGCCGCCTCTGTCTCTTCCAGCCGCAGGGCCCCATCGCAAGGTGGCCTGCGCCCTATAGAAAGAGGTGTTTCCCCCCCCCCCCCCCCCCCCCCCCCAGACAGGTGCGAGGCAGCGCATCAAGCTGGTGGCGGGATCAGAATTGGCACCCAAGACCCCCCGTCCAAGCTGGTCTTGGCTGTCAGCGCTGTCCCGGTGTGGGAGACTGGCTAGGTGCTGCTGGCTGATGGTACGAGGAGAAGCTGCTGGTGTGTAGAGGGTGGGTGTGACACAGGAATTCTTTCTTTCAGCCTTTATTACATCTCTACAGGGGCTGGTACCTGAAACAGCTGGCACTAAAAAAACTTCAGCGACATGGATCTGCCACAGTGGGTGATGAGCCCCGACCATACAAAAATCCCCAGTTAGGGTCGCAGAGACCTGCAGGCTTGTAAAACTAAAGGATATATCACTCTTGAGATCTTATAGCTGGGATGTTGCCAGACTCCTCAGCCAGAATTCATGCCGTGCCCATTCTGGGAATTGGTACCTGGTGGTGTGTTTGGGACAGGCTTCAGTTGTCACTTGGAATATAGGAATGGGGATTGCTGAGTCTGCAGGTCCTGATATGCGGGATGGTACTTCACAGCCAGCTCCAGGTGGGAAACAGCATAGTGATTGCCAAAGATAGTATATACAGCTTCGGGGACACTGGAGTGTTTTTAAATGTTGTGTACTGAAAGCTGCAAATATCTGTTCGATGGATTAGCCAGCATGTTAAAGGAAATGGTTCTGTGGGAAAGTATAACCTCTGCCAAGGTGGGAAGGAGATTATTCGTCTGCCAGGATAAAACCTTGTGCTACCTGGTGATGAGTTGCTACATCCTGCTGTCTGTCATTTTTCTGGTTGAACAGGGAGAAGTGTCTGAGCTTGTGTGGTCAGGCTGACTGTTTTTAAAATAGTCGTGGTTGGGAGATAATGAAATCGTAGGAAGTGGCTTGTATAAAGACAGGGTCTTTAATCTCTTGGTTTTATGACGCTGGCTTTGGTGAAATGTGTATATAGTGGGGAAGTGCCTACACCATTAAAGAGGTTAGTTTGTCATTGAGGAGGAAGGAATATCTATTGGGCACCGGTGCAAAGCATTCAAAATAGAAAACATTATCTGCATGAAGTTATTGGTTGTCCTAGGTGTTAGCTTTCTGTGACATAAAAGTTACACTGGGTTTTTAAAGCTGCTGATTAGATTACTGCTCAGCTCAGTGAATACGTGTCAGTTTGTAGTGGACAGGCAGGCCAGTAATGGCTAACGGGGACAAGAAACTTGAACAGCATCTTCTACGTGGTAAATAATGCATATAGCCTGGAACTTCTGTAACCAAAACTCTTCAGAAAGCAGTGGGACAAATGTTCCCCTTTAAAACCATATTTAAATAAAAACAGATTTAGGAGTTACCATCTCTGCTGTTTTACAAAAAAATTATTCCCTCTATAACATGCTATGGAGTCAAAATTAGAGACTTGAACTACGTATGTTTGCTGGCACTGATCTCTATAGCGCTGACCTGTAAAACCAGATTTGATCGTTTTAACTTAAGGCGCACTGGGTTAGATCCTTTTGATTGCTATAGGCAAAATCAAATCAGAAGTCACAGCAACGGGGATTGCTGTAAGTCCTTGACAGCTCAATCACTGCTGGGAAATGGGCAATGAGAAAGGGAAACTTCAGTGTGCTGTGTCCACCCGTTCCTTTTCTAGAGTTTTGGGAAGGAACGGTTGTGCAACAGTATGATCTGAGTGGTTAAAATTGAGAAATGTGCTGCCCCAGGAAGAAAAGTGGGAAGGATGAAAATACTCCCTCCAAAGACAAAGTTATGCTTTAAAAAAAAAAAATAAAAAATTAGAGACGAGAACTAGGGTAAACCAAAATACCTGTCAGTCTGTTTCATAAAAATATGGATGTAGATATCAGACTGTGTTGAGAAGACTTGTCTTCAGCAGATATTCAGTGTGTTTGTGTTGTACTAAATTTTGGCAGAGTTTTGCTTTTTATGAAACTTTATCAGAATTCCTATGAACAAATAGCTACGACAAAAAAAATTTGTTTTGTATGTAAGGTCACAGATGTGCTTTTGGACCTTGGGTGGGAATATAAATGTCACATTCCTTGTGCTATGTCTGCCTCAGTTTGGTATAAAACAGAAGAGATTTTTATGTATCCCTTAAACACTGCGTACGTCTAACCAGAAACTGGAGACGTAAACTTGGAAGCCCTCTAGCTGACAGCCCCACTTGACTTGCATGTTTTTATCAGTCCCACCTGTCTTTGCTTCCCTCTGTAAAACAGTTTGGTGTTCCCTGTGGGATCCGAGTGCACCAGCTGTGGATTGCCGTGTAATCCATGTGAAGTTCAGGTTGTGCCTTTGTTTCTGATGTGACCTTTGATCCTCGGGTGCTGCAGGTAGAGATGTTTAATGGAGTTTTATAGTGCCAAATGTAAAAATAGGCAGAGGGGTGTTTGCTGTGCAGCCTTATCTTAAAAGTTAATTCATTTTGAGTTAGCTCATCAAAGCTAGGCCACTTTGGTTCCTGAGTTCCAACAAAACTGTATGGATTTGCAAACAAGATTTATACCCTTCCTCCAAGCTTTTGACTTATATTGCTTTAAAGAGAGTTTTCTAAATACCAGTCTTGTTTTTGTGGGTCCCTTCCAGGCAATGACCAGCAAGCTGGAGACCCAGAGGAGATAGGAGAGTGCTAACACTTGCGAGTGTAAACCCCAGTGTACGTGGTACGCTGCTCAGCTTTGGGCAGCTAACAGCCTGTGAGGCTTCCAGTCATTTACAGGCCTGCCTACAATTTATTAGACTTTCTTGCATTTAAACCAGCAGTGATTCTATTCAGTCTTCAGATAGGGGAAGGATGTTTGAGCCTTCCTTGGGTAGCAAAGTTTTAGATCTAGCCTAGAACAGGCAGCTTTTACTTTGGGGTGTCTGCCTGCACCCTGCTTTTCCTCGGATAAACCAGCATATTCCTCTTTTCAGCTTGCCACCTAGGTAGCAGCAAATAATACTTAAAGCTAGCAGTGTCTCTGATTCTGACAACGATCCAGCAGATGAGTAAGTACATCCTGAGCTGGATTCAGCATTGGAGTTTGAGGAAGTTATATTTAAAGAGACAGCAATTGAGATGCTTGGAAGAGTGAAATTTATTTTCATCTGCTTTTAGAGAGCTGCGGGGCTGGAGTTTTTAGAGAGCTGGGAGAAAGGAGTTCATGAAAGTGCCCTTTGTGCTATCAGGAGCGTGACAAATGGACTCTTCTGGGATCTGTGGGTAGCTTTGGGATGTTTATTCTTGCTGGAATAGATTCTTTGAGTAAATCAGACTTTTAACTCGAAGCTAGCGTGCACTGATATTTTCTTTATTCTGCACTATGCATACATGATACTGTTAATTTAAGCATATGTCTGCCAGAACAAACAAACATGGCACGTGTTTCACAGTGGTGGGAATCCTTGCGATGCTTCTAGTTAGACCTACATTCCTTTGCTTTCAAGCTAATGCTTTTTTGTGTATTTCTAAAGAGAAATCAGAGGAAAAAAATCTTGAAAGTTTGCCAGGCGCAATACCTGTCCAGCTTTGAATTTTTAAGACAGAAGAAACTAAAATTATTTTTCTAATGTTGATAAGAAATGGAAAAGTTTGTTCACTGAAAAACTAAAATCAAATTGCTAGGTATTTTAAGAGCGCAAGTGTAATGGAGTGGATAGCCTACTCACAGGGCACACAAATAGCCTCTAGAGTCTGTTCCCTTTGCGCAACTATGTTAGTCCTGCTTACTAGCTCTCACTCTGCTTTCTAATAATACAATATTTTTTTTTTTTTTGTCTCCTACAGCAGCAATTAGTCTGCATATAATTAATTCTGCAGTGCAAGATGCTAAGCACTCTTATTCTGCTTGCTTTTTTGGGTGCACAGTTTAAGCTATGGTGCCTGGTATCTTGCTCCTAAGTCCATTATAAAACCAAGCGTATATAAGAATGTACCCATACCTGATCCGTTTAAAAAAAAAAAAAAAGTCTCAAATACTGTGGACTACTTAATTAACTATTTTGAAGCATCATTACAAGCTTTAAAAAATGATAACAATGCATGTGAAAATCGATGGCTTTATATTTTAGGAGCAGCATATGGTAAAGTGGAATATCCTAATATAAAATGCATACAAAATCTGGGTTTAAATGCAAAGCATAATGCTGCTGTACCTTGATGATTTTGAATAAAAGGTAGAATTTCTACTCAGCTTTGGAAAAAATGTGCCCTCTGTCTTCAGTCATTTCTTCTTTTCTGTTCTTTTCCTTCCTCCTTTTTATCCTTTTCTCTCCTTATGGGGAAAGGGGTGTGGGTCCCTTACCTCGTATACTGGATTTATTTGAAAAGTTGTCAAGCTAAAAGATTTAAATAAAAAAGGTTGCTGAATATTTTTCTCTTCCTTGCAGCAAGAGCACAAAATCTGCATGGCAAGCAAAGGCTGCTTGACTAATAAAGAGGGGGCTCATGGGCTTTTAACCCCTGAGCTTCCACTCTGTCTGCTTTATATAAGGCTTCTTTAACTGGACTTGTGCTCCTGCAGGCTCTCGCAGACCCCTGGAAGTCCTCCTCCTCCCTCCCCCTCTGTTGGAGTTTCTGACCCTCTTTGAGGAAGCCTGGCCTTCTGGTCTCCTTCAGGTTGACTATAAATGTCTGTGGAATTGCGTGAGAATTCATGGCTTTTAGTTCTGCTCAAGCTTTTAAATCAGTAGCCAGCCTGCTTTGGTTCTTGCACAGTCCCTTTGTGTGAAAGTAAAACTACAAGTGAATTCCTCAGTGATGTCTTTGACCTTAATAAGAATTTCTCCCCGAAAATGGCATACAAGATGCAATCCTAGAGTCTTAAAAATTGTAATTTTCCATGTGTTCTTCACTTGCTGTTTCATCAGTCAAAGGTGCTGTTCAGCAAGCAATGATAACATACCCAGTGCAACTAACTTGTAGTAAGCTAATAATATGTTAAATTGTCTCAGAATTGTTTAAACTGATCTGGTTTCCATGACTGTATGTGCAGATCTCCATGTGGTGATGAAAACCCCTTTCCTAGCGCACACCTGCAGAGGACTGCTGGAAGGGTTATTGTGGGAATCCTAGTGAAGCCCATTGGGGTGGAGTTTGTGCCTAATGTGTGTTATGTGTATTTTCTAAATGCCTGCTGTTTCATAAGAAGTTTTGTAAGCTCCTTTCTGTAGATAGAGGATCATGCTGCTGCATGCACTTCTATTTTTCTCAGAGTGAGAACGTCCTTGTGCCCTGAGGGGGATGTAGCTACGGAAGCTGGCGGGCACAGTCCTGAAGGGTATTGGTGCCAGTCCCTCTTCCTCAGCATGCTGATTTCTGTCGGGGCATTGGCATCTTTAGGGGTGAATAAGCACTCGTGATCCTTCTCAGGAGTTGGTTCTCCCACCGTTGCTGGTGGGATAGCTTATGTGATACAGTTTGGTGCTTGGTGACCTGCAAGATGGGAAGATTTGCTTGGAGCATCTAAACAATGAGTGTCATATTATTGAAGAGCTAAGCACTCATTGCTGAATGAGAGCAGAGACTTGCTGGTAGTGAAATTGATTGTATGAGATTCTCCTCCCTGTGAAGACATGGTAAGATAATTTTAAACAGTGTACTAGGGTACTAGGAGTAATTAGCTAATCAATAAATATGAGAAGGCTACCTTAAATAAGTGCTCTGAGCATTTGCCATGTCTTTTCCTCAGTAACATCTGTTTCTTTGATTTGTTGGTCTAGATTATCAGCACAGACCTGAGAGATCCTGGGTTTAGATCCAGGCAGGCTTCTAGACTGAGTCCTTGTATTTTTCTGAAGAACAACACGTGCAAATAAAATGGTGAATCCCTTAGGCCACCTCAAATAAAATTGAACTGGATAATAGGAAGAAACAGGGAAATTCAGGGCCTTGCTAGTATAGTTTCCTTGCAGTAAGTACAATAAAATGGTGAGGCTGGTATGAAAAAACCCCCCCAAACCTCCAGTGTATTTCTACCCTGAAAGGTTTCTATTCAGATCTGTTGTGCTGTTCCATGTCTGCTAGAAGTTGGAATTTACACAGCTCTGCATCTTTTAGAAAGAAGAATGAAATTTAATATTATGTCATGGCTTGTCTTTTCGGCACAGATCTGTGTAATGTGCTTGCTGGTGTTTACAGCCATAGATACAGCCTTGATGTATTTTTGGAATATAGATTCCAGCTCAAAAGTCTGAGCTTCTGGAGGCTTGTCTTTTCCCCATGTGATCTGCCAAATGATCTTGCAAAATTGTGCTGTTTTCTCTCAGGGGAAATTAACTATTTCACCTCCCATAAAATCAGAGCAAGTCAGGTGCTTGTTATCAATTTGCAGCATCTCAGCCAGCCTATGACTGTCCTGAATAAAGGAAATCCTACCTTCTTTTGTTGTCTTGCATACTGTATTTCTTGGTCATATCAGGACCCCTTAAAAGTGTTCTGCATTGAAATTCAACCTAGTGCTGTCTAATAACTTCCCTTTATGCTTGGCTTGTCTTTGTCAGGGTCTGAAATGCACATTTTATCCTTTTTTGAAACAACTCAGATTTTGGTGTTTGAAAATTCAGATGTGAGAAGTAGTAAATGAAGTGAACTCAGTGCAGCTCTCCATTGCTAAATGGTTCTGGAACAGTAAGCGGACCGCTTTGTTGCTTGTCAGCTGTTGAACTCAAAACAAGACCTCTATTAAAAGTGCACCAGCCAGTCTTCAAGAACTTCAGACCTCCTGGAAACAGCAGAGTTTTTCTAGCCCAGTGGTCTGTGTCTTGTTCCAGGATATCCCTGCGAAGACGATATGTCCTTCCATTTCAAAGGTCCTGTGTGAGTACATTACCTCTCAGCCAGATTTAACCTTTTCAACTACAGTACCCTTTTTGTGACTGCGTTCTGTCTGATTCAGTTGTTTGTCACCATCTCCATGGTATCCGAGCATCCGCTAATGACAACCGCTTCACTAAATGAGAGTATTCAGATATGAACTTCTGTATTTTTGCTTGGAGGGGAAACATGTGCCCATAATCCCTTGTCAGAGGAAGTAAAGAAAGTTCCCGTTCGCTCTTCTGAATGGCGGATAAGTTACATCCTTAAAACAACATGAAGAAGCAGTAATTTGCGACTTCTCTCTTAAGTTCCTGTTGTGGATGCTCTTTTTCTTCCCTGAATAGAATGGAGAATGATGACAGATTTCTTTGAGAGATTCTCTGTCTGCTGTGGGATTGCTCTTCCCCTCACTCTGTCATTTTCACTTATTTTCTAGCAGAGAAAGAGGCTGC
The DNA here is from genome assembly GCF_965231255.1 of Vanellus vanellus. NCBI lineage: Eukaryota > Metazoa > Chordata > Aves > Charadriiformes > Charadriidae > Vanellus > Vanellus vanellus. The sequence continues at coordinate 1,578,815 of NC_138911.1, read as the reverse complement.
TCTTTCTTGTCAAGTCTTCCTTCTGAGGTTAATATGGGGCTAAAACTATTTGGCACATGAATAATGAAGTTCATAGGAAGCGAGAGATGCCTTTCCTGAAATGTTACGTGCATGTTCTAAAACCGGAAAGAGTAGAGCTTTCCTCCAACTTTGGTGACACGAGAGGAGCTCAGGGCAAAATGCCTTAGTGCAATTGTGGTGTTAAAGCTTCACTCTGCAGGTAGCCATGGGCTTCTTTCTCCTGAAGCTCTTTCCCCTCTAAATTTCATGCCTATCCTTGGTTCGATATCTTGCTTTTGGAAAAGTGTCTTTTATCCTCATTGATTGTTTTTTTCTTTAAAAAGAAAAAATGAACCCAAAACAAACCAAAAAAGGGAACATGCTTTATTCCAGATCTAAGAGCAAACCCTTTTGAACATCTCGGGGGCCGTAATCAAATTTAACTCAATAGGAAATGGGGACATGCACAAATGCAGTGTTGTCCTCGGTGCTTCCAAATGTTACTGGCCTGGAAGAATCTGAGATAAAGAACTTTGTGGGTTGTATGTAACTGTTAATTTACCATCCTTTATAGGACCCTAGCTCTCTGCTGGTGGGAAAGAATCTATCAGTTCTCTGAGGCCTTGGTCTGACTTTGTCTTTTTCTTGGACAAGGGTGGAGGAATTAGTATAGGCGGTTTTGGAGGTGGGAACCATGTAGGATGCTGCAGAAAATGCTCGTTCTGCTGTGAACGGGTGGCTGAGTAAGTGTGGTGCATGCATCTGAAGTGCCTCATGGGAGCCTGCTGGTAATATTTACAGAGTTTTTGTGAATTTGGAGTATGTGGTGTACGAGTTTGCATGCAAGCCCAGAAGTGTCAAGTATATTTAATTTTCCCAGGTGAAGGAGGGTGTGTGTGGCCAAGGTTGTATGGGGAGGGGTGGGCAGAAAGCCTGAAAAGCCACTGTGAGGTGAGGAGCGGGTATTTGGGGAGAAGAAACACGAATATGCATACTTTGGCGGTTTCTCTATAATCTAGTGTGCAAGTTTGCAGGATGTGTTGTTTGTGTATGTGCAGGCTGTGTGCTTGAGCGGTTAGAGATGTGTTGTGGAGCAACGCCACCCATAGCGTAAGGAACCTATATTTTGTGTCCCTGGTTTTACTGTCTCCTTGGGTGTTTGTTCCTTGGAATGACTTGAAAGCCTCTGGTTAGGAACTCTAAGGTATATCACATCTGACCTTTATTCTTCGGTTCATGCAATGCTTATTTTGTGACGAGTTACCCTGACCAGGTCCCCAAGGGGATGAAATAATCACAGAAATAGTGATGAATTTTTTTTTTTTTTTTTTTTTTCCCCTCTACTGGGAGTGGTAAAGAGCAGAGGAATTCAGCCCACTTGCTGTGTGCTGCTCTTTGTCCAACTGATTCTCACCTCCTTGTTCTCCTGCACTGTGGTATGTGTCTGGGCCTGCTGATGGAGGAGCTGGGGGTGGCTGGGTGAGGTTAAATGGACGTTTTGAGACAGCAGGTGTTAGCAGAGAAATAAATTGATGAAAGAAGTGTCCAGCATCAGAGACAAGAAAAGGAAATGAGCCTTTGCAGAACTGGAACCTTTGGCACCTTGTGAACTGAAAGCCCGATAAGGGCTTACTGCTGTTCTGCATTTTGAGGTTACGCTGTAGACGCTGGGGAGGGGAAGCAGGAGATCTGGTCTGAGGCTGCTTTTAATGACTCTGAACTCTCAAAAATATTTCTTGAGTCGAGAGAGTGGAAGGAAATGCGCTGGCTTTATTCTCTGAAATGAGTAAGCATGCTAATATGAAGTGTTAGATTACCTTTTAAAGCTACATGACAGCTACTACTGGATGTTCAGGGCACTTTTGCTAGCTCCTCTGAGGGAAGGTGCTTGGATGGGCTGAGGAAGAGGATGGGAGCTTGCCCAAGGGAACACGGAAGTCTCTCCAACACCAAGTATCCTGGACTGTCCTTCTCTGAGCTAATTATTATATTAAAACATTGCCATGTTGCGCAATGGACGAGGCAATGTCCTGTACGTCCCCAGCTGCTGTTGTATTTAACCTATGAAAAACTGGGTTTCCAGCTGCTCTGCTCATCTTTTCTACTTAACTCTTGATTTATTATAAACAAAAAAAAGACAAAAGCAGTATAATGGATGGGGTTTAATTGAACAGAGGACAGCAAGAGACAGAAAGCTCTAGTCTTGCTTCCCACTTAAATGTGTTCATAAGGAATAAGGGCTCTCATTTGTATGATCACAGCACTAGACAAGGAGGCATGCTTTTTGGAAAATAACATAGTTAAGCTGTAAGGGAAGAAATCGCATTGGTTCCTGTTGCTGTAGCTGCAGGTCTTTGGCATTTTTTGTCACTTCTCTGTATATCGTAGCTGTGAAATGAAATCCCTTTGAGTGCAAAAGCATGAAAGGGTGTGGTTAAAGCAATTGGGAACCTTTTCACTTTAAATTACCTGATTTATGACATGAAAAAATCTCAATGTTAACATAGATTTGTTTTGCAAACCATTGGACTGTAAGTTACCTGGTGTTACGCCAAAACACTCCCTCTTGGCTAGCATGTGAAAATACAGCTCTCAAGCCTCTGGTCTAGACCACAAGGACTAAATGCTCCCAAAGAAAGAGTAAGTTGAACTTTCAGTTCTTTCACAGGCACCGTTTCGGTACCATGCTTCATTTATGTTAATATTTGAGGAAGTCTTTTGGGTGGGGAGTGGGTGAGTGAACCCCCTTTTCTCTTCCTGTTCTGTTCTGGACTACTTTCATCTTTCCAGTATGCCTGGGCTTGCAGCTTTTGGGTTGCCAGTATGAACTGCAGATTGGTCTTCTGCCTTTGGATCTGAAGGCGCAAGCCTTGCGCTGTGGAGGAGGTTCAGTGCCAGAGGGTGGGATACTGGATCTCCTGGTTGTCCAAGCCTGGAGAAGCCGGAGATCCTGTTTCCAGAAAATGTGTCTGTCTGTTTCCTTGTACTTCAGTTGAATATGTTGGTGTTTGCTCAACTGCCCTGCACCTGACTGCTGCTTCTGTGCAGGAGTTTTCCAGGAGTTTGCATTTCATAATGGAGTTCTTGTTTAAACTAGATTTTTGCAGAAGAAAAAAAAAAAGTGATGGATGCCAATTAGGAGAGAAGAAAAGGGAGGAAGATACGATTATCCAAGACTGGGTGGCCCTCAAGACTGTGTGGCTGCTGCTCCCTTTTTGTAGGGAGCAGGAGTAGAAGAGACGAGAAAAGTGTTATCTTTCTCTTCTTCAAATATTCATAGCGTTCCTGCTGCAGAGGAGCAAGGCTACCAAGACTTCATTAGATATTTCTGCTATTGGAAAAGGAGATGAGGTTGGAAGCAGTTGTGGCTCTTATGTTCCTATGGGAACAGATAGGAGATGCAAGGCCTTGAATTCTCAACTATAAGGAGATTTGCCAAGAAAGGTGGGAAGAGTATTTAATGTCTGATTTGAGCGGGAAACTAATATCCATTCTTTCCCCGATTGGCTTCTGGCTGCAAGTTTTTCCCTGCTGAAGAGGAGACAGGATCTTGTGCAGCATCTTTGAGGCTGCGTTCACTGCTCCATGGCCACAGAGTTAATTACAAGCTGGACAATGAGATGCATGAGTCCACCCTGCTGCTGTTTCACTGACTCAGCCATTCAGTGCTGGTTTTGTTTGGAGGGGGGCAGGAAAAAGAGAATGCAAACACAGCTCAGTTCCACATAGCCGTGGTGCTTGTGGAGCAGGGTTAGTAACCCTGTCTGAATGAACACTCCAGACTAAACTGTTTCTGAATCCGCTCTTGCCACCCCATTTAAAGTAGATAAGATGTTCAGTGCAGATACATCCATTTTTTTCCACGGCGCTGAGCTGCAGCCTGTTGTTAAAGCAAGTTCCTAGGAAATGCAGGACTTTGCCTGGTCCTTCCTAGCACGCTGCTTGTCCTAGGGAGCTCAGCCGACACGCTGTAAGTAGGTTCTCCCTGTTCAGAAAGGTTGGGGTGGTGTAAGATTCACGGTGTATCAAAGGAAAACAGCTGCATTCTGTGACCTAAGAGGAATTGCAGTTCCACAGTTAAGTTGCTCTGTAAATTGAAAAGGAAATGGCGAAAAGAAAAGAGCTTGATTAATGAAGAGGTTTAGGTTTCTAACAATAAGTGTCTTGTTTCCAGCAGAGTTCAGTGTAAAGCAGGCACCTGCCTAGGGGTGGTGCCTTGCAGGCTCTTAGATGGGCGCGCTTCCTGGTCACAAGCAACAGCTTTTTTTTTTTTGTTTTTTTTTTGTTTTTTTTAAAAAGATAAGAAGTCTAGAGGTTTCGGCAGTTTTTCATGGTAGCTAAAGGCTCAGTGAAAGAAGGGGTGTTGGTCTTAAAACAGACCTTGTCAGGTGAGTAAAACCCATCATTTTGCACTTACCTCTTCGAACATGAAAGGGGACTTTCTTATATCTATGTAATTTTTTAGCTGCGCATCCTGGTTCTTTGATTGTTACAAAGTCAACACACTACGGCCAGTGAGCAAAACGAGGCCCATGGCTCACATCTGATCATAGGAGCAGTAGATATGGCATTTGAGACTGCACAGGAGTGCTTTGTCAGCGATGCAGGGAGTACTGGTCGCTGGTCTTCAATTCGAGCAGGTAGCTGACCATTAAATATGATTACCTGCTTGGTACTTAAAAACTTCACTCCACTGTGCTTAGTGCAAATAATATTGTTTCTTCATAGTCCTCATATTTTCTGCGTTACCAACATTGTAGAATGCAACTTGAATTACGATCACTCAGGTGCGCAGAAAAGTTTGTGTGCTGCAGTTAAAGAACAGCTCTGCTGCCTTTGTAGCCTTTATACTGAGGGCGCTTACTGAAGACTTGGAACTATTTCGAGAACATGATTTCAGTGTCTTTGTGGAGGGAGGGAAGCTCACCCTAGAAATGGGGGGAGAGGGGGGCTTGAGCTTCTCTTCTTGACTGCAAAAATCAAATTTTTATCTCAGATTTCCCTAAAATTAGTATGTCAGAATTGTAGGCACTTGAAGAAAAATTGACAGTAAGTTGTGTGCTTCTGGTGTGTGTCTCTTGTGTTCTCCAGAGATGGATAGCGCAAAGGTCACTCCACAGCCCTTGCTGGCAGCCTGGAGCAGGAACATGATGCCTGGTGCTCTCAGCTGAGGGAGGGGTGTTAAAGTGGCAGGCTCTGGCAGTACTCATTCCCTGTCTTCTAGTTCATGTTTTACTTCTGGATTCTTTGCCTCCCATCCTGATGATGCTTTTGTTTTCTAAATCGTTTTCCAACTGACTGGGTCAGAAAGTAAAGTTGTTATTGTATGTTTTGTTTAGGGGATTGCCAGATCTGGTAGCCAAATGGAGGTGAGGCCACTCGAGCGCTGTGGCTCTGATCCAGCCAAATGCGAGGCTGAGCATGTAAGTCCTAGTAGGCCCACACATACATACACAACACGTATGTGAATGTATGTGTGTGTGTATATACATACTCTCCTGTGACAGCCAGGAGAGGAGCCAGGGCAGAGGCTCTGCTTCTCTGTGTAGGTTAATGGGGTTCCCCTGCCTGCTGTAGTGCCTCTGCACTTGTGGAGGTGAGCCTTTGGTGCCTGATGGCTCATGTGATGGGTCTGGGAGGAGCCGGGTGAGGCTGTTATTTGGGTTCCCCAACTTACCATAGTGCCTCTGTGCTCCTGTGTGTGTAGGTGAGCTTTTTATCCCATAACCTAACACGTTTCAAAGACCAGATTGTGTCTCTGCCCCTCCGCTGCTTCTTTCATGTACAGCCTGTCACTGGTGGAAGTGCATAATTTTTCCATTTTGCTGTGTTTGTCTCCTCCCTGGTGTATTAGGGTAAAGCATAGGGAGAGGAGGAGGGGGAGAGGAAAGAAGGCGTGCGTAGGCTGCTGGTGTTGCAATTTAAAACCTACTTGTGGAAAGGATTCTTGTGTCCTTTGTATACTTTTTTCCAATTCCATATTAACTTCAGGCTGGCAGCTGAAACACCTTTTAAAATTTCAGTGGTGCCAGGAGAGATCATTGAACTGATGGTGAATTATTCATAGTGTCATTCCGCCAGTAGTCTTATTTCCTTACTCCAGAGTGATTGTTTTGGCCTATTTGTATCATTCATTCAATTGATGTATTCTGATGCCTGCTCTTCTGCTGGACACTCCGATCCTAGTGGTGACCAAGGAGTGCAGTGGAGGAAGGAAGAAGCCTGTGGACATTAGTTTCTTGCAGTTTAAAGAATGCTTGAATTCATTATGTGTTGGGCAAGTCATTGCTCAAAACTGGATGCTGTAGCAGGCTACGCTTTCTGGGTCGGTCTGCTTTGCTGTTTTCCACTTTGCAATGAAAATAAAATCATAAATTATCATGTAGCTTTCTGCCACAGGATATATTGGATGCTGTGCATCCAAAGGTAGACAAAAAGATTAGTTCTTCATGTGAAGAATAGTGACACTAATATATATAAATAAGAGCTCTTCATTATCTTGCTTCCAACAGTAACCTAATCACTAACTGGTTCTGATAATGAATTCCCCACACAGTGAAAATCCTGCAGTATTTTCATCAGGTGCACTTTTGTAACGCACCTCTTGTCCCCCCACTGCTACAAGATTGTGTCGAAGGAAAGAATGCACAAAACTGAACTGACTGATGGACGGCTGCATAGGGGAAAGGCCGGAGAGAAGTGACCGAGCATGGATTCCTGAGGTCACCAGAATTTGATTTTTCAGATCTTAGAGCTGTAGATTTTTTTCACTGGAGTAAGTGTTGCCTGTGGAGTGTGGGAAAGACCGCCAGCAAGAATGCCGTGAAGTTATGCGAGAGGCTACCTGGCATCTGAATGCAATTGTCATGTCATCTGTTATTGAGGACTCAGGAGATTGCCTTCTCAAAGAGATCATGATTACAGTCATATTTTGGAAAAGAATTGGGGCCACCTGACAAGACTCTGCTGTAGCTTTTGTCCTCGCGTACTCTTTTACACACAGATGGTCTCAGGCGGTGACTGGAAGATAACATAGTTTGCTACTCCTGTGGGCTTCGCTTGGTGGTCTGCGAGGTCCGTGCAGAGTTTAAGTCGAACAAAACATTTCTGCAAGAATGCAGAATAATTCTTTTAAGTCCTGTTCAGAAGGGCTGGGAACATTTTCCCCATGTTCCCCAGAAAAGAACTGTAGGGAATCTCAGCTTGGATGTTTGTGCCTGTGTTCAGAATTTAAGGGACTGAGTGAAGAAATTGGGGGGGAAGGGGGCAGTAGCACAGGATTTTATGATGCAGAAGAGCTCAGACCTGGGCTAGGCTTATGCTGTAGGTGCTTGATTATGCCTTAATCAGCTGGGTTAATTGCAGTATGATATTGCTCTGAAGCCTTTGAGCTCTAATCAAGAATGAGGTTCTGAATCAAGTACTATAACTGAAAAAGATGAAATACAGATTTTTTTTTTTTTTTTTTTTTGCAGCCTTTGAAAGTTCACTCGCGATGACAATAAATGAATTAATTCCCAAACCCTAGATCTTGTGCTTGTGATCTCTTCCAAGATTGTTCTAACATTCTCATCAAGGACTGTTCCAGGCATTTACTTCTGAAGCCCAATTGAATAGCTTGAAATGAATGGACACTTCATGGTTAATTGTAATATAATTAAAGGCAAGGGGGGGGGGAAAGTCCACACCTAGATAAATCCTGCAGAAGGCATTGCCACAAAGGCACTAAATTTAATTACAGGGATAATGATGCATTGCCTACAGCATAAGAGGAAAAAGTACTTTCTCTTCTAATAGCTTAAAACTGTGTCGGCTCAGAGCCAATTACTTGTCCTGGAGTATATCTGAATAAACAGCTTTTTTTCTCTTATAATCCTGTTTGGATTATAAGTTCAAGTGTGAAGAATCATTTAGCATTTGAAATTCTTATCTGCTAGACTAGAGGAAAGGTGGCTTCTCTTATGGAAATCAATTGAAAAAATGCATCCTTTTCCAAACAGCTCGTGGAGTGGTGTTCCTTTCTGTTTTCTGAGTATGAGACTGCCTCTGTTCATAAATTCTCTGGAGAAGATTCGGGATCAACTTCTGTTCTGTATCTTATTGATGGAAAAGTGAAATTGCTTTCCTTTGTTTTACAAAAACTGCAAAGTTACTGATGTCTTAATTTTCCAATAGGCTTCAGTTCAATAGAGAGAGAGATTTGACCTGGGACCACCTGGCGTTTGTCCAGGAGGTGCAGCAGCCAAGTCCCCGAGCATTCATCCTCACAGCTCTTGGATTTGTACCTGGGAGCAGATAACAAGGCTGTGTACAGCTCTCAGGATGACCCTGCTGATATTCTTCAGGAAAGATGACATTTTTCTTGTTCAATTCAGACAGGCATGGACTTCAGTGATCGTTTTAGGAGGAGCGCGTTATGCCAGTCCACCCTCTTTAGAAAAGAGAATAGCACAACTGAGTCAACTTGGAAAATAGGATGAATTTTTTTCTGGACCGTCTATGGCTGGGTGCCAGGCAAGCTGTGTGGCTGGGCTGTTTTGTCTAGTAGATCTCTTGGTGTGTTGTTTGCTCTCAGGTAACATGGCTAGTCTTGTTTCTTTCTCCTTTGCAGTTCACTGGAACCAAAATGATGCTGTTTAGGAGCTCGTATCTAAATTTTGTCTACTTCTCTTTGGCAGGGAGGAGATACCTAGCTCCCTTCCCAGTCCCTCTTTTCTGATCTCTGATCCCTTTCATCTTATTTTCACAATTCTCCTCTTTATGTTTTAGTAACCATGGTTTTGATTTAGGTTCTGAATAGTCTCCTGCTGCTTTTTTTGTACCTCCTACCACTGTCCTTAGCAGTCTGCTACGCTGGAGTTGGTGGACTCCTGTGTGTGGTTAGTCCGTGTTTCCTGCTCTCCATTAGCTTGGGGAAGAATCGTTCCTGATTTTCTTTCAGTATAACCCATTGTTAGCCACAGAAACAGACAGTTGCAATCTCTGCTTTTCAATTCATGTCTGTACAGCTGCTTGAATCTAAGGAATGCTTTTTCAGGGTATTTTGACTGCTGCAGCTCTCCTCTGGTCACATGGGATGTCTGCTTCTGCCTCACCTCCTTTCACCTTGCTTTTGTCCATCTTTGCTAAACTTATTCTAGGTACAGAGCTGGATGGCCAAGATGGTAGTGATGCTGTCCCTGTAGTGATGGGTATTTCTAGCTCTGACCAACATGTGCTTAGTGACTTCTCCAGCAGCGGCTAATGAGAGACAGCAAGGAGTATATAGAAACAAGGAGGGTGGTGGCAACAGGGGGGAAAAAATGTGTCTTCATGAAAATATCAAGGCAACCCTTGGGACAGGCTAGAAACGCTTTGCTTACATTGAGATCTTATACAATTAGCTACAAACTATGCCACGCATGCGTTTGTATGAAGGAGTAGACAACAATCCCCACAGTCTGCTCCGTATAGCCCCGGCATGTAACCTTCTTCTGCAGCCAGAGTAATGAAATGAGCCGTAAATAGCTTATGTGGTGTTTCTGGTAGAGGCCCAAGGAAAGTCAGCTGGAAAGCATCCTGCAACTGGGATTTTGGAAGAGCTGTAAGGTAGGGTAGAAAGGTATAGATGGTCAATATATCAAAGAGACACCTGAAGAAAATGGGGGAGTGTTAATTTAGGCAATGGGTGAGAACTTGGGCATGCTGTGAGGAGGAGATACTCTGGCTGAGGACAGGAACGTGTAGCACTGAGTTTGTCAGACGTTTTGGGGAGCGGAGGATGAGATGGTAATCAGCTGTTCCAACTCCAGGCTCTGTAGTGATGAACCCACAGAGAAAAACAGGCAGAAGTCTGTGAGAGAACTGGGTAAAAGTTTGAATAAATGCGTCTGAGAGTAAGAGTATTTGCAGGACTCATAGCTGGAAAACTAGAGGACTCTAGAACTTGAGTAGATCTTCTAAAATTGAGTTGTCTAAATAATTACTGAGCTAGAAACTGAATTCTCCGCTCATCAACTGGCTCTCCCTGGGGAGCAGTGGGAAGGGATGCTTGCTAGCGAGGGGTGGGTTGAGGTGCGCCTGCTGCGGACCTGCCAGGCAAGGCACAGCCACCCAGGGCCCGGAGGTTTTGTAGATGAGCTACGCGTACGGCACGTGTGCTGTATGTGTGTGCAGAAGGTGCTGTGCGTGGGGGTTGTGGAGGAGGGATGTGTGTGCTGGTGTTGAGAAGCATAGCTAATGGAAGCTCTGTCTGAAGAGAAGGGCTTTTTAGCTCAGGGTTATGGAAAGAGATATATATAAGGCTTAAATATGACACGAGATCAGAGAAACCTGGGCTTGATTCATCCTTGCTTACATAAGCAAAATGAAAATAGGATTCCTGCCTTCTATCGCAGGCATCCAAATCTGAGATTCGGGTAGTCTTGCTACTTCAGCTTGGCAGGATTCAGCCCAGGATTTTACTTTTTATCTTGCTGTGTTGTTAGGGAACCGCTGGACGAGCAAGAATTTCTCGGAAGAGGAGGAAGCATTTGGTCTGCTTGTCCCAGTGATGAGTGGTATGTAGAGGTGTGGGACCTGCGCTGTTGTTTGCTTTCTTGTGCCTCCTGCAGCAGCACTTGTACGTGTGTGGTTATAGCATCTTCATCTGAAGCACCAGCTGGAGAAAGTGGCGCAAGGGAAAACAAACTGAACCACAGGGGAACTGCCCAGATTTGATTTCTGGTGGGTCTGAATTTGGGACTTAATTTCCATAGCCAGGAGGGAATTGGAGCTGCATGCACTGAACAGTTGGTGATTTTACTTCTTGCAGGCGCGCTGTACTCTTCCTCAGCGATCTCCTCTGGGTTCCTACCGGACAAGCCTTTTGGGCTAGAGAACAGCTGTCAGCAGCTGGAAGGAGGAGCTCTGCTTGTCTCAAGATCCTCTGAGGCACCTTAACAACAAAAATGTGGAGAAATAGACAGAGGGCTGCAAAGCAATGTAATCAAGGGAAGCCACAGAAAATGTGGAGACTGAAAAAGGGAGTAAGAGAATGACAGACTAATGGGGGAGTGGGTTGCCAGAGGAGAGAAAAGCTGCATAAAATCTAAAGGATTGGGTGAGGAAACAAGGGAGGCTTTCAGAAAGCGGCATGTATGGGTGTGCGTGCGGGAAGGGGATTGCCCCGACCACGGGAAGGTGCTGTTACCAGCAGGTTTGGGGCTACGTATGAGAGGAGCACGCTGGCGTGTGCCTAACTGTGGAAGGAGGCTGCTTTCAAAGCTCTCGTGTGTACAGAGCAGTGCAGATTTCAGAGGGTCTCTGTGAGGTGACTGGGATTCGGTTCCTCCAGCACGGAGCCCTGGAGGGTGCTATTTATAGCAGCAACCACTGAGGCAGGAAAAGTTTGCTCAAGCTGTCATTTGTGTAAGCCAGAGAGCTGGAGTCTAGCTCTCCCTCCCTCTCCTGCTCTTGCTTTCTTCAGATTTTCACTGTAATTAGCAAGCTTTACATGAGCTGGGTCAGAGCTGGCAGCTTTCTTTAGAAGACTGTGTTCTCCAGGCAGGAATAAGGAAAGATTTTTCTTCTGGGAATACTGAGCCTGATCATTTGTTTTATTTCAAGGGCTGTTCTCGTGCACTGAGGTGGAAGCCACGAGATGGGAGGGGCAGAACCACATTTCTTCTGAAGTTGCAGCAGCAGAAGCCAGCATCTGAACATCCAGAGTTAAGCTTTAAATGTTTGTTTGAGCTTAGGAGGAATAGAAAAATCTTTTTAAGATTCTAATCTGTACTAATTTGGGCTGGTCTAGGATGAGAAAAGCATGTTAGTCAGTCCAAAGCTGTTCTGCTGTCATTTACCTTGAAAGCCTGTTTCCTTTGGGTACTCGAAAGGAAGCTTTTCAGATTTTAAAGTGATGGATTGAGAACAGTGGAGGGTCAGTGTACAGATACAGATGGTTAATATCTGTTTCTCTAACAGACGGTGGCAATGCTCTGTTGTCACATGGCCTCTAACAGTGTATATGTGTCAGTGATATTATCAGAGTCAAGGAAAATTCCAAGCTAAAATTCAGAATTCTCTGCTATAGGATTTTAGCAAATGTAATTTGGAGTTTACACTGTGTGGGGTGTACATTAAAGGTAGTCACTGCTGTGCTGATGCTGGTAAAAATCCCTGCCTGTGTGTGTGCCTGAGCAACACACACATCCTTCAGCAGATAGAGCTCATTACTTTGGTGCTTGATCTTTACTTCATTAATGCCCCAGGGTAAACATTCAAGTGAAAGTGGATATGCTCCACGATATGGGCATGTGGCCTGGATTCATGCCAAGAGAAGCCCTCCTCTGGATGGTAAGAGACTACTAGACTTCACAAGATCTTGTTGGGGAAAAAAAAAATGGATTCAGGGTTAGGTTTTTTTTTTGGTTACTTCTGTGAAGTCCGAATTATACTGAGGAGGGGGAAGGATCTTAACATAGAGTGAGGTTTCTAAATTGGATGCCATAAATATTGCTTTAGGTTCTGTTTTGTTAAGTGTGTTTGCAAGAATAACTGATACTCCTGCTTGCAGTATATCCTGATGCTAGATTAATTTTCGGTGAAGGCTCTAAGAAATCCAGAGTTGTGGGCAAGAAATAGAAGAGATTCTGCTTAATAAAGTGCAATGCTGATGCTCTCAGAAGGAATAAGCTATTGGGAAGTGGGAACCTGGGAAGGTTTGGGGAGTAATGGGAGAAGGCAGACGTGTGTTTGCAATGAAATACAGACACTTTATTTTCAGGGAAATCACAGCATTTGAGAATACTCCCTTTTTGAAATACCACTGAAGAATGAGGTTGACCCCTGGAATAGTGTTGGTGTCTCTCTACTGGGAGTTTCATTTGAACATTGGAAGAAAACAGCTCGGGGATTGTAGGGGACTGGTAGGAGAAGTGGACTTCTAGGGGTTTGTGGTTTTGGAGTGACCTGTTAAAAGATAGCAGTTAACCCATTTCCCAGCTTTCATGGGGCTGTTTGTGGGAGTACAGATGTAATGGGAGAACGCTGAGCAAAGGGTAAATCATTGCAAGTTGTAAGAAGCAATCCTTAGTGGTGAATGACATGGAAAAGCAGCGAGAGCTTAATTGAGTCATTTACAATAACCTAGAGAGAGCTCTTAAATTTAGATCTCATCCTGGGTGATTTAAGGACGTGACAGAATATGCATGGCCTTTGGGGTGTATGACCTTGATGACCCAATCTTTTCAGTCTGATTTTGAAGAATGTAAGATACAGGCATGTTCTTGCCCAAAGTAAAGAATATGAAGCAAAAGTGGCAGTCTGAACCCAAGTGGAGGCTCAAGCCGTCTGGTGAGATCAGCAGATGCATTTTAGTGCAAATGTAGAACTCGGAGACCAGAGAACCAACGTAGGGGCCAGATGTTTGATTAGAAACAGAGCTATCAGCCTGGGGTCCCGTGATCAGGGACATGATTGAGGGAAATGGCTGAAATAAACAGGCAGCACCAGTGAAATGAGAATAGATTGTATCCAAGTAAGGTTTAGATTCTCTGAAGCCAATTTCCAATGTAGTTGAGCCTGGCACTTCCACGTAGTTAACATCCACATTTAATAATTACAAATTGTATTAAAAGCAGGTGCATTAGGGTGTAGTCTGCCAAAGAGCTTGCTGCATAGCAGTGATTCTTGGCGTTTTTGACTTGCAACTGGGCATATACCTGCCTAACCACTTCATAACGGGATGTGAGAAAAGGAAAAAATCCCAGGATAACTGAGTTGTGAAGCAGAAAAAGAAGCGTGATCTGTGAACCCTGGTGAACAGGGGGTTGCAATGTGGAGTGAGAAGCTAGAGGCCCTGGAATCCTGCGTGTGCCCCTATTGCGCCTGATTATATCCCCTTCAGTGCTGGGGGGGGAGGAGGGGGAGAAGAGCCACTGTTTTGAATTCCTTAGCATCTTTCCTTTCCAGAGACACCTTCCCTTCCTGTATCAAGTGGTCCTTGGATGTGAGCAGAGCCAGCATTTCCTCCTTCTGTCTTGGCAGTTGCATGTGGGGGAAACCGCTCCACAGCAATTTTTTTCACTCGGGAGCCTGATGTTGCCTCTCTGTTGTTTGAAGGGGTGTGCTTCTGCTCGCCGGCACGCTTTTTTTTTTAGGGAGAGGAGCAGGGAAGGACTGCCAAGGAGTGGTATTGACCGTGCAGTTTTCCTGGAGTTTGGCACTGATCTTCCGTTCTCCCACTTCTTTCGCTCTTCTCGTATTGGCAGCGGTGGTCCGTTTAGCTCCCGTAGAATGACTGGTGGCTTTCCCTGTATGTGACTCATCCTCTAGGGAATTCCTGAAGCAATGAGTCAAGTTATTGGGAAAACTGTTTGCCCACTAGCGTAAACTAGGAAGCTGGGGAGCCTGCCTGTGGTATCGTGGAGAGGCAATAATTTTTCCATGTGATTGGGGTTGTCCTCTCTCTTCCTAAAGACAGGTCACTTCAAGGTTAGCTGTAGCAGGGATACATTGCTGAATATCTTTATTTTCACCTTGAAATATGCTCCTCCTGATTTTTTTTTTTGTTGTTCTCTTGGTTTTTTTTGGTTTGTTTGTTGTTTTTTTTTTTTTTTTTTTTTTAAGGTGGCTGATGTGATAAGCGTCCCAGGGTGAAGTAAAAACTGACAGATTTGAATTTACCAGTATTGTAGTGAAAAATAGCTTGCCTGAAGAAATGAGGCTGGCAGATTGGCACCAGTCAGCTGCATCTGAAATACTCCTTTCGTAAGTACCGTTTCCCACTTCATTCTGCCCTGGCTGGCTTAACCCAGCCATTGTTATTTTTCCTATAGACAAATTAATGGTTGTGTGATTTACAACCATGAATTAACAAATTTTGAATACAGCCGTGGGATATTACAACAAAAACAAAGAACTTTGATCCCCAATAATTGTGTCCAGGAAAAATTAACTGTTGTACCACATATGCGAGTGTGGGTTGGCCGGGGTTGTTCGCATTGCCTGCTGATGCTAGTCAGATTTGGGGCGCTGAGCATTTTTGAAAGCCAGGTGCTGCTTGTATCTACAGACTTAGATCAGCTCGTCCAAATTACATCTTTCCACATCCTTTCCCTGCCCCATCCAAGCCAAGCTTTTCTTGTCACTGGTTGCTGATTATTAAACATTAGCAGATTTTATTACCCCGTAGAACAGCAAGTTCTATTTAAAATACAAAATTAGTTTCACTTTTTAATACGTTTTTCCCCCTAGCAACTTGGACATTATTTTTGCTCAAGCTTGGAATCGTCAGAAAGCTCAGATTGTGGGCTTCGCTAGCACAAAATGTAGGTGGTTGCAGATATGTCGGCATTGATACAACGATTGGGTGTTGTTTTTAACTAAATTAGTGTCAGCAGACTTGGATTGTGCTCCTTCTCCACTCCTAGGTTTTCAATAAAGTGGCTCATTTTAAGGTAAGCTTATCTGTCAACTTCTGTTGTTTCTTGACCAATTATTCATGAAGACTTTTAATTTTCTGTAGTCTGACAAGCATGAAGCTTGGAGTTAAATTGTGCTACTACTGAGGTCAAGGAGAAACGTACTAGTAATTTTGGAGGTGTAGGGTGAGGCTCTTATCTCTCTCAGAACATTATTCTTCCTTTAATTTGGGCAGCTGAAATGTCTCACGGTGATCATTGTCTTTATGTACTAAAATGAAAGTGCTTTTAAGAGGAGGACCGTGCTTATCGCTACAAACTTCCTTTTGCCCATGGACAAATCCTGGCCTGCGGAGTATCCCAGCTGGAAAAAGAAAAAAAGGGTGGGGAGACTTCAGATCCTGCTTGTTTGTTTTTTTCCTATTTACATGCACATCTTACGAACTGCAGCTAAGGCAGGTGGCACCCTTGGCAAACCCACTTAAGTGCACGTGCTGGAAATGTGTATCCTGCTCAGGAGAGGGTACTGAGAGTGCTGCCACCAGGGTAGCAGTGTTCAGCTTGTATATCGTGATACAGGGTGGCACAGAGATGGTGGGGGGATGTCAGGGGATATCCTCCCGGAGGGAACGGTTGTGATCTATGGCGTCATCGGTTGGTAGGACTGTGATTGCAGGGAACAGGCTCTGAACTGATGGCAGCTGATTAGAGGAGGCATATGCCGAAGGAGAGAATTTTTATTTCCTCTTTAATTCAGTGGATCCCTTATCCTGCTTTTAAGTAGTGATTGTAAAGTTGTGAACAAGTGCTGCTGAATAGTAGGGTTTTGGCACCATTTAACTCTACTTAGGACCTTTCCATACTCTTGCACTAAAAACAATATTTGCAAGAGAGTATTCTTTTTTCCTGAAGACAGCAACGCTGTGGATAAGTACATACCAACCAGATATGTTGGTTGTTCTAGTGTCTCTAATAAAAAATAATCATTTAGAAAATATATTTCAACTCAGGTTGTATCTCAGCTTTGCAAAGAATAGCTTGATTCCTGAAGGCAGCAGTGCTATGCCTACTGGCCCTCCAAAAGTAAGAGCTGCTGTCGCAGGCTGAAGGTGAGAATTGTACCTGGTTTCCCCTTGCATATTGTATGTTTGTGTGTTATTTCATTGAATGGAGGCAAAGGGATGGTGCCAACTTGCAGTGTATGTGGTGGTGTTTTTCTTAAATGATCACTTTCTCACGTTGTTTTTAGACGGGGGAAAAGTACTAATCCTTGCAGTTGCAGAAAAGTGCTTGAAAACTTGAGCCCTTTGTGTGCAGAGCCCAAAAATCTGATTTAAATATTTTAATAGCAGCATTGCTTTTTAAAAAATACTTGGGAATGTTGAGGTCTCAGTTAATGGTTTAGACTGCCTGGGATTATCAATATTGTTGCTCAAGAACAGGCGATGTGTCAGCGTTGGACCCTTTGTGGTGTGTTGTGCACAAGCATTGTTGTACAGGAAAATAACCAGTTTGGAGTGAATAGCAAATGCAATACTGAATCTTCTGCATTAGTAGTAAGGTTTTTGAGACCCAATTTATTTTTTTCTTTCCTCATGAGAGAAGAGGAACCGTTTAAGAAAAACTCTGATAAGAGGCTTTTGAAATTTGAGGTGACAAATTGTAAGGCTGAGGTTCAAGAAGGTAACAGATAGGAGATGTTGTCTGTGTTTGAAGATAGTGTGGGACTCATGAGAGCTATTTCTACCCAAGGCAAGAAGTGTTTGGCATCAGGGACAAAGAGAATGGATTTAAGCAAGGAGCACCTGCTCTTTGAAAACATCTCGATGTGTTAATGCTGCCTGAGACAAAGGGGCTTTGTGAAGAAATATTAGGGAGGAATAAGCCGAGATGGAGATGGGCCAGTGTTTGGCCAACTGGCCAGTCTGTTCTTGTTACTACCAATATATTCCCGTGACCGTCACCGTTGCGCTTCCAAGGGTGTAGTTATGCCAGCACTTACAATTTAAGCTGGTGGGACGTACAGATAAGTTCTTGTCCTCTGGGTTTTGAAGGTCAGTTTATACTCAGGTATTTTGGGTATTTGTGTCAGTGGGCAGTATTGTAGTTCCAGATCTAACCTAATCATATTAGTTCTGTAGTGATGACATTGTAGTGAGATGATTGTGGTGCAGTGGCCTTATCCTGGGAGAGCTGCATCCGAAATGTGCCAGGCCACAAGAGGCTTTTTGAACCTTTCCTTTCTCAAACCCGATGGCTCAGTCTCATGGTTCTGGCACTGACTCATTTTATTTCCTTCCCCTTGGAAAATGGGAAACTATAAAGGAGAATCTTAAAAGTAGATGTAAAATTGATATTCCAAAATTAAAGACCCTGTTGATTTTTGCCAGCGTTCCCTGCCCATGCTGAGCAGTCTGCAGCTTGGTTGTAAATATGGCTTTTAAACATTACATTAATACATACAATATTCCTTAAAGTTCAGATCTGTTCCCTTAATCATATTCAGTCATGCTAGAACTATCCTCGCAACCTTCTGGCAGCTGCTGTACCATCTCCCCCCAGGGACGGAGCTTTCCCTGCAATTCCTGCAGGCTTTGCTCGCAGTAGATATCTTCTGCCACTTGCAAAAGGCGGCTCTGTCTTGGAAGGGCTCATCTTCCTCTGGTGCTGTGTAATTTATCCCCACATTATATTATGAGCCTCTGCTCCACATTGTGTGTCTTGAGTAGGTGTTCCTTCCTCTTATAAGATGCTCTGAGATATTCCTACCCTGGGAGGGCACTTTTTGAAAGTTTGGATATTTTTTTTCCATCTGTCCTACTGCTTATTTCTGCTGCTTCTTTCTAATCTAATAGTTGTTGTGGGTAAAATATGAAGGGGAAATACACAGCAACAGACCTTGCCATCTAGTTCATGCTGGGTCCCGCAAGAGATGCTGGAGGAGAGATGGGCTTGTGTGTGTGCAGACATTGGCAAGCAAATGCCTCCTCGCCAGCTTCAGGACATTTTGTATGGATGTAACCACATACCCCCTTCTCTCTGCGAGAGAAGAACAATTCCCAGATTGTGAGGAACCAAGCTCAGAAACAGAAAGAGTTCCAGTGAAGGCCCTTAAAAATAGCTGGGCAAGGACTGATGAAGTTTGATCCAAGTTCTAATTGATGATTTCCGTCAAGTACAGTAAGTGCTTATAGAAAAGCGTGCTTAATGGAAACAGGAGGTTTCTGTAAGCTGCAGAGACGATGACCCAACCTGGGGTAGAAGGCCCGTGTCCCATGTGGGACCTGCTTGTGAGGAAAGGAAGGATGTGTAGTTTCAGGTAGGGGTGACTTGGCGGGGCTGGAACCCTGTTAGTGAAGTGCTATTTCAGGGGAAGGGTTTGTATTTGATGAACCAGCAGATGTTTAAGGGTCAGGAACTGTGTGGTTAAGTATGCTGAACGTCATTTTTAGTTATCCCAATTTGTCAAACATGGTTATTTTAAAACGCTGTTGCTTTTTTAGTTCACTTCAGTATAAAAACACTTTGGCATCTGCAAGAAGTACAGAGATCTTCAATAAATCTAATAAATAACTTCCGAAAGAGGAAATGCGGGTATACTGGCAAGGGACAGAACGTGGTCCTGTTGACAGAAGGAGGTGAGGAAGGTCGTGCAGTGCAGTGGAGGAGTACTTGTGGTTCACATCCTGTGTAGTAGGAGACAGAAGGCGCTTCTAGAGGACCTGACTGCATGGAATTAATCTGGAGGTGTTCAGACACTGTCCTGAGCCTGCCTGGGCTACTAAGATGACTCTAGGGGCTTACTGTGGAAGTGCCCCTCATCTCCTTTGTAGGCTCCTGAGCCAGGCTGGGGCGCCCGTGCTGTGCCCTCAGGACAGGGCATCTCCAGGTACCTGGGCAAGGCGACCTGGGGGTGCCATCAGGGGGAAGGGAAGCTGATGCTCCCAGAAACGTCTTCGCTGCGGTAGCACAGGCAAGCGGAGGAGCAGAAAATCGCCCCCAAGGAAATGCTGCTGTTTGAGCTGCCGTGTCACAAAGCTCGTTTCGTTTCAGTTTTCCAGATGGATTTTCCTAAGCGGCTCTGGCAGATGATCTGTGAGAGCTGGCGGTCCCGGGCTCTGACTTCTCAGCGGGACAGCAGGTTGGGGCTGGGACATTCCCTGGGAACGTGGTGGCATTTCATCCAGTACTGCAGGGAGTGTGCCACTGGGAGGATGAGCATGCCAATACACATCGCGGGGTTTCTTCAGAGCAGTAAAGGGCTTTGTCCTGTAGTGACTCGTGCAACCATCTATAGAGCTAAGACCTAAAACCCCTTTTCTTTTGGGCTTCCTGTAGCCTGAAGCAGTGACGAAGGTCTGGCTTCTGGGCTTTGAACAGTTATTATTTTGAGGGAGTTTGGGTGAATAATACTGTAGGACTCTAGAGTTGAGGTGGAATTTGGGAAGACCAGCTGAAAAAGGGTACGGACAGATGTGAAACACAGATGAGATGGGATTGCTTTGTCCTACCTGGGTTGTGTGAAGTCACAAGCAGGTCACCATCACCGTTGGGCTGAGGGAAAAGGTAGGTGAGGAATGGATTTAGGCCAGCAGGGTGTCCTCCTGCTAATGCCTCTGTGCGGACATTGCCAGTGGTCTGTCAAAGCGAGAAGAAACTATTGGCGCTGGTGGGTCCGACTTCAGTGTGGTGTTGGCCTCCCCATCTTTTGCTTGGCAGCAATAGCAAGTAATGGTCTGAACCAGGAGGAGGTTTTAGGTGATGGAGGTGGGGCTGGTGAGTCTGCAAGCCCTCGGAGATGCAGGGATGAGGGTTTGCAGGGGGTTAGCGTGTTGGGCTGTGTGGGTGCAGATGTGCCTCGGGTGTGTGTGTGATGCTGTGAGCTTAAAGCAAATCCTGCGTGTGGATTGGGGTGGTGGGGAGTAGCTGATTCTCTCCCGGGGTGTTGGCGTGGTGTGGGTGGTCTCCTGCGGTGCAAGATCTACTCAGCCCTTTTCCTTCAGCTATGGCTGTGTTCAGCTTGTATTTACTTGTATACCTTCTTCTGAGGCTAATGTCAGACGTGATGGGATGTTGGATTAGACTAAATCTCCTAGGTTTAGCTGGAATGTTGTCTCGCTGTAGCATTTTTCTCCCTTGCTCTTTTCTCTAAGCCTTCCCCTACAGACAGCTAATTCTCCCCTTCCCCCACATCCTGTCATACCCCAGAGCATGTCACAAGGAATTAAGGGCTGAAAAGGCCTGGGAGAGGCAGCTTCTCTGGAACAGTCTCTCTTTTCTGCGACCGGGGTGGCCCCTTCTCTGTGCCCCTTTTGTGTCTAGTCCAATTCCCACCCCCTGGCCATTCAGTCCATGCCAGAGGAGACACCAGCAGCCCTGAGCCTTTCCCAGCCCTGCTCCCACAGCGGTGCCTGATGTCATCGGCTGTGGCCGAGGGGCTTCCCGCGCACGGCCGGGACTCCAAACTGAGCCCAAATCCCTGCTGCAGCGCTCCCGGTCCTGCTGGCGTCTTGGCAGCAAGAGAGGAGGAGGTTTGTGGTGCTGCGCTCGCTGCTGGAGGGCTTTCCTTCTCTCCCGTCACTGTGCATCTCTGACAGCATCGCCCGCTCTCGCTCCCGGTCCTCCTTCCCACAATTCACATACAATCTCCTCAGAATAGGGATGATGTCACTTCCTTCCAGAGGGTGCTGGGGGGTGTGGAAGGGGGGAGTCACGACCCCTGGCTCGGTGGCTTTCAGCAGCCCCGATGAATAAATGAGCTTGCTGTCTTGGAGGGAGGGAGTTGCTCTGAAGATGATGCCCGGCTCTGTCGGCAGGCAGTCACCACGCCGTCCTTCCCTTTGCCGAGTGGGATTTTCAATGGCTGCAAGAAGAGTTTGCTGGTCCCTCCTTCGCTTGTGATGTCTGTCTCCGTGGATATGCACTTTTCCTGAAATATCCTTACGGGAGAGAAGAATGTGCAGCGGCTGGACCACATGCCATGTAAGATTTCTGCTTCCATAGATCCTTCTCTGCTGTGAGGGTCAAGGGCTCTGGACTCCTCGTGCACAAAGCTTCTGCCTGCATGTGCTTCCCCCTAATTTCAGCGTTGGGAGCTTGGGGCTGCTCGTACTGGGGTTCAGGTTTCAAGGTCCTGGGAATTTTTCACTCTGCAGCAATTTTAGGGGCAGTGCAAGGGATTCTTGCTGTTGCAAAACTAGGGTGAGTGGTCTCAGGGCTGTTTGCACTCTGACCTTCCACTTTCCTCCCATTTCTCTCCTAGATCCTATCTTCATCATCTTAAAATGTAACTCCTGGGATGAAGCCAGAGAGTCCTCATGTGCTTTACTCTTTTTTTTTTTTTTTTTTTTTTTTTTTTTTTTTTTTTTTCTTCTGTGGGCTTTACAGTCTCAGGCCTTCTATCATCTCCCTTCATTCCAAACTGGGGGCAAGGCCCCAGACCTCATGGTTTAGGTTATCTATACACAGTCCTTGAAAATAATTTGGGACTCTTTCTGCAGTGTGCTGGGAGCCTGGTAAGCATACAGCTGGGAGTGACAGTCCCACAGTGAGTATTCCCGTGTGTGACAGCGAGTGACGGACTGCTCTGCTCCGTCCTCATCTCTTGCTGTGGATAAAGGAATTCAGGTTGGATGTTTGCTGCTCTTGCTGGTACCCTGCCTCTTAAACTGGCAGAGGGTGGTGAAAGCAGGCAGAGCGCAACTGCTTGCGTCTGGAGAGGTGGAAGAGTTGTGGAAAGCGCGTTGGCGGGATGCAGCCATATGCCAAGGGATGCCGGGAACGAAGGTCTGAGCTTGGCTGGGAGGTGCAGCGGTGACCAGAGGCAGAGTTGAATGAGCCCGCTGGAAAGCGCGTCCGTGTATCCCGAGCAGGGTTAGCAATATTCAGGATACAAGCATTTCGTACAGGCAGGCGGGTTATTCCCGGCAAGGCTAGAAGTTGCCAGATGGCTAGAGGAGTGAGCAGTTTGAAGGTAGAGCTGCAATGTACTGAGTGCTCTGATTATTATGTGCTAAGGAAGTGTGAATCCAAATGGTGTTGTAATTTCACATTCGCTTTGTTTGTGGAATAGAGCATTTCCTTCACCCAAGTGAGTAACGTACTGGAAGTGTGTCAGCCTGTTAACTATGGAATCTCCCGGAAAGTGTGAAAGATTTGTGTAGGTTTTTCAATACTTGGTGACTGAAACGGGTAGGAAGGTTTAGTCCACCGGCTGTGGGTGTTGGGACAGGAGCGGGGACTCCTCTGTTTTGAGATGGTCGATGCGGTAGGTAAGTGATGGAGTGACCACACCCGAGTAGTGAATGGGTTTTAGTAGGACAAGGCTGTTTCTGTTACTGCAGTGATCAGTGCTGTGATACAGTCTGTGCTCTGTCACAAAACCAACACTTGTCTTACTTGGAAGGTTCAAATTAGTTTAAATGCGATTATGTTGCTCCTCCCCCCCTTTTTTTTTTTTACCCAGAGCGCTAAATTAGAGACATCATATACAAGTTTGGTTTTTTGCCTGGTGCGTTGAGGTGTGACAGACGATATTCCCTCTAAAATGCTGTTGGGAATCCTGATTAGTAAGTAACAAGTGTGGACACTTTGATTTTTCTTTCTGTGAGCCTAATAGCAAATTGCCAGATCAGTACAAAGAACAGTTATTACTTCAGAGGTGCAGCTTCAGAGCGGCACGGTCAGTGCAGGTTGTGGATGGAGCCCTCTGGCAGCAGTGCATGAACATGAAGCTTGGGAGGTTAGTGGGGTTAGAATAGGAGAAGTGCTGTGATTTGGAGCTGTGATGCATCAGTTGGGAGAACGCAGAGCTCTTGAGGTGGTGGCTTGGAGTGGAGAGGCACAGGCCAAGGTGTGGTGTCACCTGGTCTGTGGTAGCGCATGGGGGTTACGGGTTAAGAAGGGTGACGGGGTTTAGGATGTGGAAGCGAGGCGCAAGAATGACTGCTGGAGTCAAGGAGATCACTGGTGGCTGTGGGCAGACTGCTTAGACACAATCTCAGAAACCAAAGGTTGACGAAACCAAACAGGAGTTGATGTTGTGGGTCGTGATTGAAGCGTGTTATGCAAGAAATGCAGAAGGGAGACTGGGTGTGCTGCGGGGAAGGACCGGGCTGCTCTGATGCAGTGGACTTGGACTGGAGCGGGCTGGAGTACGTACAGCAGAACCAAAATGGTGTGGGAGAGCTGTGCGGGGAGGAGGTGTCTGGATAGCCCTGTGGAGTCTTGTGACTTATACCACTGCTGTTTCTTTTTTTAAAGGGTTTGTGAAGCTTTAAAAATAGGAGTACAAACAAAATGTGGGGAGGAACAGCCAGCCCCTCAATCTTCGACTTTTTTAATTGTTAGTGCCTGTCAGGGCCAGTGTGAACACAAAGGAGATGTGGAGCTGGCAGGGAGCTTCTCTCTGCAACTGATGGTTGAGTGAGACATCTCCTCGGCGCTTGCTCCCTCAGCTGTTGGGAGCCAGTCAATAGCTTCCCCAGATGCTGCCGCAAACTTCTAATGGGTATTTTGGCTTGCCGAGCCAAGCGAGGGAGGGAACTGCTGGACAACAAGAAAAGAGGCAAGGCAGCAGACGTGCCTGTGGAAGAACATTGGGAATGGGCCCTCATTAGGGTTGAGGCCAGTATAGCCTGTCCAGAACATCCCACAGTGAGTGCTTACACGCAGCCCTAACAGGATTCCAAGTAATCTTGTGAAGTGGAGCCGGGTGAGTGGTGATTATGTTCAGTGAGTTACCCACCTGCTTCACCTGATACTTCCCACTCTTTAAACTGTACGTTCCTCTCCTGTGCTCTCCTTCTCGAGCGTGCCATGCCCCCTGGTGCTGGAAGGAAGAAGCTCTGCCATCTTTGGTGTTAAATAGGATAGCTCTCAGGTGCGGTCCTTGTGCTTGTGTGGGGCTCTCCTGAAGGGGTTGAAGAGGGGCAGCAGCAGCTTTGATTCTTTTCTTTTCCAGGAGGTGAGTGTCGTGCCTGCTGAACTTCCTCAGACCTGCTAGCCATGCCAGGGATTGTCGTGTTCCGCCGTCGCTGGTCTGTAGGCAGCGATGACCTGGTTTTGCCAGCCGTCTTCCTCTTCCTCCTGCATACCACCTGGTAAGTGAGAAAGGCGGAACGATGGCTTGAATTCTCCCATGAATTCTTTTTGCTATTCCTGTTTCTTGCAGCTGTAATTCTTCCTGCGCTTATACATGCGGCTGGAAGGCTTGTTTGGGGCATTTGTGACAGACACCAACCTAATTTGCAGCTTCTAGTTCTTTGGATAAGTTCTATTCTAAGTTCTAGTTCCAGTTCCAAATAGGGAGCCTGACCAGAGCTCCCTGTGTCCTCCAGTGCTACCCAAGGTTGTCCACTGGAGTTTGGGGCTGTGTTTTCTGTACAGGGGCTCAGAAAAAAAAAACAAATTGGACTGGCAGATCCCATGGGATAATGTGACTCGACACAGATCATCAAATTGTTCTGACTGGGGTAGCAGGGCCTCTGGATGGCTTGTGGGGAGGAGGTTTCCAGACCAAATTAATATTAATTATAAGTAGCTGTGGGACACTGAGGATCCTCAGTAGCTTTGTGAAGAGAGCAGGTGTGGGATGTTACATGCAGCTTTCTTTGGCTTTACTGCTGGTAACAAGCTGGTTTGTGACTGGCAGGTTTGTGATCCTCTCTGTGGTGCTCTTTGGGCTGGTGTACAACCCCAACGAGACCTGCTCGCTTAACCTGGTGGACCACGGCAGAGGCTACCTGGGCATCCTGCTCAGTTGTATGATCGCAGAGGTGGCAATCATCTGGCTCAGCATGCGAGGCAGTATCCTGTACACAGAGCCCCGGGACTCGATGCAGTATGTGCTCTATGTCAGACTGGGTAAGAGGCAGCGGCCTGAGGCCTCCTAATGACTCAGCCTCCACACTGCCATCTGCTATTGCAGAAGACTTCTCTCCCCACACCCTGACAAACACACAGCTTCTGAAAGACATCCAGATGGCCACTTGTATGTGATATGCATCTGAATACATCACATATACTGCACCCTGTCATTGCTGTAAGACTCTCATGCAATGCCCCAAATATCTTTCTAGCAAACCTTTAACTTGTCATCCTCATTGCGATGCAGGTACATCCTTTTCCTCTAACAAAATATGCTCCCCTTCTGTCTCGCGACACAGATCTGCCACAGTGAGATGCATCTACACCTCTCCCCCACCTTTTTTTCCACACGTATGCCTGTATCATAGGAGAACGTCTGCGTAAATCGTGGTGGTTCTGACCCCGAGGCATGTGCATGTCCTTGCCTGTCATACAGACACTAAAGTCTACACCCACCTACCTTGAGATGTATACTTGACTTCCCGACTCACATGGGATGTATCTCTCCATCCAGCAACCTGCCCTTTGATACTCCACCTCCAGGACCCGTGAGATAAATAGGTTTACCACCTGCTCACTGGTCGTGTCCTCTTTCTCAGTGCATATTTGTCTTCCTAAAAACATTTCCTGTTTCACTCACCCATCAAGAACTAGATCAGAAAAGAGACTGTTCCTTGATCTCTTGTTCAGGGTTTCTCTTTTTCTTCCCTCCTCTTCTCTGTTGTCTTCCAGGTCCAGACAGTTGATCAGATTTTTCTGTGCTGAGTGAAGATTTTAAGAGAAAAATCTTTTGGAGATGCGGAGTCAAACCCATTCCAAATCAAGCATCTCCTGGTTTTGCATCTCTGTTTTTGCTGGATTGTTTTCCTGCAGAATTTGCTAAAATTATGGTTAACCTTGCCTGTCTGGGAGAAATTTCCACCTTTGAGTGCTAAGTGCAAATCATTAACATGAAAAGCAAACAAACCTTTCTCTCCAGTTTCCCAGACACACTGCAGTCTCCCTAGGGAAGCACGTAGAGCCTGACAGTTTCCAGACTAAATGGGGCAAGGGAGGTAGAGAGAATCCAAAGAGCCATTTTCCTGCCCAAGAAATATCCACAATTTCTTCCTTGCCTGCCTTAAACTATACATGCGTTCAGGGTCTCTATTTACAGTGTGAGTCTTGTATATGCTTGTTTTGTGAGGCTTTTTACTCTTAATGGCTTCATCGGTTCTGATGATAGAAATAGGAGCGTGACCATTGTGTGGGCAAGGTCCATGTGACTGTCCCATTTTAAGCGTGTGCTGTTCAGTGCGTATGAATTTAGGGAAAGAGTTCCAATATGAACCCAGAGAGTCTCATCCATGCTACTGCAGCGGGTAATCTCGGAGGGGAGACAAGCTAAGGCAGGCAAAGCCTAGCTCAGTTTAAGAACATAGGTTGGGCTGATCAGGAACCAGGTCCAGCCCTGGTTCCTTGCCCACCGCTCTTGAAAACTATTTGCTTATGTGGCTGTTAGAACTCGTCTTTCCAGGCTAGCGAGAGTCTGTAGGTATCTTACCGAAAGATACCGTGCCAACATGTAGATAAGGAGGGTGGATGGTTATTCGGCTGGGTTGGAACATGGGTTCAGTCTCAGCTCCACCAAAGGCTTGCTAGGTGTTACTTAAGCAAGCTATTTACCCTCTCCATACCTGATTGCCCACCTGTGCTTTGGGGTTGTGATGTGCAGAGACAGTGTGAGGATGAGCTTCAGAGCAATGTTTCCCATCTCTTTTGTTTCAGGGAGCCCCTGTCAACCCCCAGTTTCTTGTTCGTTACCATGGTAACATGCAAAACCGAGGAGCCAGTAAATATCTCCTTAAGGACTGTGTCCTGGGAACTGTTACTGGAAGGACTGCAAAGGGCAGAGGTGCTGGGAACGCTTGCTAAGGGTAGTAAGCGGGATTAATCCTGGATACACACTGCTGTTTATTTCATATCTTCGAACTAGGCCAGCTGTCCGAGGTGGTTAAGACCTAGGTGCTGTTACGGGGTGATTCTTGTTAGCTCAGGGAGTCTTTCCTCTGCTGTGGGCAGAAGGTATGGTTATCCGATTCACACCTCCGGTACGGCCAAGGGCACTGACCGGTCCGACAGGCCGGACCTTTGTCAAACTGCGTGCCACACCGGTCTGTGTGCATGTGGTCCTTGTGTCATTTAGGAGTAGTTAGGATTAAGGACGCAGTACGTTTTGGGTTCATTTTCTTGAACATCACCTTTCAAAGCATTAAGGCCCAGTCCTGCAGTCATTTATTCTGTGCAGCTGTCCTGTTAAAGAACCTGTCTTTGGGTTTCCTCTCCAGAAGACGGGGAGAGGCAGTCATTAATCCTTAGGCAGATGCTGCTACTATCCATTGTGTTCCTTTTGTTTCAGCTATCTTGGTGATTGAGTTTGTGTATGCTATTGTGGGCATCGTTTGGCTAACGCAGTACTACACTTCCTGCAATGATATCACAGCAAAGAGTGTCACTTTGGGTATGTATTTGGAATGTGGTTTGTGTGCATTCCTGTGTAGTGCAGACATCCTCTTGCCTTGGAGAGCTAATTCATTCATGCATGTGAGGATTGACTGTTGGAAGTGGATTGTAGCTGTAAATGTGGTGCTTGTTTTCCTGAGACGTTATTGCTCAGAACAGTTGTTCATTTGTTTGCACTGTCTGCACTGAGGCAAGAATCCGTGTTCCCATGGAAGGGTCCGGCTGGGGAGTCTGTAAGACCTGGTTCCTCTTCAGTTCAAAATGGCTTTACTGTTTTCCTGGAACTCCTTTTCGATCTCAGCCAGTCTCCTGCGGGGGGGGATGGGCTGGTGATGCTAGCGTTGCAGTCCCCGTACATACTCAGTGACTATTTAATGGCCTTCTGCATGGGCAATCTCCTAAAACAGCTGGAAAAACCAGCTGTGATTCGGGAGCCTTTCCGGGAGGATTTCCTTCTGCTGCAGCTGGCTGCAAGAGTATTTGGGGTAATGTTATCTGCCCGGCAGCAATGGGAGAGGTGGGTCTGATGTGTGTGGTGAAAAGTAGAAAGCGAGGCTGCCAAGGCTTACGGGCAGAGCACCTGACTTCTTTCTTTGCAGGAATGGTGGTGTGCAACTGGGTTGTCATCCTGAGCGTCTGCATCACTGTCCTGTGCGTCTTCGACCCGACAGGCCGGACCTTTGTCAAACTGCGTGCCACAAAGCGGAGACAACGTAACCTGAGGACGTACAACCTGCGGTAAAGCTCTTTCTGGAAGGGTGTCTTGCTTTTTTTTTTTTTTTTTTTGACATTCTCCTTGCCTCGCTTCAGGGAGCATTCAGCTTCAGGCATTGCTTCCTTTTGCCCGTGAGGGTGATTTTGGAAGAATGCAGCTCAGACTGTCAGGTGCTGTGTGTGGGCATCTGTATCCAAAGGAGGCGAAGCAACGCGGTATCTGGCTGGATTGTGTGTTAGTCACCGGGTTTGTGAACCCTTACAAGCCCCTTGAGCCAGCGCTGACCACGACAGCTTGTTTGTCCTGCCTGGAGCCACGTTTTGCCTGGTAACAGTGAGCCAGTGCTTAGATTTTTGCTTAGGTTGAGGCAGCACCACCTTCCAAAGCCCCTTTCCTCCTTTATTTTTGTCTTCCAAACACGACCTTTTGGCCTGAGGTTTCTTGTCTTCTTGGTCTTGGCCAAGAAGCAATTTCTTTTGTGTTGGCAGTCCGATCTTTTAATTAAGAATTGATTGCATCTTCGAGCTGCTCAGATGGGGATATGAAAGCTTTTTTTCACCAAGCAAGGCGTTTTTCAGAATTTTTTTTTTCCCAGTAGCGGGACAACACAAACAGGCTTTGTTTTCTTACGCAGTCTTGACATATGTAACTGTCAGCAAGGAATGTGGCTTTGTAGGACTTGAGGGCATAAGGTTTTGAATGCTAAAAAATGAGGCTTTTAAGAAATACTCTGCAAACTTTGCATTTCTACTTGGGAATGTATATTCGGGGGGGGTATTTTGAATACATGCTCTTCCAATGACTGGAAACGGGATCCTTCAGGTTGTCTTTTTGAGGAAAAAACAGACTTTTCTAAGGACCGCGCAGCAAGTTTGGTTTGAAGGAGTGTATTTTTTTTTTTTTTAATTGTGGAATGTGAGACATTCTTCCTAACCTGTCCAGTATGTCACTAACACTAGCCTTGAATATTTGGAGTTAGTGCCTCATTAACCTAACACCTGTGATTACTGCGTTGCTATCAGGACAGTCCCAGAGAGATGGGGGTGTGGATCTGGTACCCCACACTACATCAAAGCTGTTTGACTTGATGCAGTATTTTTCCAAAGGGAAACCGAGTGCCACAGATGGCAAAGATTTTTTGCCAGAGAACTCAAAAGTAAATCAAAACAACCCCTAAATGATCTCCCCTGTGAGGAGTTTTGAGATCTCCGACAACTGAGACAACTGAGTGAAGGTATTTGTCCCTTGGGCCATGGCCAGGTTTTTTCCCTCCAGGCCTGTAACATTTTCGGAGAGCTTGTGCCTGCTGTGTGCCGATTTCCACTCTAGAAAGGGAGTGTTAACAGATGTTAACAAGCAAAATGCTGTGGGCTATAATGTGAAAGGGAAACATAAAATGCTACTATGTTTCGCTACTAAAGCAATTGTTTTCAAAGAATATGTTTTGAAATTCTCCACTTGCTTAAAGCAATCCTTTCCGAAGAACAGATTATAAAATTCTCTGCCTGTTTCTGGATTGTGATCCTGGAAGATGCTGCGGGCCAGCCATTCCTACTGAAATCCCTTGGTCTGCAGCGATACGTGCCTTCTGATGTACGGCAGTAATTTGACCTTTGTATTATCTCTAACCCAAGCCGGTCCTCTGTCTTAACTTGTGAAAAAACTTGATTTGTTTGTCACATTAAGGGGATGTGTGACTTTGGCTTCGTTTTTGTGGTGCTCTGCTGTAGCTGTTGGACTCTGTTACACAGTGGCTTTCCTTTACCAGTGGCATCGTGATGTGTGTGGGCTTTTATGTTCTTGCAGAGCTAAGAAAATAAAACAACAAAACAAAAAGGCTCAGCTAATTGCTGAGGCTTTTCTAAGAATCTTGCTTTGGAGCTCATGCTAAACATGTGGAAGTTCAGTGTTAGGAAGAAAGAATTTGGGAAAAAGTTGGAGTGAAAATAGCTCAGAGCGCACTTGCTTGTTCAACCCCCGCGGTGAAGTTGTGAAGTTCTTTGCATTGCTGCCCGAGTTCTTTGGCATTTGGTGGAGCAAACTGAGTTCTGCCAGCGCTGGCTTAGGACACTTGTGCTCCTATTCCTCTTTTGGAGTCTTCCATGGAGGTTAGGGATAGTTGTTTTGAAATGCTCAGGCACAAGCTGATGGATCGCCCTGCAGGATCTGCTCCTTCTGTTGCAGGCAAATACTCCTTTACCAGCATCTTTTTCTTCCAGGTGCAACCCACTTTCTCTGCTTAGGCTTTGCCTGATGTCATCACCTGCCAGAAAATAGAAGTAGTCGGTTTTGGTTGGTCTGACCTGTGTTGAGTCAGTCTGTGGTCACATTAAAAAAAAAAAAAAAAAAAAAGACCCTGCGTTAGAGGAGCTCTGGACTTCATTATGTAGGTAGCATGGTGCTCTGGTGCAGAATCACAGTCACCCACTTCAAGGCCACTAAACCTGGCTTGATCTAAGGATTGTTTGCGGGTATACCCGTCAAAAATAAGGGATTGTCGCCCTGCAAAACGCAGTAACTAGGACAAGCTCACAGCAGTGAACTCGGCTATAGTTCATTTTAAATAGGGTTGTCCAATTAGCTAATTTTGAAGCTGAAATTGAAATGTCATATAAACCAAATGTGGGTTGAGCTAAACCTTCTGTATTCAGCTGTTTTTTTTTTTTTAACCTTTTCTAAATTGAAAGAGAACCTCTAGGTTGCTTTCCTTTTTTTTTTTTTAATTGAAGTTATGCACCATACTTGAATAAAGAGTGCAAATTGTTTGAATTCTGAGACTGCATTATGTTTAATAAATATATTTTTTTTCCAAATAAGCTATTTATTGGGAAAAAAATTACATAGCTCCTCTCATACTAAGTGCTCAGAGTCTTTTGTACCATTCCCACCCCCTTGCCCGGAGGCAGAGTTTTCCTCCGGAGTGGTAATACACCCCAGCATGTGATGTAGTTACCAGCAGACCCTCCTTCCACCCGGAGCGCCTGGTGCTCTTCGACACAGCAGCTTCGTTACAGCCATCCCATTCAGGCAGGTCACCACGTATATAAATACAGAGGCTCGGTCCTGGCCAGAACAGCTAAATTATTGACCTTCCTGTCCTACAGAATGAGCTGAGTTGTTAATCTATATGCAGTCTCCTTGTCTCTGCTAGACCAGGATAAATAAAAGAATACGGTTTAGCGGGCATTTTACCGGTGATAGCGGAGGCTGTGTGACTTTGTATTGGATCCTATTTGCTTGCCATCGCGTTCCCCTGCCTGTCCTCATGTGCGTACTCTGCCCTTTATTTATAGACACCGCCTGGAAGAAGGACAAGCCAGCAGCTGGACACGCAGACTCAAAGTTTTCCTTTGCTGCACACGGACAAAAGACTCTCAGTCGGTAGGTACCAAATATCTCCTGTCCCAGAGCAGGCTATGTGTATGACTGCCCATACGTGGGACTTGGCAGAGCGTAGCAACGTGGGGGTCCTGCTGTCAAGCCTGGACGATGTGTGTCTCGCTTCACTGTGAGCGTTCTTTGAGATCTCGAGGCACAAGGAGTCCAGTGAGCCTTCACAGTAACGCATGCAAAGGACTGGAAATCCCTTCTGAGAAGCAGCAAGCTGAGCTACGCTCAGAACTACCAGGCTTGCAATCTCGCTGCGTGCCAGTTCCTTTTCCTTCCTTTCAGCGCAAGTAGCCTGAATGAGCGCTTGCATTTCTGCGGGAGGATAGCTGTGTTCCGTGCAGAAACAGAAGCTGATGTTTCCCTCTAGATGCAGATGTAACATCGCTGAGTAAGGCGGGTGTCTTTTCATAATGGCTAGTCCTAACCCTCTGGTTTTGAATATTACAGGACTCTCTGAAGGTAAACTTAGGAGCACTGAAAAGCAATGTTGTCAGTCTTAAACCCTCCTCCTGAAGTTGTTCTTTTCCTCACCGTTGCAGTGAACTGGGATAACAATTTTAAGTGAAGATATCAGTGGAAGAAATACATATTTTCATGAAGGTTCAATATTTGAC
Organism: Vanellus vanellus; assembly: GCF_965231255.1. Taxonomy (NCBI): domain Eukaryota; kingdom Metazoa; phylum Chordata; class Aves; order Charadriiformes; family Charadriidae; genus Vanellus; species Vanellus vanellus. Next base: position 1,546,344 of record NC_138911.1, on the reverse strand, counting down.
AACACTTTTTGGTCGGCTTCAGTTTGCTTAGGCTGTTTCTCCTATTTTTTGCATCAGTCTCATACACTTGAGAGTGACCTCCTTGAAAACAGGAAAATGGAAACCTCTCAGAATGAGCAAAAGAATACTTCTGGATTACTAACAGTCAAAAACTATTACTTAATACATAGATTCACATGAAGATCATTGGTTTGAAGTTTTGCTCTGTTACAGTTGGGATTTTCCCTTGCTGGTATCTGTCCAGCAGGAAAGGGTAAGAGGTTTGATATTGCTTCCCCAAAATTTAGCAGTCTTACTGGAAGCAGTGGGAGCAGGTTTTGTGCCTTAGGGTGGTATTCAGCAGGACCCCTGAGGACCTGCTGGGGAGGCGAGTACTGAGGTAGAAAATTTTGCTGATGACTCCTAATATTTAAGTTGGTCAGAATTATAAGTATTTGAGAACTCTGGAAGGACCACACAGAACCAGGAAATTGTTATCAAAGATAGAAGAAAGTCATAAAGACGAGGTGATGTGTGCGCATCTGAAGAAACAATTTAAAGTACTTGCATGTATATGGGCTCTGAATTAGTTGCAACCTCTCAGGAAAAGAGCTAGGAGTTATCAAGGACACTTCAGCAAAGACATCAGTGCACAGCAGTGGCCAAAAAATCAGAATAACGTTTTAGCTTCAGTAGAAGGGCATAGAAAATCACAGGGAAGACACCAAGGGACCGACCACATCAGTCATGTCCTCACTAAATATAGCCTGGTGTTTGGTCTCCTCAAAGATGCATCAGAAAAAGGAGCATATTGGAGAGGATATGAACTTGTATAGGAAGAAAAATGAGACTGGGATTTTAACCTCAAAAGGGAAAGGTATAATAAGATGAAGGGCTGTGTAAGAATAATGGAGAGTCAGGTGAAAGCTACCTGAACATTTGTTCGTCACAGATGGCAGCCGGTATGAATTAAATTAAAAGGGTTTGTTGGTAAGTGCTGTGTAGTTATCTGCAGGATGCACTTTCCAAAGTGTGCACGGCTGCAGGAATTGTCATAGCCCTCTTGCAGAAACCCCGCGATGTGTATTGGCATGCTCATCCTCCCAGTGGCACACTCCCTGCAGTACTGGATGAAATGCCACCACGTTCCCAGGGAATGTCCCAGCCCCAACCTGCTGTCCTGCTGAGAAGTCAGAGCCCGGGACCGCCAGCTCTCACAGATCATCTGCCAGAGCCGCTTAGGAAAATCCATCTGGAAAACTGAAACGAAACGAGCTTTGTGACACGGCAGCTCAAACAGCAGCATTTCCTTGGGGGTGATTTTCTGCTCCTTCGCTTGCCTGTGCTACCGCAGCGAAGACGTTTCTGGGAGCATCAGCTTCCCTTCCCCCCGATGGCACCCCCAGGTCGCCTTGCCCAGGTACCTGGAGATGCCCTGTCCTGAGGGCACAGCACGGGCGCCCCAGCCTGGCTCAGGAGCCCTGACAGGCATCCCAATGGCCTGGTTTCTGAACAACTTTATTCAGGAATGCAAAATATTTCACTTCATGTCAAGCTTTTTTTTTTTTTTTAACAAACTTTTCATTCTGCAGTGACTGTTTCTTTTTTTTCTTTCTTTAGTTCAGGATAAAAGCAGATACCAGAATCTCCAAATTCCTTGTGCTATTGAATTTCCATTTTACGTTCAGCCTGAGCAATTTACAGGCTCTTTTCTTTGCAGAAACAAGCTCTGACTTTGTGTGTCCTGGCATGACAGTGTGTGGAATGAATGCGTGTGTAATGGATCAGAAATGAATCCATTGCTGTCTCTCCCGGTCTTCGTGGAAAAAAAATGTTCTAGCAGAGGATCGTCATCCTTTGGTCTGGAAAACAGTTCTGCAGAGCGGACATGGCATTGGGGCAAGAATCTGTTCTTGTGGGTCTGGAGTGAAGTCGGAAGTGTTAAGTCTCTGCAGAGCCTACGGGGTTTGTAGCAGAACACTATGGTCAATTCTACAATATAATATCAGGTTCTCCAGCAAAACCTTTTCCTTCGGAACAAGAACGTACACGTTGAACTTTCTTACAGCCTTCTACTTTGGTCAGATTGTTAAGTGGTGTTGCTGTCACTTTGGGTTAATGGGTGTTCGTCATGTTTTACTTCGAGGCTGTTTGCATTTCTTGTCTGCTTATAGGAACTGCACAAAGATTTATGGGGTCAGTACTTCAAGGATACTGCGGTTGTAATGTTGGAGAGGTTAATGCCAGTCCATTTGCTCTTCAAAGGCACAGCTGGCATGGAGACCTGCACAGTTGGCACCTGAAGCCCCATTCTTAATGGTGATTTAACTTGCTTTTGTAGGCAAGTGAAAAATGATAGAAAGTAATCTTGCACTCCAGGAGTTTGTCAGAGATAAAAGAATGTAGGTCATTTCCTGCCAGGCTGCTCGGGAGAGAAGGGATTTACTTTCTTTCTGAAGAGAAATAGAGAGATCCTGCCCTGAAGATCAGCCTTCCTTCAAGCGCACGGCTCAGGCTTTCTACAGACAAGACTGCAGTCGCGTAGCTGTGGGTGCTGAGTAGAGGGTGCAAGGAAAACACAGGCTATAAGTTCAGGAGAAGCTGTGGCAGACCTTGGTAGGAAGGTTATTGATGGCAGGAGTCAAAATACTGTCCACTGGTGTACTACAGTGCTTGGTCAGTCCCACTTTGTGTTGATCCAGCCTCTGGGTCACCTTTGTCTTCAAGCTTGCTGGCCTAAGCGATGGCCAGGTCAGCATTGTCTCACAGTCCAGCCCGTCTCCAACCTCCCAAACCAGTCTCACTTAAGATCTTGTAGTTTGGTTTTTTTTTTTTTTTTTTTTTTTTCTTTTTGTAGTACAGAGCAAAAGGGAAAATAACAATTCTCCTCAAAATATCTTTATCACTCTGCTTCAGAGCCTTTGCTTGACCCTCTCAGGTCACTTCCACTTCTGTCCTTCCTGTGGTGTCTTCCTTTTTTGGGTTTGGTCACCTTCTCTTCTGGGAACTCTGCATTTAACGACTCAGATCTTCTTCCAGGTTTTCCTTTTCAGGCCCTTTTGCTTGGGTGTAGTCCAAGATAAACCTGGAAAAACCTGGTAACTTGGTCAGCTCCTTCAGTCCCAAGAGTTGCAGTATGTAACACGTGCTCGTTGTGATTAACTCTTTGAAATCATGTAGCAAAGAGTGTGATGGTGACCAATGAGCAGCTGCAGAGACTGTTCAGTGGTAGGATTCAAAAGCTGTCACTTCCTCTGTGACGTGCCTGGGATGGCGAGGTCTGGGTTAAGTATGGGCAAAATGATCCCGGGACAGTTACAGCATTGAAGAGGCTGTTAAATAGGACAAAATCAGTGCTTTTTATTTTTTTCCTGAATAGCCTTTTTTAAAATGAAATTGCTGTTGAGGAGAAAGGATGACCCTGAGATGACACTGGATTGGGATTTGCTTGGTTCTCTTCTTCCTTCCTCTGTTTTATTTGCAATGTAGAGATGAAAACATTTCCTTTCTCTCCCTTTGAGTCTGCCTTGTCTGTTTTGATGTTGAGGTGGTCTGCTTGCCTCCACATGAGCACCCAACATCTTACAAATTCACTCTCAGCTGAGGTCTCAGAGTGTGACTATGTAAAATAAATATGAGACTAATATGATTAGACCAGATATGGTGTTCCCTGAAGGAATCTCATGGCTGCTTTGGAGAGAGCGCTACAGAAATGAGGCCATTGCTGCCGCATTGGTTCTCATTCTGTGTCCTGTTTTGAGGCTCCCCACACCCAAACTCCTCCTCCTAAACTCTTCTCTCCCTGGGTTTTGCAGGACGCCTACTCTGAAATCGCCTACCTTTTTGCTGAGTTTTTCCGAGACCTTGACATCGTCCCATCTGACATCATTGCAGGCCTGGTTCTTCTGCGCCAACGGCAGCGGGCAAAGCGCAACGCTGTGCTGGATGAGGTGGGTGGAGGGGGCCGTGCACAGAGGCGGCGGGCATCTCGTTTGGCCTCTGACTTACCTGCTGCTCTTGTGACTCATTGCGTGAGAACCGCGTGACTCTGCCCACCTTGTTTCTGGTGTGCGATGGGCTACTGCCAGTCACGGAGCTGTAAAATAAAAATACTGACTTCTTTAGCAGCTTTTTCTGAGACTCCCAAAGGGCCCAACTGACACCAATTTGAGCTCGTGAAACTCTGTTGTCTTTTCTAGGCAGGTGACACGGACAGATTTAGCTCTTGACCCCAAATGGGCAACTGCCTTGAAGGAGGTGGTTGGTACTTGAAAGTGAGTGGGAAGATTGTTCCTCCTATACAGTGATGTGGAGAAGGCTCCAGCATCTGGGTGAAGCTGCAGGAGGAACATTAGGGAAAAATTCCTAAATTCCCAAGCCATTACTGGCATTGAGGCTTCCAGATTGTCAGCTCAGTAGAAAATTGTTTGGGTGGGGTTTTTTTCCCTCCCAGAGGTGGGGTTGAGACAGCAGCGATCCAATCAGGCAGAAATAACAGCAGAACTGGAACCAGTTGAAGAGACTGGTTGGGATACTTGAAAGTATCTTGTCCCAGGTTATGTAGTGCTTTCTGTTTCTCAGGTGTAGCTTCTGTCTTGGTGTCACACAGAAGAATTTTTATTTATGTTTGTGATTTACAGGCAAACAATGACATTTTGGCTTTTCTGTCTGGGATGCCGGTGACCAGGAACACAAAGTATCTGGATCTGAAAAATGCGGTAAGTCGGTGTACTGTGATCTTGCAAACTCACCATGCTTCCCCACGTAGCCTGTTTTCTTTTTCTCAGTGGCTTCTCTTATTCCTTTCTGCCCCTCTCTGGAATAATCAAAGAAATTAAAGATTAGTATAACAGAATATAACAGTACTTGCTCTCTGGAGGCTTTTTGTCGCCAGATGACTTTTAAAGCATTATCTGTCTCTGTTCTCCGCTTTGCGGGAAGTGGTAGTGTCTCCACTCAGATGGGGGAAGGCAATGTGAGGTTTCTCCAAAGCCAGAGGTCTGAGTTGAGCGCTGCATCCAGAGCTCCGTATGGAAGTACCACCAAGCAGAGCTCGTGGAGCCTGAGCAGAGCTCCGTCTGAGTAAGGGCAGGGAGCTGCCTGGAGCGAGATGGAGCCTTCCTCCCTGGGGCTGGTTGTCAGCGGTTCTCAGGATGGAAATGGCTGCAGTCTGTTCTGTGGGAATTAAGCTTTTCTTCTGGTGTGCTGCTGTTGCAGCCCTTCATTGGGCAAACTGTATTCACTCCCCGCTTGATTAAATGATATTGCTGCAAGAGAGTCACGACTGACCCAATCGCAGCATTTCTGATCAAGTGGTTCTGCGATTAACCTGTTTGCGGCTGTGCTGTACTGCGTTGTGTTTAACGCTCACATCCTGCTCATGCTCAGCCTGTCTCTCTTTCTGCATAGGTGCGCGTGGGGAGAGATGTCAGCAGGGTTTACAGAAGGCATGTGGTCCCAGACTGGCTTTACGCTCCTCTATGAGCTTCTTATGGCCTGTGACTATGTGGAAGCAGCATATTTGGGGAGCTCATCTTCTTGGGGACTTGAACTGGTTTATCTGCCCCTCAGCTAGGGTCGGGTGGGGCGAAACCTTTTTTTTTTTGCAGCAGGGTGTTTGAGACACAGAGGACATTTTCTCTAGAACTAACTTCTAGTTTTGTTAAACAGCTACCGAGGCCCCTCCGCTCAGGAAAATAGGCATAACTTTACTGTGCTGCTCTTGGGAGGGGGAGGATCTTGCCCAGCATAACCAGCTTGCTCTCCTGCAGTCACCTGGAAACGCTGACAGTGCTCTTCTGGTGGTGCTGAGAGAGAAGGCTGCTGCTCAGAAAGAAGGGTGCGCGTGTCTAACTATGATGGAAAAGGGGAAACGGTAGAAAAATTCAGTGTCTAAAAGAGAATAAGGTCTTTAGTGAGTCTCTTGTCTCTTTCAGCAAGAGATGCAGCGATACAAAGAGGTGTGTTACTACATGCTGTTTGCCCTGGCTGCCTATGGCTGGCCCATATACCTGATGAGGAAGCCCACATGTGGACTCTGTCGCCTGGCCAGATCCTGCTCGTGAGTGGCCGTCCTGTCTAGCACTCTGCCTTCTCTTCTTCCCCTTCCCCTTCTGTTTCTCCCAGACTTAGAATTCTCCTTTCTTTCATCAGTTTTTCTCTCTTCATCACCCCTCCTTTTCTTCCTCCTTTTCTCTGCTGCTTTTTTCCCCCCTCTTCTCCCTTCTCATGCTCTTTCTTTTCATCTCTCAGTAACTCGGTGCCTTCATACTCCAATGTCTTTCTCCTCAGTCTCTTTACAGCTGCTTATCTGCTTATCTTGTTAAATAAGCCAGACTGTCCTATGCTCTGTCCCCTCTGGTGTGCTAAGGATCATGCCAGTCCTGTGCAGTTTGAACAGCCAGCAAAAAGAACTGGTCTGGCACAAGCCTGCTTTCACACGGAGTCAGAATAGCTGTCTTGGAGCTCAGAAATCAGATTTATCAGCAAGCCCAGATATGCAGGGAGCTGACATTTGGGTCTTTATTAAAGCATTGGCAAGACTCGGCCAGAGTTTGTGCTGTGTTCTCTCTGACTAATTGTTTTTCTGCTGTGCTGCGTAGCGCTCACCTCATGGTAGCAGTGCTGTAGTTCAGTTCAGGATTGCACTGTTTTAAATGTTTGCTTTCAGCTGCTATAATGCTGTCACCAGACTCTCTTTGGGGTTGAGCTTTTTGCACTTCAACAAGCAACTTCTGTGCTGAACTTATTAGGAGGAATATACTTTTTAGAGTACTTCTGTTTGTGAAGTGCCTCATAAGTGAAAGAAGGAAAAAAAAATCTGTGCATCTGGTTTTGTTCTGGAATGATTCTAGACCTATTTCCTTTTTTTTTTTTTTTTTTGTTATAAATAGATCTAGCTCTCAGTAAATGCTAGTGGCTTTCTGTGTTGAAGCAGTGTAGGACTGTGCTATGAAGCATAGTATCCCTTGAAGAGAGATCCCAGCCCCACCGGACGTTGATTCTTTGGGGACTGGTTGCACTGTAGCTCTCTCTGGTGCTCAGAAGGAAAACTACACCTGGTCCCAGTGCCCCTTTTTGATGCTGAACCAGTTTTGTGCTGTTCTGTGCAAGAGCTCCTCCAAGGGAAGGAAATCACTGCTGCTGAGACGAGGCCGGTGTGGCGCGCAGGGTCTGTCTTTCCCTTCTCTCTAGGCTTTCCACTTTAAAGCCAGTCTCTTCCACGTTCCTCTTTCCCTCAAAGCTATTTTCTTCTTCTGCAGATGTTGCTGTCTCTGTCATTCGCGTCCCCGCTATGCACCCAGTGTCACCATTGAAGAGGATAATTGCTGCGGCTGCAATGCCATTGCCATCCGGCGCCACTTCTTGGATGAGAACATGACCTCAGTGGACATTGTTTACACATCTTGCCACGATGCAGTAAGGAGAATCTGCAACCCCCTTCATATTTGGGGCATGCTCCTAAGGCCCTTCCTAATGGGCTTTACGTGCTTCTAGGTGTAGTGGTACAAAGAAGGAAACTTAAGCCTTTTTCTGACCCTAGAGCCTTCCTATCTTATCTCTTCATCAAGAAATTCTGCCACTTGAACAGAAATATTTGCTACCGCCAAAAGTCAGATCATTGAGAGGAGTGCTTACCCATAAGGCATAACCTGTCCCGCTGCTTTGCCTCCTTTTCCCTGAGCAGGAGAATAAGCGAACAGGAATGTCTCACCCGATTGTTACAGTAGTGGATCTTTTCCAGGTTTATGAAACGCCTTTCTATGTGGCTGTGGACCATGAGAAGAAGAAGGTGGTCATTAGTATCCGAGGAACTCTGTCTCCAAAAGTAAGTGCAGATGCTCTTGGCCACCCTGGCACGCTTTCAGGAGAGTCTGGGACCTTCCTGACTCGCACTTGGTGTTTGACTTACCTGAAATGCTGTGACTCCTTTTCTTCCAGGATGCCCTGACCGACCTAACTGGGGATGCGGAGCGCCTTCCGGTTGAGGGTCACCATGGAACGTGGCTGGGACACAAGGTGCGTAAAAGAATAGACACCCCCCCCCCCCAGACCCCCCCCCTTTTCTTTCTGTTTTGACTTTTTAATTATAGCTCCCCTGAAAAGTGGTCTTAATTGCTTGAGGTGCTTTTCAGAAGGGTGTTCCATAATTGCAGTGAAATGGGTTTGAGATGTTAAGATAAAATCCTTAGTTGTAACAGTTAAAATCTCTGTCTGTAATTAAAAAAAACCCATCCAATTAGCAAAACTGAAACTGTAGAGGGCATCTGCGGAGACCTAGAACAAAATTATGGGAGTCATTCAAATTACTTTTTCTTCCAATGACCTTTTCAGGCTTTGCAGTCAAACCCTGAGAATGCGTTTAAAATTCTGGTGCAATGGGATGGGTGCTGAACCCAGTAAAAAGCTACTGGCAGGATTGCATCTGGGTAATTAGACTTGATGCTCTGTGTCTGTGTTAGCGATCAGCACCGGGCTGGCTAAATCAATTTACTGTAGAGCTGACCTTTGCCCCAGTCCGGCGAAGTAATGATATACACGCTCAGTTTTAAGATTATCGGGAATTTGGCAACCTCTCAAGACGCAGTGCCAGATTGGGAAAGAAAAATACAAACTGGAGGTTGTGCATGTTGGAAGGAAGGCAGCAGCTGCTGGAAACGCTGCTGCCCGGGGAGACGAGATGCTGCTGATCGGCCAGTCAGGGTCCCCTCAAGGTGCAACACTGAGCTCATAACTCTTTGGGAGCCATGAGCTGGGAGCTCCTGCTTCATTCCTGATGTCCTGCCTGAATGCCAAACCCCTTGTCTGTGCTTTGATGCTCTGATTTAGGAACTAGAGCGTTAGGAGCTGATAGCGTTTGAATATGCAGTTATCTTAGCTGGATATGGGTCGGATAAAGAAGCGCTTACTTAGATGCTCTGTGGTCTCCAAGTCTCCCAGAGTGGGTCTTTTTGAAAACGATGTTGTCTACCTGCTCTTTGGCTAATGGGTATTTCCTTTGTTTCCCCCAAAATGGGCAAATTAGTCAACGTGGCAATATATTATATTTCCATGTTATGGAAACATAGGTGAAGGAGCAAATATTTTGTCACATAACTGCTGTTTAGCGATGTCAATCTTTACTGTTTGTTTAATGCTTCTGAAGCATTATGTCTACTGTCAAGGATTGGTTTTGTACAAATTCATTTAGCTCAAAACAACTTTACGCAATCGGCGTGATCAACAGTTCACACAAAGAAGGAAACGAAAGGGACACAAGGGGAATTTGTTCCATTTTTGATGTGCAGAAAAGCTTGTAATAGATCCTTGCAGAAGTTGGCTTTTCCTTTGATCTTTATGTGGAAAATATTCATATGCCAGTGACTTATATGAAACATTATCAGATCATTCCCTTTGTTTTATATTGAGTTTTTATTTGGCCTTTGTGTTATTTCTTTTTTTGATTGTTGCTGGTACAGAAATATAGCTTTATCTTAAATTATTATCAATGTTAATCTTCAGACAATGTACTGTTGATTCCCGAGGGGAAACTAATGGCGATAATAGAATTTAAAAATGTCTGTCTAAATGCATTTTTAATGTCCAGAAGTCAACTTTAAAAAATAAATTAAGTATCTTGCTAACACTTACATTTAATTTGGAGAAAAGCACTTGGCTATTTGGGAGCTTCCTGTAAGTTGTTTGATTTCTGTTATTTTTCTTGCTGATTCTGTCCCGCGCACCCAGCAGGGTGGCGTGGCCTCTTATCTCCACCTGTGGAGCCCGCCTGGCGCTGTGCCTTCACGCAGTGTCGATCAGACGTCCTACAAATTAAAACTCTTGATGTTTACATGAGCCTTCTTATCACTCCACCCGTACCACTGCTGAAAGTGTTTGATTGCTTGGGTTGCTGTGAAATGCCACAGTTAAAAAACATATTAGGTCTCTGAGCTATTTTGGATCAAAAAACATAGCTGTAACTAAGGTTTATGGGTTAGCATGCCAGAAAAAAAGGATTGTGACAATCCCTAGGGGAAATTAACTGGGGGGGGGGGGGGGGGGGGGGGGGGGGAGGGGAATATCTAACTTTGCTATTTTTGAAATAAAAGCCACCGATTTTATGCAAAGTTAATTTAAAAATAACCGTAAGTCAAGGGTGTGAATCCGTACTTAATTCTGGTGAACCTGTGTAGAACAAGCCAACTAAAATGATGTTAAGGAGGGTTGTTTCATGGTGTTGAGACGGCTGCGATGACAAGAAGTAGCTGCTAGAAGGAAGCCCGGAGACCTCAGCCGTGATAACAGCTCCCACCCGTTTGATAGACCAGCCAGTAACAGCAAGAACTTTCAAGCTCTTTTGTCTCCCAAGTAGACCCCCTCTGGGGGTTTTTACGCACACACGGAGCAGTTTTGTGCCTCCAAACTTCAAAGCAATACAGAATATTTCCATTTGACTTTTCCTAGATCTCCAATCTGTTTGGTTATTCACCTGTGAGGTTTTGAAAATTAAGCCCAGATAGTTTCATTCCTTTGAAACTTCGGAATCAGTGTCCACTTTAATGGAAAGTCTAAATGTAACTTTGCAGCGATAAAGATCTCATTCCATAATATTAAAATCGCTGTCTATATTAGAATATACTGTAATTATCAAAAATGTAGCTATAAGGCTGACTAACAGCCCATTAGTAATATCACCGTGGATTTAGGTCACGCTCTTCAAAAATAGAATCCTAAATTCATGTTAGAAATTTATATAAGTAGTCTGCCATTCACTTCTCATTAGAGTTGGAAACGGAGACTCTTCGGAATGCAGCAGAAGCTGGCTGGCTGCTGGGAGATCTGAACGCAGGCATGAAATACCGTGGCATCTGCTTTTTGATAATGATGGTAGCGCTACAGATGTCCCATTTACAGGCTCAGCAGAATCACCTGTGTTCTGCTCTTTCTCTTCAGTAGTCAGATTGGTTTTGATGGTGTTTTTGATATTCGGGCCTTTGAAAATCCCACATTTCTTTTGCTTTTTGAGAGGGGGCCGTGAATTCTTTTATGTCTCTCGAGATTAAACAGTGCTCAATAACGTTCACTTTGTACTTAAACTGTTTTCGGGTAGGGGTGTAATGGGAAATAGCAGAGGAGATGATCTTGCCTGGTTTTTGGCCAACCCAGGCAGTGTGAATTATTTGAGGTCTGCAATCACCAAATTGGAAGTAGCTGATTTCTGTGTACCCATGTTCACCCTATTTTTTCAGCCTTTATAGTTCAGGCTTGCTTACCACTGAATTAAACTTGTAGTAACAGCATAACCAGGAATTTAGGCAACAGACCAAATTCTCGTTGCTTGTTCAGAACAGATCAACTGCATTTGTAATTACTACGCAGAGGGACAAAACCCTCTTCAGATGCAGCCGTCAGCAGAGAGGATAAACGTTTAGAACGAGACTATCAGCTCGTTTCCCATCTTCCAGCAGTTCTCAGCTTCTAGTGAATAAAAACCTTGAATTAAAGTGATTAAAGTCCTTTGAATAATTAGTGATTAAAGTCCTTTGACAGCTGAATCCCCTTAATAGTTGCTGCCTTCTCCAGTCCTCAGTAACTCTCCCTATACAGATAGTGCTGCCACTTTGTCCCCTCCAGTAGCGTCTTGGTGATTGTATCATTTTCCCAGTTCATGCTTTTGCGCGCAGATTTAAATGGAAGAGTACAATTTTGCAGTTATGGCACTGACATGCAGAAAATCAAAGTTTGTTTCTGTGTTCTACTGCAGGTCCCGGTGTCTGCTGAACTACCAGATACACAACCTTATGTTTAAGTGGGTTATTTTGTGGTGTTTGGTTTTTTTTTTTTTTTTTTCCCTAGACTTTGTACCGTGAGCCCAGGAATAGGGCCTTGGAGTATTATCTTAATTTAAGAACTGTCATTACCTCTGAACAGTTTATGGCGCTGGTAATCGGTGAGCCAAGACATCTGCCTAATGAAGTCTATTCCTTAATGTGGAGTGGAGTCAGTATTCTTCCTCAAGCCTGACACATGCTGCGTGGCACTCGAGAGCTTATACAGCATTCAGAGCAGTAGAGTGTCTGCTAGATGTTTAGATCAGGGCTGATATGCAACCCTCTACATCCTGTTCTGTCCTCATGTTTCCCTCAGGGAATGGTGCTCTCTGCTGAGTACATCAAGAAGAAATTGGAGCAAGAAATGGTGCTTTCTCAAGCTTTTGGACGAGACTTGGTGAGTATTCATTTTCTTCTAGCCTTGAAGGCTACACAGAAGATGAGATTTCCCTGAAACACTATCCCTGAATCTGTTGTACTAATTGCCTAAATCTTCCTTCAATCCCTATCCCTCTAGATTGCCAGACAGGCAACTAGTTACTCATTCCCCTAAGGCTTTTTCATTTTGAAACCACCAATAACTGCAGAGCTCCTGATTCCTTTTTATTTTTTTTTTTTTTCTTCTTCTTCTCAGGCAGAGCTAAGGCAGGAAGTCCCATTTGGTGGCAATGCAGGACAGGGAACATTAAAAACAAATCAACAGGAACTAAAATCCCATCTCTATGGAGATTCTCTTTGGAGACGGCAATGGGATGCCGTACTTACTGTCTGTGTGTGCACATTTCTTGTGATAGAGAGCTATCGGAGAACCCAAGAGAGATGTTACGAAGCAGCTTTACCTTAGTTTATATGTCATTAATAGCACGGTCTATGTCCCCGTTGGGGAGGGAACTTCTGAACTGCCTGATTCCCTGCTGTCACACAGCTGTCCTTTTCTCCTGCCCAAAGAGCGCCTTGGCCTGAGCAGCGCCCATGGGGAAATCAGCAATAGCTCAAGGGAGAAAGAAAAGAGGGATAAAAGCCTCAGTGGTTCCCTGGAACTTGAGTGTCGTACCAGTCAACACTAAAGTGTCTGCCTTGTGATGTTGGGTAGAACAGGGAGAGATACGTAGGCATCTGAGTTCTTTATAAGGTGGTTTTTTTTCCTCTCTGCCCAGAAAGTGAAAATTGATCTTAAGTGAGCTGTTACTCATGAGGATCTTTTTCTTCATGTCCTCTAGAGCTCAATTGCTACCTGACTGGTAAAGATATGGTGATGTTTGGAGCTCTATACTTTGGTTGTCTCCTGTGCGTGATAATAAGTATCATAGAATCGTTATGCTGGAAAAGACCTTTAAGATCATCAAGTCCAACCGTTATCTAACTCTACCGGCCCCTCTTCTAACCCATGTCCCTGAGCACTGTATCTAGGTGGCTTTTAAATACATCCAAGGATGGTGATTCAACCACTTCCCCGGGCAGCCTCTTCCAGTCTTTGATAACCCTTTCAGTGGAGAAGTTTGTCCTAATATCTAACCTAAACCTCCCCTGGCACAACTTGACGCTGTTTCCTCTTGTCCTATTGGTTGTAACTGGTGAGAAGAGACCAATGCCTACCTCTCTACACCCTCCTTTCAGGTAGTTGTAGAGAGCAATAAGGTGTCCCCTCAGCCTCCTTTTTTTTTCAGACTAAACAACCCCAAGTCCCTCAGCTGCTCCTCTTACGAGTTATTCTCAAGCCCCCTCACCAGCTCTGTTTCCCTTCTCTTGACCCTCTCCAGCACCTCAATGTCCTTCTTGTACTGTGGGACCCAAAATTGAACACAGTACTCAATGTGTGGCCTCACCGGTGCCAGGTACAGTGGGACAACCATGTCTCTAGTCCTGCTGGCTATGCTATTCCTGATGCAGGCCAGGATGCTATTGGCCTTCTTGGCCACCTGGGCTCAGTGCTGGCTCATGTTCAGCCGGCTGTTGACCAACACCCGCAGGTCCTTTTCTGCCAGGCAGCTTTTCAGCCACTCCTCCCCAAGCCTGTAGCATCCATGAGGTGGTGGTGGCCCAACACCATATTCTGTTCTGTTTGAAGGTGGCTTTATGTATGGGGGGTCCACCTTCTGATTGATGAAAAATAGTGCAACTAGCTGGACCTGACCCACAAGGATGGAAAGTGCACTTGATTAATATGAGATGGAGCAGCTGGCTCGTGTGTAGAAAATTAAGTACTGTCTGAAGCTGAACTTTGAAGAATATCTGAAAAAGTGGTATGGCCAGAACGTAAATGCCCTCCCAGGTCCTACCAAAGGTTCATCTAGCCTAGTACTTTATTTCTGCCAGTTGCCAGCAACAGATTTTTAGGGGAAAAGTATAATAAGTGAGGTGTATAACGTCTTAATTCTCCCCCGGCATTCACCTCACTGACCATAACAGGCACGCTGGTGGCTTAGAGATGGTCTTGAGAAGGAAAATGACACAAAGGTAGACCTTTCATTCTTGGGGCCTGGTCTTATGTTCTCTGTGTGTTCTCTCATCTTAAGCAGAAGTCCAGCCGTAGCCTGCGGTGACCTGGGGCCGTGGAGAGTTGGGTGCTGGATTCTCTCTCCCTATGTAAAGCCTTCAGGACGCTGGCAGAGCTTTCAGAAAAACAAGACTGAAACTTTTCCAACACTGTCTTAGTGAACTTCTAGGGTTCTGAGCCATGCCTGGCACTCTACCTTCTGAATAACAAGAACAGTACAAAAAGTCAGGGAGTAGTTTTGTCTCTGAATTACTTAAGCAGTTGCCAGCTGTTGAGAGCATCTTGACTTAGAAGACTACTGTTCAAACTGCAAGTTAGGATTTCTCTTTTTCAGCCTGCACAAGTGGTGGCATTAATGAAAGCAAGTAACTTCTAGAACCAAGGAGACCTCAGATGTGTGAGCCTGGACTCAGATGTTATCAGAAGGCTGTCAGATTTGAGGAGGAGCAAAAAGCTCATATCAAATCCTAAATAACTCCAACAGCTTGTGTATAGTTCCTTTCTCTTCCTACCATTTTTCTTTTAGGGAAGACCCAGTAGATCAAACACTGACTGATTGGAGATGTAGGAGAGAATACCAGAAGAGAATGAATTCTAGCATCCCTTCAGAACAAGCAACATTGCAGGGCAGGAGCTTGCTGGGACTGCCGCTGTGACTGAGACTAAACAGTGTAAATCAGAACTCTGCTTCCATTTCAAAATCTAACACACCTTCCCCAGTTCCCATTGCTGGAGGAACTGGTTAGCTGGAGTCTGGAGTGCTGGCGTACAGGAAAGACAGCTGGGGAAAGGGACAGATTTTGGGGGTTGTGGACTTACCTTTCTCTGACCTCAATTTCTTGTTTTGTTTTGGTTTTTTTTTTTTTTTGGTTTCAGGGGAGAGGAACAAAACACTATGGCCTGATTGTGGTTGGCCATTCCCTAGGGGCTGGCACAGCTGCCATCCTGTCCTTCCTCCTGCGTCCGCAGTACCCATCGCTGAAGTGCTTTGCCTATTCTCCCCCAGGTGGGCTGCTGAGGTAGGTGTTGGGGCAAGAGGACCAGTGAGAGAGACTGGGGGGGGAATGTAGTTGTGGCTGGATCAGATCCTGTTTGTGATGCTCTGAGAAGCAGTAGAAGACAGGTCTCTGCCCTGAGAACCCTGCAGAAAAATGGAGTGGCAGTCTATAGGAGATGGGGGTTGTTGGCAGTCTTTGCTCTGTGTTTGGAGTTAAGATTTTGATGGCAGGTGGCCACTCTCCCAAATATTCTGGTTTATGACTTAGTTGTCTGTGGCTGTAGCTCTAATTTAACCCGGACTAGTCGAAAATGCAAGTTGAGTGGACAAGGTGCAATTTCCTTATTCTCTGCACAGTGCCAGCATGTCTTCTCCCCATCTGCTGTGAATATATGTACAATAAGGGAAACATTTGACCAAATGTAGATGTCTGCATGGGTTGATCTAGTTGTCTGGACTCCTTTTGCAGCTGACAAAGAAACTCGCACTTCTGGGGTGTGATTTCTGTCATTCTGAAGCGGGTGCCTAAAACAGGTCAGAGGGATTGTTCTTGGGTGCCTGTTTCTCTCCCTTGGCTGTAAGGGGAATCTAGGGTAGCTGCCTCACCTGTCTGAAGAGAGGTATGGTGAATTCCTCCCACTGTAAGTGGGAACAGAGCTGCTGGTCGTGTTATTTACATGGTAGCCAAGCGAAAACATCACACTTGTTTGCTGTGAAGCGAGATAAGATCTTTCTAGTTGTGATGGACACCGTGGGGGCACTTGAAAGCAGCTATGGACTATCAGAAGCTTCTAGTTATAGTTATAGCATCGTGTTCTAGGAGCAGCCGAGGGTTTCAAACCATCCTGCTAATGAATCTGGACATTGGTGTGCCTTGCTATGATGGTAATCCCTGGTCTTCTGCAGCTGTAGATTAATGGCTCTGCAGAATGTTTTCTGGGAGTTTTATAACTTTCTGCTCAGAGCTTCCAATCCTGAGATGCCTTGATAGCATGGGCCATGCTGTGCTGTGTCACCTCAACTGTCTCGGTTCGAGGAGGTGCCTCTGACTGCTACACTTTGGCACTGTATGTCCTGCCCAGGATCATCTCTAGATCGACACTGTGGCATCTGTCTGTGGCGACTGATTCGGAAGATGATCTCTAGGAAGTTAGCTGATTGCAGAACCAGCTTGTTGAGTGGAACCCTTAATTCCCTCTTGGTACCCAGGTTGCTGCAGAAAGTGGCCATCTTGGTTCTACACTGTCTTTTTAGAGTAGTCTCAGGAGCGTGGAATATCTTCTCCTTCCTTTCTGCTGTCCGGGCCACTCCCAAACTATAAGTAAAACAACTCTGAGGCATCGAGTTAGAGTACTTCCTTTTCCAAGTATATTCAGAGGCATATTCAGGTAAGGACGAAGGAGCTGCTCTGTTTGTACGAGCTATGCCATTACAGAATAATGTTGTCTGGGGCATGGGATGTGACTATCAGGCTTTTCTTTAGTGGGGTGTAAGTCCCAAAAGCCTCGAGCAGTTTGGGTTGTGGTTTTTGGGACCCCGGTTCACTGTTTGGTAACCTCTCAGACACCAGTGGCAAACTGGGAATGAAGTGCAGTTTGCTGCTAGTGAAACACTGTTTGCTTCTTCTCGGTCCTGTTTCTCTTCCAGTGAGGATGCCATGGAGTATTCAAAAGAGTTTGTGACTGCAGTCGTGCTTGGCAAAGATCTAGTGCCCAGGCAAGTTGAGAAGTGTCTGAATTTCTTGATGAGTACCTGCTGTTCTATGCCAAAGTCGCCCGTTTCCTATCAGAAACACCTTGGTCATATCTGTCTCCAGTTTTCTCATTTACCTGTCCTTGTATGCTTCTTACTTGTCCTCTTAGTTACCTGTATTGCTGCGTCTTTTACCCGGACACCTACATTGGTGTTTCACACACCTTTTGATAAGCATATCCCTCCCCGTCTCTGTCTGTATGAAAGAAAAGGGTGAATATCCTGTCTCTGTAATTACACTCATTGTGGTATCTGACATGTCGATGCCATCTTCCTGGCTGCCTGTGTTATCTCGGACCTCTTCACGCTCTGCACCGTACTAGATGTGCTGTCACCTCATTTTTTTACTGTTTGTCCCTGAATACCTATTCCATATCATCTCGTATCTCTGAACCAGCTCCCTCATTTCTCGTGTCTTGGCATTTCTCACCTCTCATCATCTCCTGGGACGCATTCTGCTGAACGGGGCATTTGACTAGGAGCCAGACAACCCGCGTTTTACTTTTGCTTCTGCTCTGTTGTGTGACCTCAGATAAATGGTGACATTTCTGTCTGCAGTATAAGGCATGTAGAATTCCGTGGAGGGAATGCACTAAATGGTATTGAATATGTCTTTTGCTAACCTGTATGACAGAATCTTGTCCACCCTGTAATCTGTTTAGTGCTGTCATATAGCTCTGTGCCATCTTTCTAATTTACCTGTTCTGTGTCATCCTGTACTTTGTTTCTTGCTCGCTTGTTTCTGTGACTGCATCATCTCCGTCCTTTCCTGTTCATTGACCTCTCTCATACCTGCCTTCACTGATCTGATTCTGCTATTCCACTTCATACTTGTTTATGGTGCCGATTGGTTTCCTGTGGCCTCTTAACCCTGGTTACTGGCGCTGAGTGATGCCACAACCCACCTCTGAAATGATCTGCATTATGGCGTTGTTGCATTCCCGTAGTATCTTTTGTAGTGTAGTTCCTTGTTCTTCTGTGTTGTGTGTCCCTACTGTCCTGTTCCCTGCCCAGCTGGTGTAAACACATCTTCTGCTTTTTCCAGAATCGGTCTCTCTCAGCTGGAGGGATTTCGCCGGCAGCTTCTGGATGTTCTTCAAAGAAGTAACAAACCAAAGGTAAGAGTAAAGATTAAGACACCTGAAGGTGAGTCTCTGAGCAGTGACAGTAAACTTTTAGCGTGACATAGCAACACTGCAGACCTCTCCTGCCCTCCAGGTCCACTGTCACTGCTATTTAGGTAAGCGGAGGAGTGACGGCAAGAGCTGGAAGGCAGCTGGAGAGGTCAGGGCGAAGGGCTGCGCTCTGTTTGCAGGCTGCGTGATGATTCTGGCTCACGTGCTGCGAGTTCAGCATCGCAGGTCTAAAACAACCGAGCAGGAAATTTTCTCGTCTGAGCCTGTTTTGAAGTCTGCGTTCCAACTGTAGCTTTTCTTGGCCAGTAACAAATGGTAACGGGCTAGGAAGCACAACAGTTGGTCTGCTTGTAGGCACTGCTGCGTGCTGTCTGGGTGGTGCTGTTCTAGGCTAAGCGGTCTGTTAATGTTGTGGAGATAAATGTGGAACGTTGTTCCTCCCCAGGCTTCTTTACCGTTACCCTGAGATGGAAAAAATGTCAGTTGTTAAGATTTTTAGGGGTAAAATATTGTAGAAATCACCTGTAGAGGGAGAAAACTGAGCTTACATTTATTTTTCGTGTTATCATTCTGTGGCTTTTGTGGTGTGGCTTATGGGTTTTTTGTTAAATTTGGGTTTTTTTAGGATTTCTTTTAGTGCGTAAAGAAAAGGCCTAAACAAAATCTTTGTCTGTTTATGTTGTATAGTCCTTTGCTTATTTTTGTACATTAAAAATTCAGATTCCATCTACCTTGTTTATCCTGGAAGATAGTCAGTTCCTAGTTGGTGGATAAGTTGTTGCTTGCTCTGGATCCCTAACTCTACAAAAAACTCCAGCAAAAGAAGGAAGGATGAGATGTTGCCACTTCTAACGTTTAAATTGGGAAAGGCAGAAACAGCTTTTCTGGGCAGGGTTATCTCTATCTCTGGGTCTATTATTTAAGCAATCAGGGCACAAGACCTGTTTTTTCTCTTCTCTGGTACTAGGTATTCAGTTTAAACCCTACCAATAGTGTTTGTGAGATGACTCTGCTTTTCTCTGATGTTTTTCCTCTTTGCAATATTCTCCCTCCTTTCTCTTGTGTTGAACAGTGGCGAATCATTGTGGGCGCCACCAAGTGCATACCCAAGTCAGAGCTTCCTGAAGAGACGGAAGAAAATTCAGTCACGAGTAATCGCCTCTGGACCCATCCCAGCGATCTGACTATTGCCCTGTCTGCAAGCACACCGCTGTACCCACCGGGCCGCATCATCCATGTGGTGCACAATCATCCTGCAGAGCAGTGCTGGTGAGTATGCGCAGAACTGCAAAGTCAGCCCATGGGTTTTAGTTTTGGAAAAGACTCCCCACGACAGGAACCCATCTATGAAGGAGGTGTTTTTTTTTCATTGTCTTATGGTGACGGTGGTTGTGTCTGTGCTGTCAGAATAGATAGTTGTGTCACTGTTGGCTAGTGCAGAGTTGTGGAGCAATGGCAGCAGCGTGTGTACTTTAATATCTTCTCCCTCTGTTTCTCCTCCTGTTGCTTTTTCTGTCTCTGCAACCTGCCGTTTCTTTTGCATGCCAAAATACTGGCCTGCTCTTTCATCTCCTGCTCCGTTTTCCCTTCTGTTTGGATCCCAACTCCTCTTCCAGTTGCTGCGAGCAAGAGGATCCCACTTACTTTGCTATCTGGGGTGACAACAAGGCGTTTAACGAAGTGATCATCTCGCCGGCGATGTTGCACGAACACCTCCCGTATGTGGTCATGGAAGGGCTCAACAAGGTAATGCAGAGAATTAGGATCAAAGGGCAGTTAGTGGCCTAATAAGATGAGAGCCTTGTCATGGGTCTCTATGTACAGAGGACAGGTAGTCCTTGCCCGGAGAGCTGGCTGGTTAAATGCATGAGACCGTTTACTTTGGAGGGGAGAAGGAAAGAGGATTGTGCTCTGGGCCAGTCACGCACAGGTGTGAGTTGAATGTAATGAGGTCTGGAAATGGAATGTAGATCTCCATCTTTTTACTTTTTACAAGGGCATGTAGTGATAGGACGAGGGGGAATGGCTTCAAACTGGAAGAGGGGAGATTTAGATGAGATATCAGGAAGAAATTCTTTCCTGTGAGGGTGGTGACCCCCTGGCACAGGTTGCCCCAAGAAGCTGTGGCTGCCCCATCCCTGGAGGTGTTCAAGGCCAGGTTGGACGGGGCTTGGAGCAGCCTGGGCTGGGGGGAGGTGTCCCTGCCCATGGCAAGGGATTGGAACTGGATGATCTTCAAGGTCCCTTCCAACCTAAACCATTCTATGAAATCCAAGCTGTGACAAAAATGCTCTGTGCTGCGGCTGCAGCCCCTCTTAGTCTGAAGGGCGATTGAGCTTATGTATAAAGGTTGTGGAATGGGTTTCTGTCACTAAGCTACACTTCTGAGCCATGTGGCTCTACCGTGGAGATCTAGCCAAGTCTCCTCTGCCCTGCTGGTCTGAAGGCTGCTCCTGCCAGTCACCTTCCCAGCACTGGGTTCCCAGCAGGGCATTCCGACAGGATAGTTATGTCTGAATTCATTGATATAATCCTTTATGTCCCTGTGCTTGTGGAAGGTGTTGGTAAGAAAGAGGCAAATCCAGCCCTTTGAAAGTCCTGAGCTGAGAACAGCAAAGCTGCTGGCTCAAGCACTACTGTTCCTCTGCTTGCCTTGAATAGGTCTTGGAGAATTACAACAAGGGGAAAACAGCTTTACTTTCTGCAGCCAAAGTGATGGTGAGTCCTACAGAAGTGGATCTCACCCCAGAGTTGATCTTCCAGAGTCAGCCCTTACCTAGTGGACCCTCAGTGCAGATCGGAACCGGAGCCATAACGGTGGACAGAAGGAACAGCAGTACCAAGTAAAGATATATCTTTGATTTCTTTGAAGGGTTTGTTGGCTTTAGGCGTGGGTTCTCTTTCTCTTGGGGCATTGTGATCAATGTTTGTGGCAAGGATAGATATCCAAGGGCTGCCTTTGGGCCTTTTACTTAGCTTCACTATGTCTTGGGTCATGTTGGGGGAGAGAAATCCTGTGTATTGCTCAAGAATCTGTGAGTGCAGCAAGGTCAGGAGAACCTCGAAGTTGAGGGTATGGAAGAAACTCCTTTTTCTCCTTATCCAGACAAATGGGATTTTCCCTGAAATCGTAAAAGCAAAACCTGCAGTCTTGCAGCCAAATTTCGGTTTTCCTGTGTGATTTATGTGCCCAAAGATAACCTATATGGTGGTTCTCAAAAGCTGAGGAGCAGTGAAAGCTATGAAGTTACCAACAGAGATGCATTAAAGCTACTTTATGATGTGACTTGTGTGACATTATAAACAAGACAATCTGGGAACATGGGTACAGGTGAGAGGAGAGCAGTTGGTGTCCTGTTTCTGAAGAGCAAGAGCAGGAAGCTCAGTCCAGTGGAAAGCAGGCGAGGGGAAAAGGCACGTTCTGAGTGCTGAAGGGGTTGTTTTCTGAAAACGGAGCATCACTGAGCGCTGACATCACCAGTTTGGCAAAGGCCAAAGGGTGGAGGAACATTGAGGAGGTATACAAAGGAATGGTTTGGAAAAGAGCTCGTTCTTTGTGGTGTATGTACACAGCTTTCCTCCAGGAGCCAATGGCAGAAAGACTCCTTGCAGATTTTCAGATAACATCTGAGGTGTTGCAGGACCACGGACTTGCCAGAAGTGAAGAAAATAAATATAAAAATATAGGCAAAGACTTATTTCAAAGTTGAGACACATGACTTGAATCACAGAATTGCATTTTAGAGGGCAAACTTGCAAACGAAACAAGGAAGATGAGAGAAGGAAGATGGTTTGTAGTCAGAGATAGCAAATTGGACTAGCGAGTGGAAACAGAAGACAACGTTGTGTGTGGGAGAGGATTATTTCTTTGCAAGGGAAGCACTTCTATGGAGATTTCAGGTAGAGAGACCCAACGAGAAGCTCTGTGTGCGTGGGAAGAGACAGGGTGAGATGGTCTGTGCGGAGTGATGGACAGCTGAGTATCCTTGAGAATAACATGAGTGAGATTTAAATTTAGAAGAAAGATAAGACACCAAATAATATGAAAATGGTAAAGTTCTTGTCACAGAGAAAGCGAACGCTTAGAGACAGTGAAGGAGACCGTAGAAACAGAGCCGCAGCTGTGATGAAACAGCAGGAACAGGGATCGGCCCACGTTTGTGAAGGCTACGATAAGGCTGAGAAGATGAACTAGGTCAAGCAGGAGGGAGAAGAGCTGCAGTTTCCATGCCAGAACAGAGCCAAGGAGCCGCTTCCTTTCGAGGAGAGCGAGAGCAGAGGGGGAATTCTGAGAAACGCGAGAGAAAGCAACAGGGAGAGGAAGAGAGGCTTAAGGGAAGTGCTAGATTGGAAACGGTTGTAGGTTGGTTGTGTTTTCATTCAAGGTTAGAGCCAGCTTACCGGGTCAGACTCCCTCTTTTGGGGTTCTTGAAACCTGTTCTCAGATCACCACCACTCTATTGAAGTCACAATCACAGGCTTTGTGTGTGCCTGGCGTGGGGACCTCCTGCCTTGTGTCTTTGACACAGTGTCTTTCTGGAGGCGCCTGCCCGAACTTT
Organism: Vanellus vanellus; assembly: GCF_965231255.1. Taxonomy (NCBI): domain Eukaryota; kingdom Metazoa; phylum Chordata; class Aves; order Charadriiformes; family Charadriidae; genus Vanellus; species Vanellus vanellus. The sequence goes on along the minus strand of NC_138911.1, from coordinate 1,523,614 downwards.
TAAAGTCTTAGATTGCCTGGAGTCTTTCAGAAGATCTTTACTTGTCTTAAGATCAGTAAATTGCTTTTTCACCTGTTTTAAAGTCTGCTGCCTGAAATGGTGCCTGAATTGGTCATGGACAATGCTCTAACGGCTTCCTGGTGTTTGTGGTAGTACGGTAGGGGTTGCCAGCATGGAGGAGGGGAAGGCATGAGACGGAGTGGTTCCAGAGTGTGACAAGAAAGAGAAAGTAGTAAGTGAACCATAAAGTCCTTCAACCTCTCTTGCCGCAATCCTCTCTAACACAGAGGTGTTGGGTGAGAGAGGGGTTCGTCTGCACGTGTGGAGACTGGACCGTAGTTTTGGGCGCTTCAGTGAGAAGCGCTGCAGGTTTCACTGGGAGCAGAACCATGGTCCGAAGTGAAAATGGTGCTTGAGAGGGAAGATGCTTAGCCAGGAGAAAAGGGAGAGAAGGACAAAACCCTGAGCTTGCAGAGGGAAGAAGCTGTACCTAATATTTTCAACTGAGAGGACGAAGAGATAAGAGGTTTCTTGCTGTTGAGGATGGCTCTGGTTAGAGCGAGGACATGTGCCCTCAGTGTGTATGAGGAACTCTCTGCCCAAGACCCGGTTCCTCCGGCTGTTCTCACAGCCTGCCGTTCTGTGGAGTTGATGCAGCCTCACGTTGTGTGTTTCTCATTGCAGGAGCAAGTCCCATTCTGAAATTAGCTTGGAGGGGTTTTATGAGACAAAGCCACTTTCTCCTGTGCAGAAAGACCCCGTGGAGCTGCTTCTCCTGGACACAAAGGAACGTCTCTCTGTGGAGCTGCAGGACCGTCGTGCCCCTCTCGCGACCATGGAGAGCCTCTCGGACAATGAATCCATCTACAGCTTTGATTCAAGGCGCTCCTCTGGTTTTCGGAGCATCCGGGGCTCCCCCAGCCTCCATGCTGTCATGGAGAAGGATGAGACGCACTGCTTTTACATAGACCCTGTTATCCCTGAGGAGAACCCCTCCCTCAGCTCCCGGACAGAGCTGCTGGCTGCCGATAGCCTCTCCAAGCATTCCCAGGAGACTCAGGCCCCCGACAATGTCCTCAACAGCGGCGGTACTACCCCCCAGCGACGGTGCAGCGAGGAGGGGGCCAGCAGTGAGGGGGACCGCGTTTCCTTAGCCCCTCGTGAGGAGTTGTCCCTCCAGAACGGTCGACTCACTGACGTTCCCAGTCCCCAAGTGTTGGAGTTTGCGGAGTTCATAGACAGCCTCTTTAATTTGGATAGCAAAAGCAGCTCCTTCCAGGACATCTACTGCATGATGGTGTCAGACAGCTCCAGTGACTTTGCAGAGATGCCCAAGTCTGTCAGTGATCAGGAGATCCTGTTGAGGGCACAATACGAACCCAACCTAGTCCCAAAGCCCCCGAGGTTGTTTGCAGGTTCAACAGATCCTTCGTCGGGCATCTCTGTCTCACCCTCTTTTCCCCTTAGTTCATCTGGAGAACTCATGGACATCACTCCCACGGGCGTGAGCAGCCAGGAGTGCCTGGCCACTGACAAAATCCGGACTTCTACCCCCTCTGGGCACGTAACCAGCCCTGCCAAGCAGGACGACCTCATGATTTCGGCCCTCTAGTGTAGGATAAAGGGGTGCGGCTCTGAGAGCTGATCCCGTAGGCTGAGTGCTGGGATAATATTTGGAGGAGGTGGTCATCGGGCAGCTTGGGTCGGAGGAGACAGCTGGAAACGTTCCTTTTGGGGTGACACAGTGGTGGCACACTGGTGTCTGGAGGATTGTGCTGGAGTCCCATGCTCGCAGCTGGGAGAAGAAGCGTTGCCTCACGAGGCCTGCTTACACTGAAAGGGTCTGAGTCGCAAAAGGTAGATGCAAGTTCCCTACCTCAGCCTGTCTCCTTTCGTTTCAGAGGCAGATTCCTTGCCCCAGGGCACCTGCTGAGTTTGGGAGTGAGATACTTCAGGGAATCCTCTGGGGTTGAAGTGGTGGATTCTCTGAAGCTCGAGGATCGGATAGACAGAAGCAAGGGGGCCAGGCCAGCTCACCCCCTTGGTACCGTGTCAGTGGTTTTGGAAATGAGCGGATTGAGACTTTGGGCCCTATTGCACTACCATGTCAAATCTGGCCCAAGATCCAATTCGTCACACTTCCATGGGGATCGCTTTTGTAGGACATTCTCCTCTTTTAAAGCCATTGGGGCTGTATTCTCCCCAAATGCAGTCTCCCCTCCCCTGGCCAGGCGCAGCAAGAATGGGGCTGGCACTGTGTTTTCTCTCCCCTTGGGTACTTCTGTGTTCAGTGACCACCGGGCTGCTTCTGAGAGGGAAAGGACACTGTTCTGAAGAGCCAAAGCCCTCTGCCACATCCCTGCTTTGCCAGAAAGAGCTCTCCTGGATGTCACCGTCATCGCTTCTCGGTTCCCTGGACCACTCTGAGCTGGCGACGTTCCTGCAGGACTGACAGAATTCTCATCTCGGAGCTGCACGGATGGATCGACTGGAAAATTTTAACAGTCTTCTCAACACCCAGCATTATTTGCTGGGCCCCTGCGGAGCCTGGGAGCCTCTCCTGGATTCCGCTGGGTCCTCACACCACCCATACGCAGTAATTGCAGATCAGTGCCATCCTCTGTCGTTGAGAGTTCAGGGAAAAGATGAACTTTTACGAAGTATTGAAATCTCTTGTATGTTTACAGAGCTGTTAAGCTTTTTGGAAGGTATTTATTAAGCAAACAGGGAGGCTTTTTCCCTAAGCAAAACCCATGTTCATTCTCTCCTTCCTGTTCTGTTCCCTCTGGGGACTGAGGGGGAGAGAGGATGGGCAGGTATGATTGCAAGTCCCTCACTTTTAAAGCGGATGGACAAGCTGCCTCCATCCCTCACCCACCCTCCCTCATCCGCCTCTCGGTTGCGCAACGCCGCATTGCAAAGCTTGACCAAGTCACGAGGAAAACTACCTGAGCGCTGCTGTGCAGAGCCTCGGTGCCCGGAGGAGCCTGCTGGACCCATCCGGGCAGGCGTTTTCCGATGATGGGAGCAGGAGAGAAACTACTTATCTAGAAAGCTTAACGTACCGTGACCTGTAGAAGGCCTTTTAATTGACAAAACACCTTCATATCAAAGCTTGGCAGAGTTACCAGTCGGTCTCCCTGGAGCTCTGTCCTCCCTCACTGGAAAAGAAATTCCTATTTTAATGTCCTTATAGTCACAGAGATGTTATTCCCCTCCTTAGCTGTGGTATTTCCATTGCGGGAGGATGCTCCCAGGAGCCTAGCTCATGACAAATCCCTGGGTTCATGTTATCCCTCACCTCCAGCAGTGTTCATTGAGCAGTCTTGGGAAGCCCCAGGCATGGGGCAGGGCTGGCTGTCCTGGGGGCCACACAAACGAGTGGCATCAAATGCCATCAAGTCAGAGTGGAAATGCTTTCTGGCCAGTGTTGTTTGGTGTAAATAATTTCAGGTGAACTGGACTTTGTGTCCAGGTGCCGAACTCCGGCTCAACAATTTAGCGTGCGCTACCGTGTCCCCTTCTCCTTATGAATTACAGAGCCTTCAGAAGGGCAGGGGCTTCGTTAAACCGGCAGTAAAATATTGTCCCTGTGGTTTAGGTTCCGAAGGTGACCTTTTCTATACTGTCTTGAATTGGAGGGAAGAAGCCCCTCTGAATCCAAAGTAATTTGTAAAGGTAAAAATGCTTTTGTTCTGAGCACGGTGAAGTTACTTTTTTCTTTATAGTTCCGTCAGAAAAGAGCAGTGGTGTTCCCCTCGCCCAGAGCTTGTATGGTTCAGGAGCTCGTACAGAACAGCTGTGGAAGTGTCATCAGATCATTCACTGTTGCAATCCATGGGGTGAGGCTGAATTACCGCACACGCACCCCCAAAAAACCCCCACTAAAAAGGTGGTGTCCAGGAATACGCACAATAAACTTGGTAGTTTTGAGGGAAAAAGGGGAGCTGAAGCGTAGGGAGGCCGAGGCTAGCGGGCTGGCTCCCCTCCCGGGGTGGGCTGCCGACATGGGTTGATAGAGCGGGCAGAAGGAGTTCATTTCTGCCTTTAAGTGTCGGCAGAAGGTGGGTAGTAATAACACTTAGCACTTAGGCAGAGCTTTATATCTGCGAAGCACTTTACAAATGTTAATGAACGAATCGTCTGTGTCCCTGGCAGTGAGGTGTTAGGAGACTGCAAACTCTGAGACTAGATGGAACTACTGGTGGCCCTACCTGAGGAAGAGATGACTCAAGGTGAGGACGGTGGATTAATTATCTCCCTCTTCAGGAGAGGAAAAAAAAAAATAAATCGTTGTTTCACTAGTGACCTGATGATGTTTAACAGGTCGTGATATTGCACTAGAAGGTCACTCCTGACCTGGGTGTACCTCCGCTATGTCCTGGAAGATGCAATCATTGTGTGGGACTGTTTCCTTCTCTGTGCCATCGGAACTGTGTCCCAGGGGAACGGGGTTACCTTGCCCTGGCCAGCTGTAGCAGGAAACAGCCTGGCATGCTGCATTTTTTTTTTTTTTTTTTTTTTCTTTGTTTGTGCTCTGTAATTTTCAGGCTTCTTCTGAAAAGCCTGGAAATACCTGATGCTTGTGACCTGGGCTTGCCATAGATGAAGGCAGTAAAGGTACAAAAGAGTTAAGGTTCTTGTTGTATCGCATTATGGGTAATTCCTGCTTTCCGTTGTTCTCTCTTAAGAAACAGATCTGTTCCCGGTCCTCATGAAGTAAATCCACGTTCTTTGCATTATTTCTGCTTTAAATGTCTCTCTGTGTCTTGATTCTCATAGCTCCTTTGCTACAAGAGCATTTGGACAGGCTGATTTCCTATTTCATCCTGGAAGAGCGTATCTGGAAAGTTAAAATAAATGCTAAGCCCATAGCTGCCTCCTTCGTTTCTACTTCCCACTTTCGCCTGCTTTCTCTGCCCTCGCTCTGCTGTGCGACTGTCTTTGGAAACACGAAGCATCTTCAGATTTCTTAATCCCTTGGCTTCTCCTTCCTGCTCTTAAGCTTTGTGCCTTCTAATCTGTATGTGTTCCCTTGATGTTTCGATGGGATGTTCCACCCCAGGTGGAGGCGGTGCTGGAAGTGCAGTTTGTGGTGCCGGACGCCCCAGCGAAGCTGCCGACAGTTCACCCAGTTCAATGGTGCGTCCTTAAAATCCCCTCTAAGAGCTTTGTGGTAGAGGAGCGGAGCTGAGGCCGTGTGGTTCCTGGAGACCAGAGAGTGGCCTTTGCCCACCTTAAAATTAAAGCGCGGTAAGTGAAACCCTCTACACCAATGCAGCTTTGCCAGAGAGGCTATTTGGGTTCTCTGTCCTTTCCACGATCCCCTGGCACGGCAGATTTCAGCTGACTCCATAATCGGCACTTACCATTGTTGGTGATCCTCTCGGCAGACTGTAGTGAAAACGTAATCGTGAAGCATTTGGGGGCAACCCTTAACTAGGTGCGTGTTGAGCTCCATCCCACAGCTTAGTTAGGGACATCCTCTGGCCCCGCTGTGAATGTCCTCATGAGGTGTGAAGGGTTTGGTGCTTCTGTCCATTTATTATTATTTTTTTTTTCACCTATAAGCTGCCCTCCAGCTCTTTTGGGTGTGTCCAAAGTGGAATAAAATAATCCCATTGATAATATCTCGGTGAGTTTTGATTGTTGAGCCCTTAGGCATGTAATGTGGGCTGGCTGTGGTTTTGGAGGCTCTTTTGCATCGCTATTAATTGCTTTTATAGTTGCTTTAATTGCAGCAGTGCCAAGAATTTAGAGGGGATCCTGCTGTGCTGAGTATGTAGCAGTGCTGAACACAAAACAAACCCTTCTCCAGTACTTACCATTATCCCCTCTCCATTTGCAACATGCATTTTCTCCTAAAACTGCCCCTTTCTCTAACCTTTCCTCTTTGCTTTGCTCCCCATTCTTGTCACCTAACCAGGAGCCACCTTCTCTCTCTTCTCGGTTGCTCTGTCTCAGGGTGATGGTGTCTCAGTCCACATCCATGATAGCACCGCTTAAGGATGGGAAAGGTGTTCCCCATGATCTCGTGATGCCCTGGGACAGTTGGATGGGATTCCTGTCTCGATTCACTTGGGAGAGCTGCTGCCTTCCATGGCAGATGAGGCTGGCTAAGAAAGGTCAAAGCGCTGTCAACACCGAGAGGTTCTTTAGCTATCTCTACCGTTTGCTTGCCTGCTCTGTGGTCAGTATTTTCAGTGCTCATTTATAATATCTGCAACTTTTAAGAACTCGTTCCAAAGTCAACAGGAGTCGTACGAGATGGTTTTCTCTCTACAGAGGACTGAGATGGCAAAGTTGATTGTGGGCGTAGATACACAAATCTGTGACTCCCCTTTCCGTACTCTTTAGGACAGAGTTGCTTAGATCACAATAACAACTGAAGGTCCCCAACAAGGACAGGATTTAGGAGGGAAGTCGGTGTTGCTGTCGATGAACAAGGGCGCGTACGAAGGAGGAAAAGCACCGAGCGTGGGGATACGGATCAGTGTGTGCTCTGGAGCTGCTTCTGCTGCAGGAGAACTTGTTGCCATGTGCTGTCTTTCAAAAGAAACAGAACAGGACTGATCTTGTATCAAGCGCAGCAAACTGGATGAATGTGGCAGTACTTTTTTCAAATATCATCTCCTAATAAGGTTCCCCTCAGCTCAGTTTCACTCTTTGTAAGCCAGGCCTAATTAAGAGGGGGTTTGAAATCTTCCCTTAATATCTTAAGTAATTTTGTTTCTTTATCAGATGTCTGTCTGATTTTTCAATGCTCTAGGTGAACGTGGGTTCCTGCTCTCTCTCTAAAGCTTTTCTGCGTTTCTGGTTGCTACTGCTTCCCACTTTTAAATTCAGTTTAATCCTTCCTGTATCCTGCTTTTAGAGGGGGCGATGAGATCTGTACGTGTTTGAGAGCATCCTGTTGATTTGCAAAATGGCCTCTTTAATACATTCTTTATGTGCTTAGATGGATTTTTTTTGGCTCTTTTTATCTGCCTGCAGGCAAAGACCAATATTTTCACTGAATTGCCCACCCTGATAGCCAGTTTAATTTACTACTTGGGGCATATAAATAATCAGAATTATCCCCTGCAGTGGTGATTAGTTGGGGTTAATAATTTCTCAAATGCGTGTGTTGGTGTGTTTAGAGTTTGCGTTTTGTGGCCATATTCCTAGAGGGAAGAGTGGGAGAAGGAGCATCAGTTCTACCTGGCCCAAAATATACATTCTTTGTCATTTGCCATTGTGTTGGCGCCCTCGCCTGTTCCTAGGATAGCTGTTAGATCTTCCTCTTAGCGAAACAGGCTCTGTATTACCTATGCAAACTGTACTTGGGTTCCTCTACATGTTTTACGATTTGACCGAATGGGTTTCTAGACATAGTGAAATTTGGAGTGTCCTAAAGTTTAGCTGCTGAGCTACACGCTCCTCCTTGTTTCTGCCCGTGAGCGGATGCCATGGGCACACTTAAGTACTGCACATCCTCACCAACACGGCCCGTGTCTGAATCCCACCCGAACTGTGATGCTGGAGGGCATTCTGGCCTATGCTGTTGCGTTTCCGTGGTCAGCACAAGCCCTCCTGCCTTCGCCTTGGGAATCGGCTGGGCTGGAGCTCCGCTTGATGCTGGCTTCGCTTTGTGCTTGTGCGTACCTGCCGCTGGGATACCCCTTCCCTTGGCAGCAGGAGCACATTCTGCCTTTGCAGCAAGGGCAGCAGTAGCACTCGATTTCCATATTTTAGGTACAGGGGTTGCAACTATTGCCTGCAGAGCATGTCAAGCCACGTGGGGCAGCAATTTGCTCATAAAGTGGTTTATAAATCTTTAAATGTAATGCAGAAACACTGACAGACCTTTAAAGTAACCTCTGGCCATCAACAAACCCAGAAGCTTTGCTTTTTTGCTTAAAAGCTCCTTCAGCTCCGATCTGGAGTGTTATATTTGTTCCTTTCTGCTCAGACAACTGAAGCCTGAGATGGCTTTTGCTGACAATCCTTCCGCGCTGTCACTTGTTTGCCATCCCTTCTGTATAAATTCACCCCGCTGGAGCGGGATTTTCTTGCTGAGAGCTGTTGTTTAATTACACTGCTGCCAACGGCCTCTCACAGGGCTTCTCTGCACTTTAGAAAGTATTTAGACAATCTCTGCCATCCTCTTTCTAGTTGGAAAAGCGTAGGGTGAGGAGATATTTGTTGGTGAAGTGCTCTCTCGTTAGCAGCAAAAGTAGTGAGTTACAGAAGTCCAGGGAGGTAAAGGGAGCAGACATCTGACGGGCTGAACCCGAAAAGCTCAGCATGAAAACCAAGACAGATTTAACATGGATGTTGTTGTTTCCTGGCTGTGAAGTGTCAGCTTCTTCCTTGCTTGAGGTGTAGCTGGTGCCTCTTCAGCCTGCCCAAGGAAAGGGAGGGTTGGAAATGCAGCGGTGGTTTTGCACGGATTGCTCTGACACTCTGGATGAAGGAATATATGGCTCTGAAGCACTGGGAAGCTGACCGGGGCTCGCCGCACGTTCTGCTCGCGACCTGTGCAGTACTCGACTGCAGTGCTGGATTTCGGGAACAGCTGCATTTCTTGTGCCAAAGCTCCCTCTCATGGCGCTCCTGCGTGGAGGAGGTGATGCTCCGTGTCGCAGGCAGAGTGCATCCCGCTGGAGCCAAACATTGCCCCTTCTTGGCACTGATGGTAAGAATGGAGAGCGAAAAAGATTGAGGCTGGGAGGTGGGACTTGCTCTGGGAGTTCTCTGCTCTCCAGATGGTCATACTGGTGTTCCAGGTCAAATCTGAGAGGTGTGTGGTGTAGATTATACCAATATTCATTGATTTTTTTTTTTTATTTTTTTTTTTCGCCTTGCCAGCTCCTGAGCAGGACGTGTGCCTGCACCGTTCCCTTCGAGGGAGGTCCGCAGCCCCTCGTAGCGGGATGCGGTGGGCTGGATGGCAGGGATGAGCCCGGGGACCTGTGGTTTGGTTGTTTCAAGAGTTTTAGGTTTTGGCTCTGAAAGCCAGAGCCTTCACTGCCAAGGTGGGTGAGTGTTAGATCTGTGGTGGATGGAGCCTGAAACCTAAACCCTATTAATTTAGAAACTCTGTGTCCTTAGAGCAGAGAAATATTTTAGGAAGGAGAGCCTCGGCTGTCTCAGCAGCCCGCTGTGTGGAGAGCGGTGTATTCTGCGGAGCAGCGAGGCTGGTGATTTCCTTGTGTGGCAGGAGCGCTGCAAACTGCCAAAATTCTGCTTCTTCCCCGAGAGCTGTCACACTCGGCACCGGGACACCTCACCAGCACCTTAGGCTGCTTGAGGGCATGCACCCTGGAAATTGGAAACAATCGAGGCGAGAACGATTCCTTGCTTTGTGGTAAGGACTCGCGGTCTTAAAAAGCATCAGCTGTCTCCAAGCACTTTGCCACTTCTGTTACTGTTGTGGTTTTCTTATTTTTCCTTCTTTTCTTGAGTTTGTACCTGTTGTGCCTTCCGTTTTCCTTTTGGCTTGAGGTTCGGAGCCTCCTGCTTGGCACCAGACATCTGCCACCTTCTTGTCCCCCTTCTGCACGCTGTTTCTTCTCTGGGTGGATGAAAGGGGAATGTCGTGTGGCCCAGGACTTTTTCAGAGATGTCTTCGCTTTCTGCCTCAGTTAGGACATGCCACACGTCCCTGCTGTCCCCTGCTGCCTCGGGTCGGGTCCAAGTGCCAAGCGCGAAGCCTGACCCGAGGCGGGCTGTTTCCTCCAACCCACACCGTGCTTATCCTGCTGACCCCTTCCCTTCTGGAACCTCACCTTGGGCAAAGCGAGTGGTTTCTGTACTTCTTACCTTTTGGCATATGGGACCTCAGACGGTGCTTCACAGGTCTTTTCGTGAGTTAAAACTTCCTCTCAGGTCTATTCGTGAGTAAAACTCTTTCTGCTCTTCAAGATCTGAGACTGTTTTTGCCACAACTCAACCCTGAAAGGGACTTAACATCTTCCCAACTGTCTGCTGCAGTTTTGATTTACTGACACTTCTCTCGTTGGCTCTGGAACAGCCACCTTCCAAAGGTAAGCTCTCTTTTTAGAGAGTTGGGCATTTTCACTGCTTTCATTGCCGTCTTTGAAACCTCTGACCTCACCGTGTTGTCCCATGCTCTATTTTTCATTTACTGACACTTTCTACCTGCCCAGCGTATCTGTGTGATGAGGGGACCTCTCTCTGGCTCCTTATTTATTTCTGCAAAATCATTAAAACACAGAGCAGCACAGGAACAAGCCTTCATTTTGGTGTTTTGTGGTGTTTTGTTTTTGTTTTTGTTTTTTCTTTTTTTTTAAATTGGGATTCCACTGCCGTGCTTTCTGTCAGGGGCTTTGTGCAGTTCCGATGGCTCAGAGTCGGAGGCAGCCAGTGCGCGTGGCAGTACCGGGATGAGGGAGAGACCCAGAGCAGCGTGTGGGTTGCTCAGTGCGGCTCGGTGCCACGCACGACTCTGGGGATGTCGTGTGTGCAAAGCGATCACAGCACCGGTGCGTTTGAACCGCCACCACGCACTTTTTTGGGTCTTCAATCCTTTGTCATTACTGCTGCAGCACTTGCTGGTGGCCACTCCGGTGGCAAAGTGGCTACTTGAGGCTACAGCTTCCCACCTTTCCCTCCGCAAATGTTGCGGCCGACCGAGGAGGTGATGGCCGGGGAATGGTCTCAAGCTCCTGTCCTTGCGATAACTTAATTACTGATGTCAACACAGGGATTATTGGTGATGGGTTGCACCTCTCCACCTGCGTGCACGGGGCAGGAGGAGAGGAGCACTCGGCCCTTTCAAACCCTTTCCCTTGGCTCAGCTGTCTGCTCCGGTGTCCTGCCGTGACGGCCACCAGTTTGGCCTGTCCTCCCTTAATGGCGGTGAACCAGTAGAGATGGCAGAACCAGAGGAACTTCACGGAAACGATTCCTTTTCTCATCTCTTTTAATTTTTGTGTGCGGTTTTTAGCGGCAGCTGTGTTGGGTGGACCCCGCTGGATGGTCTCCACACGACAGGAGCTGTCTGCTGGTGGTGGGAATGGGGGGGACTCCATGCGGCGATGGTGTACAGTAACTCCCTCACCTCCCGCTCCTCTCTCTGACAGCGGACAACCGATGCCTCTATGGGGGGGGAAAAAAAAACCCTTCTGCCTACTTCTGTCACTTCTGTCCCATCACATGCCGGGGCAGCTCAGAGTAGGGTACCTACAAATTAACTCTTTGACCCCAATCACCTCTTTATAGCTAAAGCCTTTCACATTTACGGGAGAAACGGTCCTTTTAGGGAGCTCTGAGCTGCTCTGACTGCCTCGTGCAGGGCTTGGAGCACTTGCATATGCAATCTGGGGTGGGGGGGACAGTGCAGGATCCTGTGTCCCCACGCTCAACCAAGAGGTCGCTGCCCATCCTGGGAATGCCGCCCTCTGAATCCCTGCTCCGAGCTGCCCCGGCATGAAGACTACAAGGAAACTAAAGCACTCCTCACGTGCCATTCTCATGTGACTTTTTGTACCTATGTATGAAAGATCCAAACTAATATTGCTGTAAAGAAAGATACAGATTAATATAGCATATTATATAAAGATATATGTATATAAAAGTTTCTGTATATTGTATGGCACTGTGTATAAAATGGATGTAGAAGCATGACTGGTGTATGTGACTGTTCCCAAGGCTGCCCTGGAGAATGATGGTTGGGATTTGCCTGAGGTTACATCCCAAAGGATTGTGTGTGAGTTTTGCGAGTTGGGAGAAACTGCAGTGCGCTCTTGTCACAGAGGGATGAGGAACGCGGCGTTGGTGCTTCGCTGCAGCTCTCTGGAAGGCTCTGGGGAACGATTTAGGTGCCACTGGGGCCGAGCGTCACCTCTCCGGCTCTGTCTGTTCTGCATCTCAGCCTTCATCGGAGTGGGGAAAAATGCTTTGGGGAACATCTCTGTCCCTTGAGATGAGCTTGGCGTTTCTCCGCCTGCCTTCCTGCGCAGTGGTCACGAGCTCCAGCCTGGCCCTGGCGCAGCCAAAGGAGTCAACCACAGGAGACTCGGCTGGAGCGATCTCTGTCCTTCAGCAGAGAAGAGAGTTAAGGAAGCAACTCAGTGCTTTGAGTTATCAAGTACTTGAGTTCACCATTCCATATGAAAAGTCCTGTCTGACTACTCTGATGGCCTCCTTCGATGGCATGACTGGCTGGGTGGATGAGGGGAGGGCAGTAGATGTTGTCTGCCCAGACTTCAGCAAGGCTTTCAACACCATCTCCCCCATCATCCTCACAGGCAAGCTTAGGAAGTGCGGGTGAGATGAACGGACAGTGGGGTGGATTGAAAACTGGCTGGCAGATAGAGCTCAGAGGGTTGTGGTTAGTGGTGCAGAGTCTGGTTGGAGGTCTGTGACAAGTGGTGTTCCCCAGGAGCAGGTCCACCAGGGTTCGCCAGGTTCCTGTCTTGTTCAATATATTCGTCAATGACCTGGATGAAGGGATGGAGTGTACCCTCAGCAAGTTTGCTGATGACACAAAACTGGGAGGGGTGGCTGGCATGCCAGAAGGCTGTGTTGCCATACAGTGTGACCTGGGCAGGCTGGAGAATTGGGTGGAGAGAAAGCTTATGAAGTTCAATAAGGGTTGAAGTGTAGGGTACTGCACCTGGGGAGGAATAAGCCCCTGCAGTGGTACAGGCTGGGGGCTGACCTGCTGGAGAGCAGCTCTGCAAAGGGACCTGGGAGTCCTGGTGGACAACAGGATGCCCATGAGCCAGCAATGTGCCCTGGTGGCCAAGAAGGCCAATGGCAGCTGGGGGTGCATCAAGAAGAGCGTGGCCAGCAGGTGAAGGGAGGTCATCCTCCCCCTCTGCTCTGCCCCGGTGAGGCCATGTCTGGAGTGCTGTGTCCAGTTCAGGACTCCCCGGGTCAAGAAGGACAGGGAACTGCTGGAGAGGGTCTGGCAAAGGGCTACAAAGATGATGAGGGCACTGGAGCATCTCTCTGATGAGGAAAGGTTGAGGGACTCGGGGCTTTTCAGTCTGGAGGAGAGAAGACTGAGGGGGGATCTTATCAATGCTTATCAATACCTGAGGAGGGACTTCTCTCCTGTGCGGGCGGCAGAGCACTGGCACAGCTGCCCAGAGAGGGGGGGGTCTCCCCCTCTGGAGCCATTCCAAACCCTCCTGGATGTGTCCTGTGCCACTGCTGGAGGTGCCCCTGCTCTGGCGGGGGGTGGCACTGGGGGAGCTCCAGAGGGCCCTTCCAACCCCCCCCTGTGTGTGTGATTCTGTAATTACGTTAGTGCAGTGGATGACAAGGGGGACTCTTCAGAAGGGTGTGAGAAAGTGGGAGGAGGAGAAGAGGAGACCTGAGCGCGAGCGAGAACAGCGTGGAGGTCTGTCCTGTGGAAAAATCGGAGGTGCCAGCGTCCTTCTGCAGAAATGGGGAGTTTAAATCAGTGAGGAAGAATTTGGGGGAAGCCTGGCTGAGTGAGGGATGTATCTTCACGTAGGTTTGTAGAGTGGGACCTCGATGCCCAGTGCCGTTTACACCACAGATGAATAATGGCCATAATAATTCATATTCTGGAAAGGGGAAAAGCTGTATTTGTGGCTTAGAGGGTGAGTAAGGGGAACCAGCGGAACAGCTTCAGGAGAGGGAACGGGGGGTTTGGGAACAGCCATGAGAAATACAGGCTGGAAAAAGAATGTCGGGAAGAAAATAATCCTATTAATGGCTGCATGGAATAGTTTTTATGGTTGCTCCTGAAGAGACTTAAGTACTATCAGGGAATTAAGAGCTCAAAGGTGGCTCAACTACTGAGTCCCTATAAAAACGCCCATAAAAAGCGGTGGTATGTCAAAGTGCCCGCCCGACGCTTTGCGTTTGTTTTGTGGTGTTTTGTTTTTTTTTCCTACCCGTAACTCTATCAGTCTCGTAAAAGGATATTGCCTCTTCTGTAAACACTTCCTCTCGTGGGGAAAGAAAAACAGAAAATTCGGGGTACTACCCTTGTGTAAACATACCATAACCCGTGCTTAGGAGTGACTGCTTTAGTACAGTTATTAAGGAGAGAAATATATGAATGTGTACAGAGTGGGTACGGCGGATGTTGCTTTAAAACCTGTCTTTAATATTAAAAGCTTCGCTCTTGAATGTAGTTAGGGACGTAGCTGCTATTTCCAAGAAGATTCTCCATCTTTTCGGTATGTCGGAGACTGCAGGAGAAATTTGCAGCTTATTGAGAAAAGCGTTTTTTTGTTTTTTTTTTCAACTCAGTGGCCGTAAAACATCCCAAACTACACCAGAAAAGGACTTTTCGAACCATTTGTGAGCCAAACTGCCGCATTCCCGGGCAAGCGGAGAAAGTGAGTGAGAGCTAATGGAAATATGGAAGTGGTTAAAGCTGTGGTATAATTGTTAATTACTTGTAAACAGAAACCAGCACTGCACAAACTGGGTCATAAGCTTTTTTTTCAAGGATGCTAGGTGGCACTTCGCTTAGAAAAGAGGGAAAAACAAAGAAAAGGTTAAGAAACAGTGATTTGAAGGTGATTGTACAGAAAGCGTATTTAAAAAATCATGCTGCAAAAGGTTATTTAATTAGTCTGTACCTTTCAGAAGAGATAACGTTCTGATCGGTTATATTACACAAAACCTGACTTGGCCAAGTGATTTTTTTTTTTTCTTGGAAACAGCGTTAAGCTTAAGGGAAATATATGGAATAATTTACGTATGGAAGGATTTGTGGCTGGGTGGCGTCTGTAGCTCTCGGTGCTTTGATGCGGGTTAATTCAGTGCTTTCATTAACAGTATGATGGAAAAAACAGGGGTCCTGCTTGCAATTACGGGGTGATGCTCTTTTGTCTGACGAGGCCAGATTAATCCGGAGGGATGGGGAGCCAGGTCGCTCTGCCGTAGCATAAGGGAAAACTCGGAAAACCGTATGAGTGGAAGCGCGGCAGGTCGTGGTGTAGGAGAGGAAGAGCGCAGGTCGGCTCATGACGGGCCACAGCCGCGGCGCTGGTGTGTATAGACAGATGCGACTCGCGCAGCGGAGCCCCGCGGAGCCGGCGTGTGGTGCTCTGAAACAGCGCACGTGAGAATACATGGGATCTCCTGACAGTATTTAATTTTCCCTCCTTTTTCAATGATCCCTGCTTACGCCACCATTCTTCCGGGAACGGTGCTTCTGTGACAAACAAGCCCAGCTTTTTGGGGGGGATTGTTTATTCCTGTCAGAGTTGGCAAAGGGGCTTCATCCGGCCTCGATTTCCTCGTCAGGAGATGCAGAGGCGGATGGGTGATGTTTCCCTTCCCGTGGCCGGTCCGGGGTGCCCTGTGTCGGTCGGCCGTGCTGCAGCAGAGGGTGCTGTGCCCGCGCCTTTGGTGCGTTCCCGGTGCTCAGCTCAGCGCCTCTGGCACCGAAATCCTGCTCGCTGTGCTTGCTCCGCAGCTGGCGAGTGCGGGGAACAACGATCACAGAGGTGAGGGGCTGGAAGGCTTCGGATGTACTGGGAACAGGCACAAGCTCCGTGGTGCGCAGTGCTATCTCCTTTCCAACCTGCCCAAAAAGTTTTCAACTCATCTTTTTATTTATTTGTACAAATGCTCCTCCTCTGCCCTGGTTCTAAATCCTCAGTGGTGCCAGTTTGAACCCTTATGCTTCTGACTGTGCTGGTCTCCCACGGTGGAGAGGTCTCCCGGAACGGGTGTCCCTCGTTGACGACCGTCCTTTTATTTATTTTTTTATTTTCTAAAATCAATGGTGGCGTTCTCTTCATCTTGGGAACGAACCTCTTGCAGTTAATGAATAACCGGCGAGGGATTTATCAGTGCGGTTCTCTTGCCAAGAGGAGATAACAGAACGAGCCCGCAGAGGACTGCTTCCGCCTCCAGCGGTGTGGGAGCTGCCTTGGGTGTGTACGGGGCGTTGGAGAAGGGCACGACTGCATCCTCGGCTGTCTTCCCCCGTCCGTGGGCTGATAGCAAAGGAGCTTTGCAGGCAAAGCGTGAGGATCTAGTTGAAGATAGGAGGCCAATGGCATCTGGGGGCGCATCAAGAAGAGCGTGGCCAGCAGGTGGAGGGAGGTCATCCTCCCCCTCTGCGCTGCCCTGGTGAGGCCACATCTGGAGTGCTGTGTCCAGTTCGGGGCTCCCCGGTTCAAGAAGGACAGGGAACTGCTGGAGAGGGTCCGGCAAAGGGCTACGGAGATGATGAGGGCACTGGAGCATCTCTCTGATGAGGACAGGCTGAGGGACTCGGGGCTTTTCAGTCTGGAGGAGAGAAGACTGAGGGGGGATCTTATCAATGCTTATCAATACTCAAAGGGCGGGTGCCGGGGAGATGGGAACAGTCTTCTTCCAGTGGTGCCCAGTGACGGGACAAGAGGGAACGGGCATAAACTTGAGCACAGGAAGTTCCATCTAAACCTGAGGAGGGACTTGTTTGCTTTGAGGGTGGCAGAGCACTGGCAGAGTGCTCTGGATGATCTTCAAGGTCCCTTCCAACCTAAACCATTCTATGGTATCTTCTTCAACTTTGATAGTCCGTCATGTCCACAAAGGCCTCTGTGCCCCTCACTTTGACATTTTTGTTCTGTGCCATGTGACAGCAGTTGTTCCCCAAACTGGTCTCCTGCTGCAGCTGTGTGTTGATTTGAGACATTCTGCCCCAAAACCACCGGGAGGTGTCTCTGCTTGGCTTTTCACTGTGTTTTGGACGCCAGCAGAGCTCCTTGGGAACGGAGGCTCTTCACTGAGCCTTTTTTGCACCCTCTAGGCTGAGGAGGAGGCTCCCAGGAGGGCTCCCCGGGGTTCCAGTTTGCCTGGAAACTGGCAGGAGTTGCCCAAATCGTGAGCGAGAGGCAGCCCGAGCAAGCGGTGTTTTGTTTAGGTGGCTGCACGACTTCCATTATGAACCGCTCGCCTTCGGCACAGCTGGCGGGGGGCCCCCAGAATAACCACGCTCGCTGAGGGAGGGGGGGAAGAAGAATCGTGGCAGTGTTTGAGGCGAGGGAGATGCTACAGCACAAAGATAAAAGCTTTCGGGCAGCTTGGAGGGAGAGACCCACAGAGAGGAGGGGAGATGTCTTGGGGGGGGGGGGGGGGGGGGGGGGACTGGAGGGGGAGGAATTAAGTGGACCGGGATTTCGCAGGATTGCATGTTGACTGCTGTGCCGGCTGCCTCCGAGAGTGCCGTAGGGAAGGATGCTTGCTGAGGAAGGCCAAAAGAGCATGGAGGGTAAGGAGAAAGGGTCTCCAAGGTGGGAATGTTTGTGTAAGTGCAGACCCATGGGGAGATATCAATTGGCTGGACTTGAGGTACATGCCCTTGTTCTTCTGTTTGGCCTCTGTTTAGACTTGCTCAATCCAGTTATGTCAGCAGCGTTCAAGGGAGAATGAGTTGGGAATCAGAATTGTAGAATGGTTTGGGTTGGAAGGGACCTTTGAAGATCATCCAGTTCCATCCCCCTGCCCTGGGCAGGGACACCTCCCCCCAGCCCAGGTTGCTCCCAGCCCCGTCCAACCCGGCCTTGAACACCTCCAGGGATGTGGCAGCCACAGCTTCTCGGGGCACCCTGCGCCAGGGGCTCACCACACTCACAGTGAAAAATTTCTTCCTAATATCTCATCTAAATCTCCCCTCTTCCAGTTTAAAACCATTGCCCCTCGTCCCATGGCTCCCCTCCCTGACCCAGAGTCCCTCCCCAGCTCTCCTGGAGCCCCTTTAGGCACTGGAAGGGGCTCTGAGGTGTCCCCGGAGCCTTCTCTTCTCCAGGCTGACCCCCCCCCCACCTCTCCCAGCCTGTCCTCCCAGCAGAGGGGCTCCAGCCCTCCCAGCATCTCCGTGGCCCTCCTCTGGCCCCGCTCCAACATGTCCATGTCAGGGAGTATGGAGAGATGACTGCACCCACCGACGCTTCCCCCAGCGCGGCCTCGGTGCGTGAGCAGGGAGGGCTCTCCGAGGCTGGGAAGCGCTGGGGCTATGGCGAGGGGTGCGCGGAGAGGCAACAAAGCCCCTCTGCCCACCGGCGGGTGCCCTCCTGAGGCTGTGCGGGGAGGGGGTTTGCTTTTGGCGAGGCAGGCGGTTCCCAGGCCGTGGGCAGAGCAATCTAGGATGCACCTGACACGGCCGTGATAACAGTATCGGTGATGTTGAAGCTCACGAGGCCGATGACCCCAGAGCAGATGACACTTGGCTTCGTACTGCACTAACGTTACCTCTCGCCAGCCTCTGTGTGGCCCTTCTGCGTCCTCATACAAAGCCCAATTACAAGAACGGGAGGAAAGCTCCAAGTTCAACGCTGGGAAGTTCGGTAGAGCATCACAAGAAGTGGAGAAGCATTAAGGCTCTCATCCCTCAGGCCCCCACCTCAGCAGAGATGTCTCAAACATCCCTCTGTTGTATCTTTGGGCCGTGCGGAACACAGCGCTTCTCCTGACCCAGACCATCGTGTGAGGTAAGAACGGGATGGAATAACCGGCATCCAAAACCCTTTCCAGAACCTCTTGCCAGCTGGATCGTTCCCTGGGCCATGCGTCCTCTGCCTCTTGACGGCTCTTCTGTGTGCCACCTGTGGTATCTCGCTGGCCGATGTCACAGTATCGGTGAAAATCTGATCCTCATCTCACCTGCCTTCTACCGTTGAGACCACAAAATAATCCACTTCTCGACCGTCCTGATCAAGAGATCCCGTGTTGGCCTGTGCCTGCAAACCTCCAGGTGCTGCGCCCAACCTCGGTGAAATTGCCAAATAGGTTTTCTCCATCCTATCATCCCTCCTCTCTGCAGGCCACCACGCTATGCGTTACCTGGAGGGATTTCAGTTTCAGATGTTGGCTAAAGTTGTTAGAGGTCCTTATTTTCCCCACGTGGGTCAAATTTGGTGGTAAGCCAGGCTGCCCTACGTTGAAGGGTGGCATTCACCATCAAAAAATGGGACCTGTACTGGACTTCATTATAAATTCATTTCGGAGTGAGGAAACACAGTTGACGTGAGAGTCCTCTGTGACGTATGGCTGGCCCAGACCACGGTAGATACATGGTGTAGTCCTGGTGGCACGGCCTGGTCAGCCTCCAATGAGTTGTGGAGCAGAACTTGGCTCTGTGTGGCCCAGACCCTGACAAGCTTTGTTTGCCGATGATCCCGAGCTGTGCGGGGGAGGTAGACACGCTGGAGGGGAGGGATGCCATCCTGAGGGACCTGGACAGGCTGGAGAGGTGGGCACATGCCAACCTCATGAAGTTCAACCAGGCCAAGTGCAAGGCCCTATATCTGGGTCGGGGCAATCCCAAGCCCAAATCCAGGCTCGGCAGGGAATGGCTGGAGAGCAGCCCTGAGGAGAAGGACCTGGGGGTGCTGATTGACGAGAAGCTCAACATGCGCCGGCGATCACAGCCCAGAAAGCCAACTGCATCCCAGGCTGCATCAGAAGTGTGGCCAGTGGGGCGAGGGGGGTGATTCTGCCCCTCTGCTCTGCTCTGGTGAGACCCCACCTGGAGTACTGCCTCCAGCTCTGGAACCCCCAACATAGGAAAGACATGGAGCTGTTGGAGCGCGTTCGGAGGAGGCCACTGAGATGCTGCGAGGGCTGAGCCCCTCGGCTGGGAGAGTTGGGGGGGTTCAGCCTGGAGAAGAGAAGGCTCCGCAGAGACCTCAGAGCCCCTTCCAGTCCCTAAAAGGGCTCCAGGAGAGCTGGAGAGGGACTTTTTACAAGGTTATGGAGTGATAGGATGAGGGAGAATAGCTTTAAACTGGAAGAGGGGAGACTTAGATGAGATATTAGGAAGAAATCCTTGGCTGTGAGGGTGGTGAGCCCCTGGCGCAGGTTGCCCCGAGAAGCTGTGGCTGCCCCATCCCTGGAGGTGTTCAAGGCCAGGTTGAACGGGGCTTGGAGCAACCTGGGCTGGGGGGAGGTGTCCCTGCCCAGGGCAGGGGGGTGGAACTGGGTGATCTTCAAGGTCCCTTCCAACCTAAACTAGTCTATGAAGCTCTGGTGGAGAGGCTTCGCCAGGGGACACAGCCTGGGGCAAAAACAGTTAGGAAGCGGTTTAGCTCCTCACTATGGTGTGATGTTGGTGTTCTGCTGGGGCTTTACTCTTGTTTCCAGGTTTGATTTTTTTTCAAAGACGCAAGGGGCAGTTAAGCACTGGGGTCCTACTTCAAACTGATAACTGATTCCAAACTCCCACTGGTGCCTTTGGAATCTTCATCCTTAGGCATGTGTGAAGTGGGAGGACACTTTTGAAGGAGTGATGAAGTTGGAGAGAAGTCTAGAATAGCGGTTGGGTTTTGTGAAACAAGAAAGTAGGTTCTTTCTCTGGTGCTGTAGGAAGGAGGGATTCCTGGACCCTTCAGAGTACTAAATTCATTCTTCCTGCTCGGACAAGTCAAGGAATATTGCACTTGGATTGCCGCAATGTTCTGGCTTTAAAATCCGTAATTGTTGTTGCGGGCTTCTTTTGTTGGAGCCAAGTTGAAGCTGTTGCTAGCTGTTAAGTGACAGCGTGTGGTAGGTCCCTCCGAATCAAGGACTAGAGCGCAGTCGATATGGCTGAGGGCGTCTCGGCGATGGCAGCGTGCTGGATGGAGCGCTGCCTGCGTGCTTTACGGGTTGGAAGCCTTTGTCTGCAGGGTCTTGCCTAAACGCCGGCCCTAGAAATTCAGCTGTGGGCTTTATACACGCTTTAACGAGCTACTGAGCTCTTCCCACGCCTGTGCGAGGCTTTTTCCAAAGTGCCTTGAACCAGTCCGGAGAGCTCTCCCAGTCCTGCCTGGCAGCACAGGCCAGTGAATTGAGCACCGTGAAGCAAACCCAGAGAATCCCAGACCTGAGCTTGGTTCTGACGCTCGCTTGCTGTGAGACCTTCCAGAAATCAATCACAGAAGGATTCCTTCCCAAACGCAGTCTCAGTTTTGGGCTCTCTGGCTTTAGATTCCAGCAGACCTCACGGTCTGTGAATGTTGCGCTCCGTTTCATTTGGTGGAAGTCAGCCAGGACTGCAGGAGCTGCTGAAGGGGGTTTGGAAAGAGGGTCTGGACTTGGCTCGAAGGCCACCTTTGGAAAGCAGAGCCCAGAGCTCTGCCAGCTCTTGCTATACAAGCAGCGCTCGCCTACCTCCTCGCAGAGGACAGCAGTGTCACTGCTAGATGGACCTTCCCGCTCCGGAGGGGGAGATTCCTCTCCATCCTCCAGCCCAGCTGCATCATGACAATAGCGGTCCACGAGCAGTGATGGCTTCTTGTTGCTCTGCTGCTTGGCTGTGAAGGCGACCTGCCTTTCTGGTGGCCTTGGTCACTACAGAAGAGGGGTGCCCTGTTTGGCAGCAGGGGTCTGGGCGGTGGTGAGCAGGAGGTGGAAGCTCATAGGGTATGTCCATGGGAGAGGACAGTCACACACGCTCAGCGTTGTGTGAGAGGTGGCTTCATGGGCAGCTTGCTGGCTCCCGTCATTGACCGCATTCCCGTGGAGTTACTCATTGAAGCCGGAGTCCTCACTTGAAGGTTTTTGATCTCTCTGCGATCACGCTGAATTCGCTGGCTGGCTCAAAAGAAGCATTGTCACCCCAGATAAGAGCAACAGCTCTTCCCCAGGGAAGTCAGGTGGGGTCAAGGAGAGAGGTTTCTCTGTCCTGCGCAGCCAAATAACTATGGGAAACGCAAGTTCTGAGCGAACTCGAGCCCTCAACAGATGTCAGCTCTGCAGAGCACAGATGAGGCTGCATGGACTATCCCCAAATAAAGCCCTGACACCAGTTCTTCCTCACCCAAACAGCCCCGACCCCTCGTGCTGGTACAGGTAACGCGTAGGAGCCTTGGCAGCTCCTGGAGTAGATGGGTTCTCTTCTCTGTCACCTATGCCATGTCACACGCAGCCCCAGGTTGGTGTCAGTGGAGGTGGCTGCCAGGTTACATCTATACCACTCTGAGGGCGAGTCCAAAGATCCGTACTGCCGTGTGCCACTGGAGTGGCCATCGCCCCTGGGTGACACTGGCCAGCTCGCGGAAGGGGACGATAGGAGCCGAGCAAGGGACCCGCTGTGATGTGCTCCTGAATTGCAGCTCTTGACCCTCCCGGCACCTGCGAAGAGCAAAGTTCTGTGCTGCAGATGGAAATCACTGATATTTGCCACAATAGCGCCTTCTTTCTAAACCCGGGGAGGGACTCTTCATCAGGGGTGGAGCCACAGAACGAGGGGGAATGGTTTTAAACTGGAAGAGGAGAGATTTAGATGAGATATTAGGAAGAAATTCTTTCCTGTGAGGGTGGTGACCCCCTGGCCCAGGGTGCCCCGAGAAGCTGTGGCTGCCCCATCCCTGGAGGTTGATGGACCGAGTTGGACGGGGCTTGGAGCAACCTGGGCTGGGGGGAGGTGTCCCTGCCCAGGGCAGGGGGGTGGAACTGGATGATCTTCAAGGTCCCGTCCAACCCAAACCATCCTGTGATTCTATGATACTAAACAAATGGATATATGCCCACTCCGAGTACGTAAGACATAACCCATCAGTACGGGACACCGAGTAGTGCAGCATCTCCAGCGTCGGAGCTGCAGTGTGTTTGGCATCTGGTGGCGCGGTCCCATCAGGAGCAAACCTCACGTCTCGTCACCCGTGTGCCCCCCTCAGCTGAACCTGGCGGTAACTGGATCGATAGCTCTGGGCACGTGCCCACCAGCATCGCCTGTGGTCCCCGTAGAGGGACGGAGGTGTCTGTCCGTACTCAGTGCCGGGGAGGGAAGATTAAAAGAGACTAAAACCCCTTCCTGAGAAGTCCTGCTGGGCGTCGGGGTGTGGGGAGGGATGGAGTGAGGGGGACTGTTGAACTATTTGTGGGGGTTTTGTTTTGTTTTGTTTTAAGCTGGACTTTGAAATTTAGCGCTGGAGGGAGCACCAGCCGCACCTTCCATGAGTAATATCCCTCCACCCCCTTCTTGGCTCCCGCTCCCGACTCAGCCGCCACACGGGATGGGGAGAGCAGTGTTTACAGAGAGAGCGTGACCCGGAGGAGACAAGGAGGGGAGGGTGTGCGTGTCTCCAAGGGGGGGGGGGGGGAGAGCAGCAGAGGGGGAGACAGCAGAAAGGAAAGCAAAGGGCGCGCTGTGATGGGGGACTGCATTTCTGTCCCCCGGCGCTGCCTTCTCTGCAGCAATAGGAGATCAAAGTGACACCTTTTGACTTTTCTGGGTTCAGATCTCTCTGGTATCTCTCGGGGATTGCACCATGCTGGAGTCCCAGCTCGCTGCAGTCAAGGACCAGCTGCTCTCACCCCTTTGGGGAAGGGATGAGGTTGGGTGCGCCCCTCGGTGCCATCAGGAATATGTTCCCAACCCAGCTTCTCCCTTTAATTAGGAGACAGAGAGATGAGCAGCGCCGAGAGGCGAACGTGCGGGAAGACAAATAAGGTGAGAAGGACGTAGACCATCCATACCTTTGTTTGATTCAGTCCCCAGGGACGGGGCAAAGATGGGTGACCCAACCCCAGGCAGGTCCAAGGGGTACCTGGGGATTAGGAGATGCAGCTCGTGTTCCGTGGGTTCTCCGCTTGGATTGGGACCGGCGCAGCCCCCGCTAACCTCCGCCTTCCCAGTGCCAAGTTGGGAGTAAGATTCTTTTTAATCACTGAGGGCTCTTACGATAACGGAGCGCGTGATGCTGTGCCGGTGGTACCCCACCGGTGGCAACGTGCGGAGCATACCTGCCAGCTGCCGGGGTACCGCGGCCGTGCGCTGGCTACGAATACCTGCTTTGGCTTCGTTCTCTTACCCAAAGGCACCGAGTTATTTCAGAAATTATTTCCGGGCCATTGGCCCCCCCGTTCTTATGATAACTTCGGAGCACGGACAATAGAAACGAGCGTTGTGTTTATCCTGCTCCCCCGGTATGTACGTAGAGTATTTATTGGGAGGATGCTTTGCCGCGGACGGCGGCCGCGCTGCTACGTGTGCGTCATTAGCGGGTTGCACTCAAAAGGCTCTTCGCCTCTCGTTAGCGGGGCGTGTGGCACGCTGGGGCACGCTCTGCGGCGGGTTATGGGGAAAGGGTGTGTGGGCCCGGTCCCGGTCCCATCGCCGTGACGGAACGGGGAGAGGTGTCACCGTTGCGTTCCAAATGAGTCGCCGCGCAGGAATTCGCACCTCTGGGGAGAGTGGGGAATCCCAGGCAGTGCGTCCAGAGCGTTCCGAATCCCAGGCAGGGCAGTCTCGGGGTCGTTTGCCTTTTGAATCTTTTGATCATCTTTGGATCCAGCTTTAGGGTCCAATGCCGTAACAGGCAGGAACTTGTTCTTCTGCCAGCTTGGCCCGTTTACAGGTTCTCCTGCTGGCTTTGACAGCCGCCGGGGAAGTGACCCACAATGGCCTTGGCCTTCCCTTGTTGTTTTATTGCGCCCGAGCAACCGAAGCTCCGGCTCCCTCCTGCCGCTCCGGTAATTTATTAGCGCTCTCCGAGAGACGCGTAGGTGATGCGCCGTCAGCCCGGTGGCACGAGAATATGGGTGGGCGACGTTGTGGTGACCGTCAGGGAGGACGGAGGAGGTTTTGCAAGCAAGACCCGGCTGGGAGCGAGCAGAGACTCCAAGGGGGAAGCTGCCCCATGTGCCGGTGGCGCTGAGCTGGGTGCTCAGGTCCGATATGTGCCCAGGAATGTCTTCGGCTGTGTTCTCAAGTGAAACTCGGGTGTACAGCGCCGTGTGTTCCCTGGGACGTCTATTCATGAACTTCCACCAGGCCAAGGGCAGGGTCCTACATCTGGGTAGGGGCAATCCCAAGCACAGACACAGGCTGGGTGGGGAATGGCTGGAGGGCAGCCCTGAGGAGAAGGACCTGGGGGTGTTGGTGGGTGAGAAGCTCAACGTGAGCCGGCGATGTGCGCTGACAGCCCGGAAAGCCCTCAGCACCCCGGGCTGCATCCCCAGCAGGGTGCCAGCGGGGCGAGGGGGGGGATTCTGCCCCTCTGCTGCCCTCGGGGGAGACCCCCCTGCAGTGCTGCCTCCAGCTCAGGGGGTCCCAACAGCAGAAGGACACGGAGCTGTCGGAGCGGGGCCAGAGGAGGCCCCGGAGATGCTGGGAGGGCTGAGCCCCTCTGCTGGGAGGACAGGCTGGGAGAGGTGGGGGGTTCCGCCTGGAGAGGAGAAGGCTCTGGGGAGACCTTAGAGCCCCTTCCAGTGCCTAAAGGTGCTCCAGGAGAGCTGGGGAGGGACTCTGGATCAGGGAGTAGAGCCATAGGATGAGGAGGAATGGCTTCAAACTGGAAGAGGGGAGATTTAGATGAGATATTAGGAAGAAATTTTTCACTGTGAGTGTGGTGAGCCCCTGGCGCAGGTTGCCCCGAGAAGCTGTGGCTGCCCCATCCCTGGAGGTGTTCAAGGCCGGGTTGGACGGGGCTTGGAGCAACCTGGGCTGGGGGGAGGTGTCCCTGCCCAGGGCAGGGGGGTGGAACTGGGTGATCTTCAAGGTCCCTTCCAACCCAAACCATTCTGCGATTCCTGACATCTCCATGCAGGAGGCTCTCACTGGGTGGAGAAGATGTGCTACTGGGAAGACGGGTGACCAAGGGTCGGGGCTTGAATGCTTAGCAGGAGCACTTAGTTCTGGGGTCTCACCTCATCTGGTGACATCTAACCTGGCACTGACTGCAGTTGGGCCCTGGACCAGCACTCGGCCTCCGCGGCCAAAATAAAATTTTGCTTCCCTCCCACGCAGCTTGTGCCCGAAGCTGGGGGAGGTGAGCGTGTGCGCGGGAACAAGGGGCGTGGGGTGACAGAGAATAACAATTGTCTTAATGGAAAGAGAGAGAGAGAGAGAGAAGAAAAAAGGGCTGTTGAGCTCTTTCTCTCCATCCCCGAAATAATAGACCTATTACTCTCCCCAAACCTCGGCCCCCCTCCCCTCCCCAGAGAAGAATTGGTCACTGCACAGCTGTGTGAGCGAGAAAAATATATTTATATATATAAGAGAATCTGCCCTTCTGAATTGGTTTGTGGGGATGGACAAAACCTCATTGTGCGCTTTATCTGCCCAGAAGAGAATGGTCCCACAGTCTTGGGCTGGCAGGGGCTCTGCGTTTGGTTAACTGTGGTCAGATAACTGTAACTTCATTTAGATACTGTACTGTTATTTATTTCTTTTTTTTTTTTTTTTTTTAAATTTGAGGCATTATTATTGATTGTGGGCACATCTGGGAAAGAAAACACAACTGTCCCTTCCCCTTCCCCCAGCTTTTTTGGTGATTTATGGCTGGTTTTGAGGGTTGGTTGGGGTGGGATATTTTTTTTGAGGGTGGGTTAGGGGTTTTTTTGGACTTTGGGTTTTTTTTTTGGGGGGGGAGTCTTGAGTTGCTGGGACTTTGTCCTCTTGGAAAAAACTATTAACTATTTTGGGGGGGGGGGGGGGGAGCGCGGGGGGAGGAGAGAACATGGGGTCTTGGGAGGTGCGGTCTCTCTGGGGAGCCCCGGGTACCGGAGCGAGTGGGAGGAGGAGGAGGAGGAGGAGCAGTGCCGGAGCACCAGAGGGCGGGGAGGGGGGGAGGGAGGGAGGGAGGGAGGGAGGGAGGAGCGCTCAGCGGCAGCCCAAGTTTGGGGCCAGCGCTCGGTGGTGAACGGCGGAGGCCGATGGGCAGCGAGCGACCGCGCTCGGTGCCGGCACCGGTACCGGCTCCGGGATCCCGCCGGAACGGCGGTGGCGGTACGGGGTGCTGAGGGCTTCGGGGACGGCGGAGCTGGGGGGGATGCCCCCCTGCAAACGCGGAGACTAACCCGGCCGGCCGGTGGATGGCCCAGACATGGAGGTGGTGGACGAGACGGAAGCTTTGCAGCGGTTTTTTGAAGGTAAGAAGGGGTGTCCCGCCATGTCCCAGCCCGCTCCCATCACCGCTCGGGGCGGCCCCTGACCCCATCCAAAGGCTGGGCACAGCCACCGCCTCATCCGCTCGTCCAGTGTTCCGGTGCCACCAGCGCCCGGGTGGGATCTGGGTGCCGGCGTGCATCCCCCCTGGTGCCACTGCAGCACGGGGCTCAAGCTGGAGGTCCTGGCACACACCGAGGGCTGGGGAGTGCGCCGATTCTTACGTTAGATGCCTGCCACCACCCCAGCGAGGACCTCGGCATGACCCTCGCCAGTCCTTGGGGCAGGCGGTAGCTCTGGCATAGAGATCCTAGATGTCACCATGGGGCCAAACTCCTGGCCTCGGGACCGGTGGCCTCTCTACCTGTCCCCTGAGCCATGGCGGCTGGGCGCAGTGGGTTGGAAGCAGGTTCACCGCTGGGGAAATCGCTTCTCTTTGGTCTAGAAGATAGCTGGTCCTCCGGCGGTGGTGGCCATCGGCACCTGGAGGCCAGTTCTGTCCATCCTGGACCCCTTCGGGCACCGCGTACCTGTGGAGCAGAGTCTCCTTCCCACCAGCACAGCTTTTACTGAAACCAATGGTGGAAAAGTGGTCGTAAAAAGAATTTGGCCCCTCTATCAAATGGGGGTGAAACATGGTTGCTCGTGGCAGCTGAGGGGTTGGTAGGGCTGAATCATGCCTGGGGACCCCCATGCTCTTTGTTGTTCCTCCCTCGGCGCAGTGTCCCTTCTTCCCGGTGTGGCTTTGTTGGCACGTTTCGCTCTTCCTCGTTGGCTGTACCGTTGCTTCTCTCTCTCGCCCATTGCCTTTGTTTCTCTCTTTTGGGTGCTGCGCCCTACGCCGCGTGCCCCTTGTCCTCCGGTGGGCCGTTTGCCAGGCGGCAGTTTCGGCTGTGGCCCCTCGGTGCGAGCCCCCGGCACCCACATGGTCATGGGGGGGGGGGAACAACGCGCCCATCTTAGCGAGGCACCGTTGCGTCAACGTGGCCGGTGGCAGAGCTGGGGTCTACTGGGATGGGTCGCGGTCCATGGAGAGCGGGTTGTGTGCATGGGTCGGCTCTGGAGCTCGGATCCCCTCCGGCGTCCTCGGGCCGTGGTGGGATCAGGCAGCGTTCTGCCTTGTTCCTGAGCCGCTCGCTTGGCGTCGCTTGGGGTGGGAGGACCGTGTCCCTCCTCTTTCTTTTGGCGGGTGGAAGGGCTTAACCTGGGGAGGAAAGCGAAGATGGAGACGCTCTCCAGAGCAAAATTCTCGCTGCTCACTTCTCGCTTCCCTCTCTTCTGGCATCCGTGTGGCGCCTCAGTCGTACATCTCCTCTTCTTCAAAGGGGAAAACATCCTCTGTTTGTTCCAGCCATGGTTCTGGATTCCCGGGAGCGACAGGATTAGTGAGGACGGGAAGCTTCGCCACGCGGGCTCTTATCGTGTGCTCCCAGCCCGTGTTCTCCTCAGCCTTCAGGGGGCCTCTTTTGTTTTTAGGGTTTCACTTGGATCCATCTCCTAAATCCTGCCCACCCACCTCCTGTCCTCTGGGCGTCGAGCACCTCCCCGGCGTCCTGCACAGCCCGCGCTCAGCACCGCGACGTTCCTTACAGGCGTCAGACTCCAACTGGTCTGTCTCTTCTTTTCTGTTGCAGAAGTGGAATTTTGCTCTCATTTCGCCCCAGAGCACCTTTTTATAGGGTGGAAGTTTCTTTTTCCGTCCCTCTTGTCCTTTCTTTCTGGGTGCTGTGGGTGATCCCGCTGGAGCAGGGCTTTGGACAAGATGACCTCAAGAGGTCCCTGCCAACCTCCACCATTCTGGGATGCTTCCTTCCCTGTCCCTTCCTTCCCTGTCCCTTCCTTCCCTGTCCCTTCCTTCCCTGTCCCTTCCTTCCCTGTCCCTTCCTTCCCTGTCCCTTCCTTCCCTGTCCCTTCCTTCCCTGTCCCTTCCTTCCCTGTCCCTTCCTTCCCTGTCCCTTCCTTCCCTGTCCCTTCCTTCCCTGTCCCTTCCTTCCCTGTCCCTTCCTTCCCTGTCCCTTCCTTCCCTGTCCCTTCCTTCCCTGTCCCTTCCTTCCCTGTCCCTTCCTTCCCTGTCCCTTCCTTCCCTGTCCCTTCCTTCCCTTGGAACTAGAAGCATCTTGTCCCTGTAAAAACCGAGCGCGAGGGAAGAAGGGGCTGAAGGATATTTCTCAACCTCTGCTATTTGCTTACTCCTACCACTTCCTTTTGCGAACTTCTCCGATCTTAATTTTTTTTTTTTTTTTGCGGAGCCCAACAGGGCCGTTTATTTCCTTGGGGCAGCCGCATCCCTTCGGCGGTGTTAATTACTCTCTTTTTAAGAACTTTAATAAACAACGCGGTGTTTGAGGGTGAGAGGGGAAGAGGAGCAGGTTTTTCCCCCGGCGGATCGCTGCTCGGGTCCATGTAGGCGGCGAGCGAAGGGAAAAGGCTCTTCCCTCTCGCGCGCGGGTTAATCGTGGTGCTCTGGAGGAGGACACGGCCAAACTGCGCCTCTCTTATTTGGAAGGGAAGGTCAGCGCCTTAAATTGTGACCTTTGCAAGCGCGGAGTCGGATTTGCCCTGGAATCTCGCTGTCCTGAAGGATTAATGGTTTCTGGATGTGTAATTGTAGCAGTGAACAATAGATCTGTTCGAGTTTATTAATTTACAGGAATAAATTCATTAGTAGAAGCGATTCCCCATCACTTCTTTAAAAGGTGTCTGCCGATTCCCTTCCCGGGGGAACGCGTGTTCATATCTTTCTCTTACAGTGAAATATTTTTTTCCTTCTCCCAGGTCATCTCCTCTCCCAGCGGTGATTTCACGCTAAAGAAATTTCTTCCTGTACACTGAAAAACCCGCAATAATTTGGGAATGCCCTTTCCTTTGCGTGGCTCCCATGTGTGCGGGATCCGAGCCTGCCGTAAGCGACCCCACCGTATCTCAGAGGAAACCTTTCGGTATTTCCGAGTGTCAGACCGAGGATTAACTGCTCTCTCCCCCCACCGACTTTTGGGGAGCGGGGGTTGCGCTGGCCGAGGGGTGGAAGAGAGTTAGTGGCTGTTCTTCTCCCAAATCCCAGCGCTTGGCCGGCTCCAGCGTGAGCGCGGCAGGTCCCGTCTGCAGACCAAGGCTGGGTTTGGGTGGGGGTGAGCGCTCCCAAGAGCTCAGGTCTGGTTGTCCACCTCTGGTTTCCTCCGAGATCAAGAGATGGACCTTTGTTTTCATGGAGAGGGCTCTCAGGATTTGCCTGGGCGGGATACATCCTTATTTCCCCGGACCGCGGTTGTCTGCTCTGTGAGAGTGGGGTCGGAGACAGGGGAGGATGGAGAAGCAGAAGAACGACACAATGAGTTTAGGGCTTTGTTGTGATGTTTGGGAAGGGACTGGGGGAAAGCTGACGGAGCCTCTGAGAGGAGAGATGGATCGGGCGTAACTTCGCACCCTGCTGGGGAGCGGGACGAAGATGCTGCGAGCATCTGTAGAACAAGGATGAGGGAGGTCATCCTCCCCCTCTGCTCTGCCCCAGTGAGGCCACATCTGGAGCGCTGTGTCCAGTTCGGGGCTCCCCGGTTCAAGAAGGACAGGGAACTGCTGGAGAGGGTCCGGCAAAGGGCTACAAAGATGATGAGGGCACTGGAGCATCTCTCTGATGAGGACAGGCTGAGGGACTCGGGGCTTTTCAGTCTGGAGGAGAGAAGACTGAGGGGGGATCTTATCAATGCTTATCAATACTCAAAGGGCGGGTGCCGGAGGATGGGAACAGTCTTCTTCCAGTGGTGCCCAGTGACGGGACAAGAGGGAACGGGCACAAACTTGAGCACAGGGAGTTCCATCTAAACATGAGGAGGAACTTCTCTCCTGTGCGGGCGGCAGAGCACTGGCACAGCTGCCCAGAGAGGGGGGGGGAGTCTCCCACTCTGGAGCCATTCCAAACCCTCCTGGACGTGTCCTGTGCCACTGCTGGAGGTGCCCCTGCTCTGGCGGGGGGTGGCACTGGGGGAGCTCCAGAGGGCCCTTCCCACCCCGACCATCCTGGGATTCTGCGAGCGTGAGGCAGGCTGGCTGGCAGCGCGGTCTCTGAGCCTCCTCGAGGTGGACCCTGTCCCACGTTAGGATGATCGCCGCTGGCCTGGTTTGTGTGCGCAGAGCTGTCGAACGCGTTCGGTGGTGGCCGGGACCATCCCACCCAGCAGAGCTCGGGCAGGCGGCTGGGAAATCTTGGAAGCAGAGAGCGTGGGATGCTGCGGGTTCTAGCGGCGGAGGTAAAGGAGCTCAGTTTGGTCTTTCCATAGTATGGGGAGTGTTTACCCACAGCGTTTGTATTTCGTATCAAAGGAAAAGTGGGGAGTTGCGAGCGTCTGACCCTTGGCTGGCATCCTGCTAGAAACCTTACCTTCCTCCCTGCCTGCCGCCGGCGTAAGGGAAACACTTACGACAGCGCTCAGCTATTCGGGATCCCTCTCTCTCTCTCTCTCGCGCACGGCTAATTTATGAGATAAGAGGTCGTTAAAGAATGTATATCGGGAAGGATGTGCAGAGCCAGGGCTTGGGGAGGGGGCAGGGTTTGGCAGGCGGCTGGACGGGGATAGGACGCGAAGTGGAGGGAGAATAACCAACGCTGAAAATTTGGAGGGTTTTTTGGGGTGGAACCGTAGGTGGGAAAGACGGTTAAGGAGAAAGGGCCAGATGTCAGCGCGGGCGCGCGCGTCCCGTGAAACGAAGCAGTCCTTTACAGTTTGTCACCGAGAACAAGTAGCCGGAGCGGTCGGGAGGGTGCGTTTGTCAGGTGGCCGTCTGTCCGTCCATCCGTGCTGCTGGAGGGGGTCTCCCGAGCCTCCGAGCTGCCGGCGAGCAAGCGAGCCCTGGGCGTTTTATCAGCGGGGCAGCGAGCGTGTTAGTATGAGGGAACGGTTTTGCCCGTCGGAGCGCGTGTTATGTGTGCGTTAGTGGTAGCGGTTACCTCCTCGGTGATTTTTATTGCGTCTTGTGGGGCACTTTATGGACGTGAGGAGGAAATGCCGCCTGGCCGCCCTGCAGGAAGGGGTCGGGGCCGTTGCCCCCTATTCCTGGGATGAAGAAATGTAAAATGATGGGGCCGAGGCAGAGAACTGACCCCAGGACTCCCTGGTTTTGCACCTTGTCCACCACGCCGTGTCCTAAGGGTTGGCTCTCTGTGTGCCGTGGATTTGGCGGTGGATGGGAAGGAGCAGAGAAGGACTTCAACGATAAGACTTCAACTGTAAAACAGTGAAGCCACGAGCTTTGGGGAAGAGGAATGATGGTTCCTCCACAGATCTCACCAGCACCTCGCGGTGGGGTGACGTGTCCTGGTGCTGGCAGTGCTGGTGAGCCCACCTGCGAGTTCCAGCCCGCCGGGGGTTCGCTGACCCCTGGGGACAGTTTCAGTTTCTGCCGGGCAGGAGGTTGGAGGATTGCGGAAAAAGAGTCACCGAGAAACTGTTTTGGAGTCTTCTTGGCTGCTTAGGGGTGCAGAGGGGGGAGCGGTGGTTTCTTGAGGCTGAAAACACCGGGAGCAGATGGGGCAGGAGGACAGTAGACCTGGAGTCCCCGGAGCAGAGGCGGTGGTGTCTATGGTGGGTGGGTGCTGGCTGGCAGGCAGAAGCCACCCATGCAAACCGGGACAAAAACGTATGGTTTTTAGGCACCTGGGCTTGACATAGCAATGCGGCTACAGTGGATCAGAGCATCTAGTTCCTTCGAATAATATGAAAGAATGGCTTTTTGGGGGGAGCTGTGCTTCACCCTCTGCCTGTCCAGAGGCTGGTTGGCCTCTGCGTCCCCCAAATCCATCTCCCAGCTCCGACACCGGTGCTGGAGAGATGCTTTCCTGCATCTCCTGCATGGAGCTGTGTGGATGCGACAAGAGGAAAAGCAGAGGGAAAGCACCCGGGAGAGGCTGCGGAGCATCGCCGGGGCTCCTCTGAGAAGAGCCCAACGTGATCCGGGCTGCGCGTCGCCGCGGGTGCTGTGTGCCTCCACCGGGCTGCTGGGAGGAGCGGGGTTGGGGAACCGCGGTGGCTTTGCAGTGTGACAGCCTCTGCGGGGCCTGGCTGGCGCCGCAGGGAAGGTAAGAGGCTTTGCGCGGAGCGCTTTGCCGGCCGGAGTGAGCCCGTGACAGAATGGTCCTGGGGAACCTGGTACAGCACAAACACATGACCGTCCCTCCTGGTAATCCCCTCGCAGACCCAAATCCCAGCGCGTAGCAGCAGCCTCCCAACCTCCTCCCTGGCCCTCCCACTCTTCCCTGAGGGAATAGAAAAACCAGCAGGCAGCGGCCCCCGGGGAACCTCGGCGAGCTGAGCTAGGCGGCATGATGACAGAGGGAGAGAGCGGGGACGCGGCGGGGGCTTGACGTCTGCTCTCACCATGCTCAGGATGCGCTGGATCCGAGCAGGTAACAGCACAGATCCCCCGACCCTCCCACGGCTCAGCTCGCTTTCCCCTCTGCCTCTCCAGCTCTCTTTCCAATGTGATTATTTTCCGGTCCTCTGCTCTCTGCCCTCTATTTCAAGCCTCTCCTGCCCACCCGATTTGGTGTCCGCCTCTGCTCAGCCGGTGCCCTCAACAGGAGGATGTACCATGAGGATGCTGGTGAGCCCACCCCATCCCTGGGCCTCAGCAGAGGAGAGAAGAGAAAAATCATAGAATGGTTTGGGTTGGAAGGGACCTTGAAGATCATCCAGTTCCACCCCCCTGCCCTGGGCAGGGCCACCTCCCACCAGCCCAGGTTGCTCCCAGCCCCGTCCAACCCGGCCTTGAACACCTCCAGGGATGGGGCAGCCACAGCTTCTCGGGGCACCCTGCGCCAGGGGCTCACCACCCTCACAGGCAACAATTTCTTCATCATATCTCATCTAAATCTCCCCTCTTCCAGTTTGAAGCCATTCCTCCTCATCCTATGGCTCTACTCCCTGACCCAGAGTCCCTCTCCAGCTCTTCTGGAGCACCTTTAGGCACTGGAAGGGGCTCTAAGGTCTCCCCGGAGCCTTCTCTTCTCCAGGCTGACCCCCCCCAACACTCCCAGCCTGTCCTCCCAGCAGAGGGGCTCCAGCCTTCGTGGCATCTCCAGGGCCTCCTCTGGCCCCGCTCCGACAGCTCCATGTCCTTTTGCTGTTGGGACCCCCCCAGCTGGAGGCAGCACTGCAGGGGGGTCTCCCCCGAGGGCAGCAGAGGGGCAGAACCCCCTTCCCTTGAGCTCATCACCAGCAGTCTGCAGCACTTGGCTGAGGCCCGGGGACCATTCCTGGGTGCGGGGGGAAACTGCCACCTCCATCCCAGCAGGACCAAGAGCGGGAGGTTCCCAGAGTCATCAGCCAAAGCTCTTGCCCTCGTCCGCTCCTCAGGGCAATGCTGGTGCAGAACATTCTGCTGCTTCCAGCATCGTCTTGTGACTGTGCCGGTGTTTCCCTGGGGTCTGCCCTCTCTCCCCAGTTTCCCCAAAACTCATTTGTCTTGGATGGGAAAAGGACAGGGGGACTTCCAGATGGAGTAGGGCCAGCAAGCTGTTGGTGGGAGGGTGGATCCCTTCAGACGTCTGATAAGGGCTGGGTTGTGATTCAGAAGGAGCGAGGTGAGCCCACACCCGCAGAGGCTCCATCGGGGACGAGGAGAGGTACTTTGCCCATGTTCTGGTTAATGTCCCTTCCGTGGCTTGGTGTCCCGGGAGCGATGCCTGGACGCGGCCCAAGGAGGGGCTTTGGGAGGAGGCGGCAGGGAGAGGTGGCCGTCGGGGCGGGTTAGGAGGGGTGTCCTGCTGGAGGTGTGACCAGGCTGATGGAAACAGGCACCTTGGTGACTCAGAGATCTGGCTGACCCACCTGCTCCCCATGCCGGGGTTGCGCAAGGGTTGCTTCCTTGCGAGGATACGGGGAAGAGATGCCGGGCAAGAAGGAGCTTTGTTGGGGTGCTGGGTAGGCGGGTTTTCCCCCCACTCCCGCACCCTTTTCTGCTGGAGCAAAACACGGGTGGTCTTCTGGGGCCAGAGTCATCCCAGCTGCCGTGTTCCTGGCTGCAATAAAGCCGGAATGAAATGGCTCCTGGGCATGGTCAGCCTGCAGAGAGCTGGAGAAGTGCCACCCCACCCCAGTGGCGCCTCGGGAAGTTGCCTTCTGTAGTTCGGCGCTCTTCTTTTTGCTTTCTGCTTTCACCCCGTTCTCTGCTCCGCTGTCGTTCTCTGCCTGTGGTCACTTAGGGAGAAATAAACCCAGAAGAGGCTTTGCAAAGAAGGAAGAGCGATGGGGCCCTGCTGTGCTTCCCCTCTCCTCCCAGGGGACCCTATGGATTCCTCCCGGTGGGACGAGCCCCCCGGGATCTGGAGCTGGGGGCTGTGCTAGGAGGCTGCCCGGCCGTGGGTGACGAACCCCCGGCCCGCAGCAGCCCTCAACCCTTCTTCTGTGCTACCCAGAGAGGGTCCTACACCGTGGGGTGGCATCGCTCCCCTCCGCCCCTGCCCGGGGATTCCCCTGCCCCGGGGACGGTGTTGCTCCGGCAGAGCTTGCCGGGTAACCCCGTTGCCTCTTTCCAGTCCCGGTGTTGATTGGACTTGGACTTTGCACTGGCTGATAAGAACCCCGGTAAGCTAAATGCGTCTGAGGAATGATTAACTAGCGTGTGGCTTGCCAGAGGACAGGGGAGCAGCTGGGACTGGAGACACAAACAGGAACGGGCTTGTGGCTTTTGGGCTGGGGCCGGTGCTTGCCACATGCCCCTCCCGTGGCAGCAGCTCGTGGGGTGGCATCCCTCAGGAGAGAGGACCTGCACCGTGGATGGCCTCCTTGGTGCTCTCCAGGCACTAGGGATGGACGGGGAGGGATGAGATGCCGTCAGAGCGGGGGAGGCGCAGGGGCCAAGGGAGGAGGAGGATGCTGGGTAGGGAAAAGAGGTGCTCTTAGAAGTAGAGGGTGGGATGCGTTGGATGCCACCCTTGGCTATCTGGTGGTCCCCACTGATGGTTTCATGGATATGAACAACATGAGAATATGAACAGCAACAGAAGCTCAACGTGAGCCAGTGATGTGCACTCACAGCCCATTAAGCCCCCGGCACCCCGGGCTGCGTCCCCAGCAGGGTGCCAGCGGGGCGAAGGGGGGGGGGGTTTGCCCCTCTGCTGCCCTCGGGGGAGACCCCCCTGCAGTGCTGCCTCCAGCTCGGGGGGTCCCAACAGCAGAAGGACATGGAGCTGTCGGAGCGGGGCCAGAGGAGGCCCCGGAGATGCTGGGAGGGCTGGAGCCCCTCTGCTGGGAGGACAGGCTGGGAGAGGTGGGGGGGTCAGCCTGGAGAGGAGAAGGCTCCGGGGAGACCTCAGAGCTCCTTCCAGTGCCTAAAGGAGCTCCAGGAGAGCTGGGGAGGGACTCTGGGTCAGGGAGGGGAGCCATGGGACGAGGGGGAATGGTTTTGAACTGGAAGAGGGGAGATTTAGATGAGATCTGAGGAAGAAATTGTTGCCTGTGCGGGCGGTGAGCCCCTGGCGCAGGGTGCCCAGAGAAGCTGTGGCTGCCCCATCCCTGGAGGTGTTCAAGGCCAGGTTGGATGGGGCTGGGAGCAACCTGGGCTGGTGGGAGGTGTCCCTGTCTATGACAGCGGGGCAGAACTCTGTGGTCTTCAAGGTCCCTTCCAACCCAAAGCATTCTATGATCCTATGATATGCCCTCTCATTCCTGCTGACTGGCACACTTTGCCGTACACTTGCTTATCCTCCAGACCTTCCATCTCCCATTGGCACCATTTGCCCCTCACGGCAGGGACAGAGGACGTCTTCTGTCTGATTTGGTGGAGGTGCACGGTTTGGTCAGCCCAGAACCCTCTGCTCCCCGCTGTCTTCCAGCACGCCCTGGAGCGCGTTGAAGGCACGGTTGAGTGAAAGGCTTCCTCCCCACGGGGAAAACGTAACGTGATGCTCAGGGTCCACCACTTATCTCGCTGAACTTTGTCTGGTTTGATGCGGTTACTCCAAATGGCGAAAGGGAGATCCGGGAGCCGGGCCCGGCTGCAAAACGGAGCCGCTGGATTTGTCATGGAATGAGAGGGAACGCTTGCGGATTTTGGCGGCTTTTGGGGTGGCGGGGAGGAGGGCTGGTTGGGAACGCCAAGGATGGAGTTAGAATAGCCTTGGTGCGCTCGGATTCAGGATTTGAGGGTAGGGGCGAAGCATGGGGAGCAGTCCTGGGAGAGCCACGTGGCTGTGGTCGTAGTCCCGTGGCCCATCCAGGACCAGGGCCACCCTGCAGGGCTGTGGGCAGGGGTAGCAGTCAATCCCTTGGGTGCAGCGCGGCATCGCTGCTTCTCTTTCACATCCCAGTTGCTGGGACAGACTGGTCATAGGAAAGCTGGCATCAATCTCTGCAGCGCTTAAAGTTTTCTTAGCCTTTCCAGCTTATCCTACATTTTCCCTTCCCCTCCGACTCTTCCCCATCCCTCCTCCCTTTTGCTCCATGCACTCTCCTTTTCTTCTGCCGCTCTCAGTTTTTTTTTTTTTGCAGTGTGTCGAAGGAGATGCACTGAATTATGCCCTCAGTGATTGCAAACTGCGTCGGTAGGAAGAGAAAAAAAAAAAAAAAAAAGTGGGGCTGTGGCTGCAGAGTCAGTATATTGATTTAAAAAAAACCAAACAAACAAACAAAAAAACCAAAACCAACAAAACAGTAAAGCAATTTTTGCTGGGATTATTATTTTTTCTGTAGAGCCTTTTGTCATCGCCCCAACATTGCAGCAGTGTATTCTTCCAGGAGTGTCGGAGTGTCAAATTGATTTGGTTTTCTTACCCAAGGAAAAGAAGATAGTAATTGGCGGGGAGGAGACAATGCAGAGCGCGGTGGGGTGGGCATGGGAGAGGGTTTGTGGAAGACACAGGTAGGGTTGCCAGAAGAGTTGGAGGCTTAATTCCCGCACGCTCCGTGCCTGCGGGGACGGCGAAGAGCACAGAGCGTGCCGAGCCGCTCTTGCCTGCAGCCGTGAGAAGTGGCCGCGACGTAAAGAAGTACGTTCACCTTCATTTGGAATACGAAGGTTCGCTGAGTTTCCGTCCGACGATACTTATTAATCGACAACTATCATTTATGACTTTTAATCCCGTGTGCCGATTACAGCCGACTGCCAGAAATCCACATAAACAGGAAACCAAACAGCTTATCAGCCTGCTTCATCTTGGCTTATCTCGCCTGTGATGACAAGCGAGGGTTATGGACATCGATTCAATAAAGCACTAAAAAGCGCGCTTCGACTTTATTGGAAATGAAAGACCCGCTTAAGTAAAGCAAAAGCTTAAAAAACTCTGCGTTATAAGGGCCATCGAACCATTCCGTAGTTGGCTGCTCGCTGACAATATAATCAACGCTCCGCTCGGGATAAGAACAGAAACGCTCTTTTCCCCCGTGAAGTCCCATCCAAATCCAAATTGGAGGTCAACGAGAAGTTCTGGGTAGGGGGAAGCAGGAGGACTGCTGGAGGAGGACTTCTCCCCTCCCTCCTGTCTGTTTTAATTCAGTCTTTGGCAAAGGGTGTTGGTGTGGAGAGGTGGATGGTGAGGGGTTTTCACGTGCGGCACGGTGGAGCGTGTAGCGAAGGGAAGGGGGTGATAAATGGTGTTTCAAACCTCATCTCATCGGTGTTGAGGGGTTGAAGGGACACAAGAAACAGCCACGTGGGGGCCTGCGGACTGGGGAGGGGCTTCACAGCCCAAAATGAGAGAGAAGTTTGGGTGCTGGAGGTTGTGCCGGTGTGCAGGGGCTTGGGAAGAGGAACTGGTCAAATGTCAACCCAGTCCAACAAGATGGTCTTATGGAACGTCAGGGTAGGGACCTTTCCTATTCCTCTGCTTTTAGACACAGGTGCTGTGGCACTGGTACACCCAGGAGGCATCTGTGGATGCAACAGATCATGGGTGATGACCGACAGAGACTTTTACTGTGAATTTCCAGCACGGCTTTCTTAATTTAGTCAAGGCACAAATTTGTAGATGATCATCATGACATTGGGCCTCGTTGGGCTTTGAAAGAGATGAGAATGGTGGCGGTGAGAATGAGCTGTGGTGTGTAGTGAGGTCGGTACCAGCCACCACAACCATTTGCCACCGCTGGTTCAGAGCAAGGCCTTGGCAGGAGGACATCACGCGTAGGCTGGAAGGCTTTCAGCTGGCTCTCTGAAGGAGCAAAGTGGGGGGGGTTACTGGGCTTTTTTTTTTGTTTGAACCCTCTTCTCCACAGTTTTGGAAACCGAACCCCGCTGAGAGTGAGCTTTGAGAAATAGATAGTAGGAACGGGGTGGAGAAAGTTGGTCAGATGTGTCCTTGGTTTGTGTTTTAAGATGCGAGTTGCTCAGCATCCGTCAATGTTAGCGCGTAAAAAGGGGATGTGAGTTTTAGGAGCACAGGTTGCTCCGCGGGGATAGTCCCTGCCTGAAGGAGACTTGTGGAAGTCTCTGGTTTTGCAGAACGAAACCCCAGGTAGTTTTGTAGAAGCTGTTTCTTCTTTGATCAGCCTTTTTTTTTTTTTTTTTTTTTTTTTCTGTTTCACAAACTTTATAGTCCTCAATAAATCCAGAGGCTTCGTGTCAATGAGCGGTTGGGAAGTCTCATATCGTTAAGGTGCTCGTCCTCATCGCCGGCTGTGTCACAGCGGGGGTGAGCTCCCGCCCTCTTTGGGTTGGCAGTGGGAGACAGGCCAAGTCTGTATGGTGAAGGCCAGGTTGGACGGGGCTTGGAGCAACCTGGGCTGGGGGGAGGTGTCCCTGCCCAGGGCAGGGGGGTGGAACCAGATGAGCTTTAAGGTCCCTTCCAACCCAAACCATTGTATGGTTCTGTGATTCTGAGGTTAAGGAATGGTTTGTCACTTGTGTGTCAGCTTCCAGGGAAGCTTCCTTCCCAGCTGGGGTCTATCTGAAAGACTTGGGGCGAGGGATGAACCCAGCTGTGCTAGAGGGACGTGTCCGGTGGGAACAGGACAAAGTCAGAGCTCTCCCGGCCCCCCTTCCCTGGACAGCTTGGGATTTACAGAGCTGCAGTTACGTGCTGTGAATGAATTTTGCGAATAGAACCCTCCTCGGAGGATCGGTGAACTGCAGTGGGGAGAAGAAAATATGAAAATAGTGTTAAAAGTGCTCCTGAACTGCTGAAAATCTTAAATCAGCTTCTAACCACTGAGTTACCTCTGAAACCTTTGTCCATGACTCAATGGTGTGGAGAACCCGAGGGACAGTCGGAGAGCTTGTGGGGCCATGGTTGTGGTTTTCTGTGCTGAGAAAGTTTGGGTTTGTCTCCATGAGCTTCTTGTAGCTGTTGAGACACTGTCTGCTGCCTCTGTGTTGTGTCAGGCTGAGAGCGCTGTGGGTCCGCAGCTGGGAGGGGCCTCCAAGATATCTGAGAGGCAGAACTCCTCCTAAAGCATCACTTTGAGGGAAATTTTTTATACTTTCCAAAAGATGGTGACCAGTAATATTAATATTTATAGTTATTGCAGTCAGAGATGAGGGTCTTGGGCGCGGAGGAGCAGATGGTCCCTGACCCGCATGTTTTACCTCCCTGTGAGGAGCAACATCTTATTTTGTGGCTGGCGTTGTCAAATCTTGCACTCCAGGTGCCATATCCTCCTCCCAAGACTGAAACTACCCCCCCCACCCCCAGAGCAGGCTGCTGTCTCCAACGTGCATTCATACACGTGAGGATTCAACCACTGCTTGGCCTCCTGGTAATGAACACACCAGACAGGAACTTCTGCCGACCTTCTTGTGCATCCCAAGCAGTGGCATTTCCACCTTTTTGCGAAGTCTCCTCAGTATTTCCATGCCCTCTTCCAGACAAGCAGAGGTGGACCATGGATTCCAGCAGCGGTATGCAGAAAAGCCAGGAGCGTTTCTCCATCTTCTTCTCCATAGTCCCCGTGCGCACGGAGAACTCTGCGGTCACTGCCAAAGCGGGTGATTTAGTGATCTAAAGATGCTGCCGGTACCGTGAGCGTTGAGTGAGAAGACGAAAAGTGGATTTTGCAGGAAGTTCAGGCTTTCTGCTCCATTTCCGATGATGTCAGCCGGACTGCTGGGGTTCGGCCCAGCTGGAGCTGTGGCCCTCGTCTCGGAGGAAAGCAAAAGATGCATCTGGAATAAAAATAATTCCAAACATAGCTATTCACAGGGAGGGAGACAGCTTCCCGGCTCCGACAGGTGCTGGGGTGGCAATGGGAAGCAATAGCACGGGGATCATTGTGCACAGGCTGCGGACAGTCGTGGGAGACAGATAACCATAGAAGGTTTAGGTTGGAAGGGACCTTCAAGATCATTGAGTACCAACCTCCCTGCCGTGGGCAGGGGCACCTAACACCAGCCCAGGTTGCTCCAAGCCCCGTCCAACCTGGCCTTGAACACCTCCAGGGATGGAAGTGTGACTGATGTCAGGTAGTCAGGAATGGAGGAGTTGGCTGATGGAGGCGGCAGTTGGCTGATGGACCAGGCAGTTGGTTGATGGAGGTGGCAGTTGGTCTGTGAGTGGCTGTGGTTTGAAGAAAGCGAATGGCCCAGCCATGAAATCCATGTGCTCTTCAGCAGAGGGGGCGCCGGTGGCGGAGTGGGGATAAGAACAGGGGCATTCAGGTCGGGCTCCGAGGAGGGCAACCAGGCTTGGAGGAGTGTGGGGCTGCAGCATCATCTCCCCAGTGGAAGTGATGAAAGTCCAGACGCACGGGGCAGAGCCCCCAGGAGTGAGCTGGGAATGAATGACCTTATGCTGGCCTGGGCAGAAGGTTCTAAGAGGTCTTTTAAATTATTGATCTAATGACTCATAAAATTTGTGTAATTTCCTTGCGTTCCCGCTCTTCCCTCGTGACTGGGCTCTTTGTCTCTTTTCCGGTTGGCAGCGAGACAGACTTGTTCGCTCAGGACCTACACGCTGCTTTCCCCGGCAGGTGCTTTAGAGCGGCAGGAGCGTGTGAGGTGGTGGAAGGAACTGGGTGAGCGGTGCCGGGAAACAGCAGCACTTACTGCTTGTTGTCCTCTGCGCTGGAGGGAGATGGAAGGAGCAGAGGAGGGATGGCTTCCTGCCCAGCCAGGGACCAGGAGACAGCTCTCCATTCCTTTCGCAGGTCCCTGACCTTCCTCACGCACCTCTTCTGCGCTCAGTCCTTTATGAGAAGATCTTACCCATCATTGTCCATCCCTTGTGCTTCTGCATCCGCAGCTCAGGCCGTGCTGCTGTGAGGTTCACCGAATCCCAGACCAGTCAGGGCTGGAAGGGCCCTCTGGAGCTCCCCCAGTCCCACCCCGTGCCCGAGCAGGGGCACCTCCAGCAGTGGCACAGGACACGTCCAGGCGGGTTTGGAATGGCTCCAGAGGGGGAGACTCCCCCCCATCTCTGGGCAGCTGTGCCAGTGCTCTGCCGCTCGCACAACCAAGAAGTCCCTCCTCATGGGGGACACGAGGTTGATCTCGCTTTGGGTCCGTCTCACCCTTATTTCAGTCCTGATATTTGCCTCCGTTTGTCTAACGGATGGAGATGACCCGTTCTGCGCACCAAGAGCCTGAGGAGGTGTTCCGCCCGCGGGAATGCGTGCGGTCAATGCCTCCCGCCGCCCCGAACCCGGGGTGACCTCCTCATCCTCCCCTTCCCCCCCCCCCCGCCTCCTCGCACAGCGTGCCAGGCACCTTCCCTCTGGGGTTGTACCGCTCCAGACAGAGCTCCGCTTTGAAGCGAGACCCAGAAGAGAGCAGAGGGCTCGCAGGGCGGGATGGGATCCAAGCAGCACGTTTGGTATCCGATGTGTATCGTCTGCTGCCTCTTTGCTAAATCCCCGGTGCAGGAACCGCGTTCCGGTGCAGGAGACAGCTCACAGTTAAGTCAGAAAATGCAAACAACAGATTTTTTTTTTTCCTTTTTTTTTTTTTTTTTTTTTTTTTTTAAAAAAAACCCACAGTTTCAGTCTGAAAGCCTCTATGGAAAGAGCCAGCGTGGCAGTAATCCCTAGGGACTCTTTTTTTTAATTATTTTAATGTCATCGTTACTTGTTATTTATTGTGGGTGCGTAGGGAAGCTTAGCTTAGCTCAGGGAAAGGCAAAGCACGAAAGGAGGGCCCCGGAGATGCCGGGAGGGCTGGAGCCCCTCTGCTGGGAGGACAGGCTGGGAGAGGTGGGGGGGTTCAGCCTGGAGAAGAGAAGGCTCCGAGGAGACCTTAGAGCCCCTTCCAGTGCCTAAAGGGGCTCCAGGAGAGCTGGGGAGGGACTTTTTACAAGGTTATGGAGTGATAGGATGAGGGGGAATGGTTTTAAACTGGAAGAGGGGAGATTTAGATGAGATATTAGGAAGAAGTTTTTCCCCGTGCGGGCGGTGAGCCCCTGGCGCAGGTTGCCCCGAGAAGCTGTGGCTGCCCCATCCCTGGAGGTTGATGGACCGGGTTGGACGGGGCTTGGAGCAACCTGGGCTGGGGGGAGGTGTCCCTGCCCAGGGCAGGGGGGTGGAACTGGATGATCTTCAAGGTCCCTTCCAACCCAAACCCTTCTGTGATTCTCTGAAGGTTACTGAGCTAGTCCACCAACACCATGTTGAAAAGTAGCGTTCTTGGAGCAGAGGACTCTTTAGTCTGGTAGTTAAGGGTATGGAGATGCATCATGCAAACTAAGATGAGGAGCTAAAGGGTGGAAATGGATTAGTGTGGCCCCTTCCTCATGAGGTGAATTCAGAGTTGGGTTGGAGTAGATGATCTCCAACAGTCCCTTCCAACCCTGACCATTCTGTGATTCCGTGTCTGTCTGAAGGATGTGTCCCCTACAGCGAAGAACTCTGGGTTTGGTGGGGGGCACTCCGAGTAAAACTCTGTGGTCCGTGTGATTTGGGGATATAACAGTCAGTATTGTTTTAAGATGGATGAAATCGGAGGGCAATGGCGTCCGCCGTGCCCTCCGGTCCATCTCAGGAGCACGAGCAGGGCAGGAACTCCCCCGCAGGGCACAGCAGCTCGTGAACCAACCCTGAATGGAAGCCGGGTGGCAGAGCAGGAGGGTTCTCAGTGGACCATTAACACCACCCCAAGGTTGCCGCCCGGCCCCCCGTACGCCGGCTGCGAGAATGCCTACAAACACACCGCTTCTCCACAGCTGCCAAGTGAAACTTGGACCACTGAAGCAGGAAGCGCTGGATGTCCCCTTGGGGAAAG
The DNA here is from genome assembly GCF_965231255.1 of Vanellus vanellus. Lineage (NCBI taxonomy): Eukaryota > Metazoa > Chordata > Aves > Charadriiformes > Charadriidae > Vanellus > Vanellus vanellus. Next base: position 1,479,678 of record NC_138911.1, on the reverse strand, counting down.
AAACGACGGCCCTGGAGCTGTGTGCCTGACCGGTCCTCTTCTCTTGGCCGCGGTGGTCCGCTCTTAGGTCCTGGGAAGCGGCCTTGGGTCTGGGGAGGTTCGTGCCACGTGTGCAGCAGAGGTAGATGAGGACTTACTGCAGCGATGGTAGAGGAAACCTGTCCTGGTTTGTGCGACACAGGACTGATTTCTCTTCTAACGCCTGAGAAAAGTGCACTTTCAGAAGACTCGAGTGCCTGAATTGGTGAAAATATTCCCTTTTCAGCCAGCGATGGTGTGCGGGTTTCAAGGTCTCGGTGTTTTTGAGCTCACCGGGTGCGGGGACGAGGAGGAGTGAGACGCGGACACTTGCCCCAAGCTGCCAACAGGGTTATTTCATGCCACGAATGGCACGTTCCATATAAATTAGAAGGTTTGCTGAGGAGTTCTCTCTCTCCCGTGATGGCTGCCATGCTGAGAACTCCTCGCCCCGGTGCCGGAGCCCCGAGCCCTTCCCTTCCTCCCGAAGCCGCAGCGCTGGCGGTGTCCCACATTGGCTGTCCCTGCGGGGAGCACACGGCTTCTACGGATAGAGTGGGCTGAGGATAATCCCTCTGTATTTATATTGGTATCGGGATCAATATTGCTTCTTTAGTGTTATTCATGTTAATCGGTTATATTTCAACCCTCAGCTTTCCTTGTTTTTTTTCCCCGATTCCCCTTCCCGGGTGGGGAGGGCTCATCGGGTGAGAGAATAATTGTCTGAACAACAATAAATCGTTGCGGGTTCCTCAACCCATAACAAAACCCAACGGCGTGAGACGCTTTTGGTGCCCTTTGTGATTTTCGCGGGACTCGGCTCTGGGGCAAACGCCGTCACAGCGTAGGGCTGAGCGGGAGTGCTGTGGGGTTGCACGTCCCAGTTGGGCGAGAAGAAGGAAAAGCCCGGTGAGCCGACACTCCTGCTCCTGATAGATGGGTGTTGGTTGCACAAAAGCAGCGATGGCCCTCCCCAAGCCCTGGCGAAAGTCCCATCTAGATAAATCGCTCCGCTTTCTTCCACTCAGCCTCTTTTGGAGGCTCTCCAGACTGGACAGGAGAGACCTTGTTGCCTCCCAGTTAGAAGGGAGGAACGAGACGCCGGAGCTGGACGTGGTGTTCCAGGCGATGCTTGGCTGCCTGTAGGTTTGTATTCCGTTGCTGTTTGATTGTTAATCTTCCCAAGGATTGTTTCGTGCTGGGGGGTTTCCGGGAGAGGCGGTGCAGCCCCAAACCCCGCGTCCCTCCACGTGGGCGGCGCGCACGTCTTCAGAATTGGGCTGAAAAGCCGTCTCCGGAGCCGCTCCTGGATCGCCAAAGTTTCCTTTGGCCAAATCCTCCTGGATTTCCTAAAGAGCCTGGAAAAGGAGCCACAAGCCCGGCGGCGTTGGTGGCCCCGCAGCGAGGTTGGTGGCCAGGGATTGTGTCCCTGGGCTCTCTCCCTGGCGGTAGGGCGCTCCTCAGCCGTCCGCCATCAGCTTTTTCAAGTCCCTGTGCCTCTCCCGGTCACCGCCGAGCACGGCAAAGCTCTGGGTCACAGTCTCTGCTCAACACCGGGACGTAGCTGGTGATAAATATTTTATTTTTTTTTTTCTTGTATTGCCGATATGCGCCGGTAATAATTCGCACAGAAGAAATTTGATGCTGATAGGGAAAAGCACCACGCTGCCGCGATGGCCGCAGGGAGCTCCTGCGCGTAGGTGTTACCCCGTAGAGAAAGGTGACTCCTGCCCCCCAAAAACTCGCGGTCGAGGTAAAGTTAGCAGATGCAGAGAGGAGCACACAAACTTTGGCTTATGTCTCCTTTTTTTTTTTTTTTTTTTTTAGCTGCCCGATCCTTTAATTGCAGCCCACTAAAGCCTGGTGAAGAAAGGCGGCCGGTGGGCTGTAATCCCGCTCCGGGCACGGCACACCGTGGCGGTGTGGACCTGGTGATGGAGGTGGGCACAAGGTGATGGAGGTGGGCACACGGTGATGCTCTGCCTCGGGTCCGGCGAGCCCACCGGCAGCAAGGAGCCTCCGCAGACGGGATGCGGAGCCTGTGCCAAATTAAAAAGCCTTTCCCCATTCCCGTCTTCCTCCCGGGCTCGGAGGACGAAGGCGCGAGGGTGGCAGAGCCAGCCTCGTGCGGTGCTCCCCGAGCGCGGGAGACGCCAGATGAAGTGGCCTTCTCTGGTCCTGTTGTGTGTGTCGTCGTCCCGTCCCCCCCCCAACCCTCCGACACCCTCAGCCCAGAGAAAGGAGATAAAGGCGTTGTCTTCTGCCTCTGCGGGACTCCAAACAAACAGGGCAATGTGCCCCCCTGGGCGGGCACCTTGGACCCCGCCAAATGGCGACGCTTGTGTGGGCGCTGCTGTTCCTGCCATCTTAGGGCATGAATGGACAAGCAGGGCATTGACGGCCGCGGGGACGCACACAAACGCGCCACTGTGTCCCCTCTCACACCTTCCCCTCCTCCTCCTCGGCCCCGATGGCCGGAGGACAATGGCTCTATCCACGCCAAGGTTCACAGCTGGCAAGGGCGGAGGAGAGGCCGGGACAAGGGTGGAGAGCCGGAAAGAGAAGGGATTTGGGAGAGTCCGGAGGGATAACAGCTCGGGGAGGGATGGGACAAGGGGAGATGGGGGAATTGGAGAGGGGCTGGAAGAGGAGAAGGTGCGGGGAGGGCAGTAGGGAGGAGGAAGTAGAAAGAAGAAGGCTCGGGAAGGTTTGGGAGGGAGGACGGGGCTCGGTCATCTCTTCTGCATCGAGCTGCCCACCTTTTCCCGCAGGATTCCCTGAGGGACATGCCCGTGTCCTGCTGTGGCGCAGCGGTATGGTTCCTGAGGGACATGCCCATGTCCTCTCGTGGCGCAGCGGGATGGTTCCTCTGGCTCCTTGCGCCTCTGCTGTCTTGGGATGTCTCTCACCGCACACCTTGTCCTCTCCGAGGCCTTGGAGGTGGGGAGAGGACATTATCTCTCTCTCTAAGCACCTACACCGGGTATAGACACTGTCGCATATCCCCATCCGCCTCATCTGTCAGGAGGAGCAATGCTGGTATGGGAGTGAGGGTCGCTGTGGGCCACGGTAGATGATCAGGGACAATTTCCAGCTTCTCCAAAGGCGCCTTTTGGCAGATACCTTCTTCTGTGCACGTAAGCTAAGGAGTTGTGGGGCTGTGTGAGAGCAGAAGGAGCTTTCCTGGGGAGGTGGAGATGCTGCTGTGGACGGTGCTACTGACTCTGGACACCGGGCTGCAGGCTGGCCGTGGTTTGGTTGTACCTCGTAGCGGTGCGGTTCATTACTCCGCGTGTTTTGACGCTAACGCTGGCTCTGTCTTCAGTCAGGTTGTTGCCCCGGGGTCTTCGTGGCCGCTGGAGACCCTGGAACGCTTTTTGCTCTCTGTGGTAAAGCTGAGGTCTTGGCTAAATCCCACCAGTGCCGTATCTCCATCCCTTCTGATGCACTACTCTCCCTGCGTCCCGCCCCAAGCTGGCGTGGGAGAGTTTCTCCTCTCGGCGGGGAGGGATTGCAGTGGGGTCGGACGTGGGATGCTGTCTGGGAGCTCACCGAGAGCGAAGGAGAGCTGCCAGGGAGGAGGGGGGGGTCAGATACGGTCGGGCTGGGTACGGTCCTGGCCTCTCCGTGGAGGAGGTCCATGCTCAAAGCCCCTCTCTGTTTCTCCATTCGTTCGTTCCTTTCAAATACGTGACACCCTAATTCGGCTCCCTGGAGTCCACAGGTTCTGGCTAATGCCCAAATTCTCGCGAACCCCCATCTCCTTAGTCCTGGGTTTGGTGTTTTCCCCAAGATACTGCCCCACGGACTCCCGGAGCTCAGCCTTGGCTGTGTTTCTGGTGTGACTTTGGATCTTAGTTCTGCTCCAGCACGAAGAGGGGATGCACGAGCTGCCCCGGTGCTTTGGAGAGCCAGGGCTGTCCTCAGTGATGGGGTGGCAAGGGGACGTCCCCGGGATGGGACGCGGGGTGGTGGCTGTACCTCTGCATTGACTGGGATGGTCCTACCTCTTTTGATGGGAAGGGGCTGCGTTTGCACAGGTTAGAGTGTCCTAACGTGACCGAAACTGCTCGGTGACGCTGTTTAGGCGTGAGTAACCAGCCGGTGTAGCTCAGCGTAGCTCCATCACCGTCGCATCAGGTGAAGGTCCCCGAAGGCAAACCCTGGCATGTATTGACCCACGCAAACCTTTCCACCCCTGGCAGCCCATGCAGACCGCGGCCGGCTGTCCTGGAGGGGCCGAAGGAAGATGATAAGAGGGGTTGGCCTGAGGAGGGGCTCATCCCATGGAGGAACCGTGCGGCGGCTCAGGGAGAAGGTCCGGGGGCCCCTTTCAGTGCCTGGGAGAGCCGGGGCTTCGCTCTGGGGTGGTCCCGAAAGCGCTTCGAGGAGAGACGGAGGAGTGGTCTGGTTTGGCGTCCCACTCGGGTTACAGGGAGCCCCTTTTGCTGGGAGCGACTGGTTATCGTTACAGGCAGGTAATAAAGAGCATTAATTAAGGAGGAATGCTGGGCCGGTATCTGGGGGGAGGCACGGGGCTGCGGGGTCGCCGTCCCTCCCGCCGGAAGGGATCTTCCCCCGGCTCCGTGGAGTGATGGGCAGATGGTCCCTTCACAAGGAGCTGCGTCCCCAGTGGGCAAGGACAGGATTCTGTCGCAGTCCCTCGCCGTGTCCATCCCTCGCGGGCACGGGGGGGGTTGTGCCATCCCCAGCCGGAGCGAAGCAGGGCCGTGGCGCCGGATGCTCTCGGGGCTTCTCCCCGCTGACGGAGAAGAACCCGAAGCTGAGGTCTGAAGCCCCACAGCTCCTCGGGCTTAGGCGGTGTTTGGTTAGCCAGCTGTGGCACGGATTCCTCGTGCTCGTGGCCAGGCCGGCAGCCAATCCGCCAGGACCGAAGGATAAACATGGGGGGGGAGGGTGGGAGGGATGGATGCAGAAGGAGGGGTGCTGAGCGGCGCGAGGGCCCGGGAATGTGCCGATGCGGCAGCCGCCGATTGCACAACCCCTCGCGCACGGCCACGGGAACGTGCTCAGCGCCGCGCCGGGGCTCTGCAACCTCACCGCAGCACCATCGGCCGCCCCGGCGTGGTGTGCCGCTGGCTGAGCTTCACGGGCAACGCCGTGCCCTACCGGCCAATGACATGCCCTACTGGGCAATGACTGGTGGGCCTTCATGCCCAGCATGCGATAGTTGCGTTCAGCTGTGTGTCCCACCAACGCTCGACACCCAGTGTGTGCTGGAGAGCCGCTGGGAGAGGGGACGCTGCACCTTGTGGTGTAGGACCTTCAGCCAGGAGCTCCTGGGGTCTCCTGGTGCTGTTCCATCATGCACCCGCCACATATTTTGTTGGTGCCTCCCTGCTCAGCAGCAGTTTGGTCACCACGGTGTCCTGTGCCTCAGTTTCCCCATAAACACCATCCCCTGATGCGCTTTGTGCCGGGAGGGCGCCAAGTGGAGGTCCTTGGGCAGGTGCTTTGCTGGTTGGGGTGACCAGCTGAAGGACCAGCCCGAAAGGGAGGGGATTCTGCCCCTCTGCTCTACTCTGGTGAGGCCCCACCTGGAGTACTGCCTCCAGCTCTGGAGTCCCCAACGTAAGAAGGACATGGACCTGTTGGAGCGGGGCCAGAGGAGGCCCCGGAGATGCTGCGAGGACTGGAGCCCCTCTGCTGGGAGGACAGGCTGGGAGAGGTGGGGGGTTCAGCCTGGAGAAGAGAAGGCTCTGGGGAGACCTTAGAGCCCCTTCTAACCCCTAAAGGGGCTCCAGGAGAGCTGGGGAGGGACTTTTTTACAAGGGCATGGAGTGATAGGATGAGGGGGAATGGCTTCAAACTGGAAGAGGGGAGATTTAGATGAGATATTAGGAAGAAGTTTTTCCCTGTGCGGGCGGTGAGCCCCCGGCGCAGGTTGCCCCGAGAAGCTGTGGCTGCCCCATCCCTGGAGGTGTTCAAGGCCGGGTTGGACAGGGCTTGGAGCAACCTGGGCTGGTGGGAGGTGTCCCTGCCCAGGGCAGGGGGTGGGACTGGATGATCTTCAAGGTCCCTTCCAACCTAAACCATTCTATGATTCTATGAGAAGCTGTGGGCTCTCCAGCATGCTCCAGCCGTGTGCGCCGTACCACCAGCACAATGTCCACAAGCCTGTTCCTCTCCACTGTGCGGTGTCGGGCGGCTCCCCGGCCCGCTCCGGATGTGAGTGAGCCTCCTGCCCTTTGCACCACATTTCAGGTGAAGGTTTGAACCCGGCAGGGTAACGGCCCTGGGCCCGTCTGTAGACGAAGGTCTTCAAAGCAAAGGGCTGGTGCCACTATCTCCTGCAGGTTGCTCCCTCTCCTGGCCATGCCGCTCGCCGGGCACTGCCCAGCGTGTCCCTCGATTCGAAGGCAGCACAGCAGCATTACTCCAAAGGTTTGGGACCGCAGATGCTTGTCCCCATCGTGGCATCGAGGGGGATGCCACGGTGCAACTGGAGTACTCCTTGTCCCATCTGAAGTGAACATGGGGTGGCATTGCAGCCGGTGACATCTGCCATGCGTCAGGCGAGTGTTTTGGAGAAACAGCGGGGATTTCGGAGCAGCCCGTGGTGGAGGCCATCACTTGTCCGTTTTGGGAACTGGGCAGGACTGAGGTGGCAGGGAAGGCTTACCAGGGTCTGCAGCTTTTAGTTCATCTTAAACCACGGTCCTCTTCTCGCCGACTCTCGCAGCACTCGGGTCAGAGCGACGGTGCTTCGTTTGTCATCCCAACCCGTCAAACCCCTGGCGGGTGCCTGAAACCCAAAACGAAAATTCACCCTCCGGTACGTGGCTTCAGTGCCCCTGGGGCGGGGGGAGCGGAGGGGGATGCTCTGGGCTTGGCACAGCCTCTCCTCTTCCTCCTCGTCACTGGTGTCCCCCCCAACCCTTCCCTGATGTTCCCCAGCCCGTGAAAAGGGTCGACCCCCTTGTCATCTCCAGGTTCCCACATCTGGTTCTCGTTAGCGGATCCCAGGATGAAGTTCTTCAGCTCTCTCCCTTCCTCCCACCCCCAGGTGACCCAGGCAGGATTACGGGCGATTAGAAGACAGGCAACAGAGCAGGAATAGTTGGGGGAGGGACTGTTATAAATAGAAATACCATAAACTTATCAGCCTATCGCTTGTGGTAAATTCTGGGTTTAATCTCTCAGACCTGTAAATATGACGACTCGCGGGGGCCGGACACCGTTAACCCTTTCGGAGCCCCGGGGCCCATCCCTGGTGGGAAGCGGGATGCGGTGGAGCACCTAAAAACGGGACAGGGGAGCAAGTTCTGGAGTGGGGAGGATGTCACCAGGAGGGGCGACCTGGCAGACCCACGCTGTCAGAGCAGGGGCAGGGAGGAGACGGCGGCGCGGGAAGCACCTCCGGTTGGATGTCAGTCATGTTTGGAGGTTTGGGGAAGGCAGAGAAAACCAGTCCAAACATTGGGATTCCTGACATTCTCACACGTACGGACGGGGGCCTCTGCTCGCCCGGCTCTGCTCACCAGGAGGGTGCTGCGGGTTTAACGTCGTCTTGTTCTTCGGGCCAAGTTTAACTTTTTGGGGATCTCCTCAACCCTTTGGCGAGGGAGGGGTGAGAAAGCGGAGCAGCCAGAGGGGTGACATGGTGTGAGAGCGGGGTGGCAGTGCGGGGGCCGAGAGGAGGACAAGGATGTAGGAACCCGGCAGGTTTGAAAGCCGCAGCACCACCGGCTGAAGGAGTTGCGAAATGGAAGGTTGTCCTGGAAGAGTTTGGCCGGAGGAGTCTCCGTGTCTGTACGGGGTCGAAGTGGCTGAACCACTTGCTCCTGGCACCCTCCCGCCCTGGGACGTTCGGTGTCTGCAGAGCGCGCTAATAAGGTGGTTTGTGAGATGGTTCGCTTTGGGCAGCTCTGCGGGTGCCTGCAGCACCTCTCCTGGCTTGGTGCTCGGGGCTGGAGCTCATCCTGCCGAGCTTTGGGGCCATCAAAGGCTGATGAGAACTCCCATATACTTAGAGCTGGTGCGGAGGAGATGCTTTGTGGGGATTGCTGCTCTTCTTCCCGCAGCGAGAGGGCGAACGGGGAAGCTCAGAGCTTCCCTGGGCTCCTCCGTCTCCCTTTCGTTGGGATGAGGAGATGCGGGAGTCCGTCTCCTGCGGAGCCGTGTGGGTGTTGAGCTTCCCAGGGTCCCTTCTCAGTGGCTTCCTGCTCCCTCCTAATCCCCACTTTGGAGGGGGAGGGAGCGTTGTTGGTGTCGTTAGGAGCTCGTGACTCAATGGAGTAGTATTAGCTTTTAATTAATCACCTAAGCTGGCTTTTGGTAAGAGCCCGGCCTGCGGGGACGCTACGGGCGGTGGGACGTTCCTTGTGCAGGTCGGCCAGCGAGACCCACTGCCCTGACATCCCCGTTTTCGCCCTGGCTGGGGCAAGTGCCTCTGTCCCCCAAACAGAGGAAAGTCCTTTATTTTTAGCGGGCAGCCCCTTTCCCACGGCACACGCGCAGCCGGACCCCACCGTGGCTGTTATCGCGTCTCAGCTCCGCAGCAGCGCAGCTGACGCACCTCTCGCGTCACGGCGCTTATCTCACCCTTCGCCTGGGTCTCAGCTGAGGGCTCCTGAAGGTGACTTTTAAGACAAGGTAGCAAAGAAATGGGAAAGCCCAGCACACTGCTGCCTATTGAGGGCCTCCTGTCCTTTCCGGGTAGGTCCTTGGCTCCTTGGAGAGCGGGGAGTGCTCACCCTCGGGCAGAAGGGCTTCAGTCAATGCGAAGGGGTCACAGTGGCCAAGGAATGGCTGCTTGTAGAAGAGGTGTCTTGGTAGAACCACGCGTGGTGAAGTGTCGGGAGCAGGCTATGGCAGATGTCCTTGGGGATGAGTGAAGGAGACAAGCACTCATAGTGTTGGCCATTGATGAGCTCTTCCAGTCATAGAATCATAGAATAGTTTTGGTTGGAAGAGACCTTTAAGATCATCTCTGGAGTCCCCAACATAAGAAGGACATGGACCTGCTGGAGCGTGTCCAGAGGAGAGCCACAAGGATGATCCGAGGGCTGGAGCACCTCTCCTATGAGGAGAGGCTGAAAGAGTTGGGGGTGTTCAGCCTGGAGAAGAGAAGGCTCCAGGGAGATCTTATTGCGGCCTTCCAGTCCCTAAAGGGGCTCTAGGAGAGCTGGGGAGGGACTTTTTACTCGGGCATGTAGTGATAGGATGAGGGGGAATGGCTTTAAACTGGAAGAGGGCAGGTTCAGATTGAACATTAGGAAGAAATTTTTCACTGTGAGGGTGGTGAGGCACTGGCACAGGTTGCCCAGAGAGGTTGTTGAGGCCCCGTCCCTGGAGGTGTTCAAGGCCAGGCTGGACGTGGCCTTGGGCAACCTGGGCTGGGGGGAGGTGTCCCTGCCCATGGCAGGGGGGTTGGAACTCGATGATCTTCAAGGTCCTTTCTAGCCTAAACCATTGTATGATTCTATGATCATCAAGTCCAACCATTAACCCAGCACTGCCAAGTCCACCACTAACCCACGTCCCTCAGCACCACGTCTACATATCTTTTAAATGCCTCCAGGGATGGAGACTCCACCACTTCCCTGGGCAGCCTGTGCCAGTGCTTGACAACACTTTTGGTGAAGGAATTTTTCCTAATATCCGATCTAAACCTCCCCTGGTGCAACTTGAGGCCATTTCCCCTTGTCCTATCGCCTGCTCCTTGGGAGAAGAGACCAATCCCCACCTCGCTACAACCTCCTTTCAGGTAGAGAGCAAGAAGGTCTCCCCTCAGCCTCCTTTTGTCCAAGCTTAACACCCCCAGTTCCCTCAGCCGCTCCTCACAGGGCTCGTGCTCCAGACCCCTCACCAGCTCCGTTGCCCTTCTCTGGACATGCTCCAGCGCCTCAATGTCTTTCTTGTCCTGTCAACCATAACTCAGAGCAGGACCAGGGCATGGTTGCTACTAAGTCGCTACAACTTCAGGAGGCAACTCCAGATGCATCCTTCCATAGCACGAGTTCCCATAGGGAGAGCATCACCCTCTTCTCCCCGCGAGTCCCCGAGCTCTGCCGCGGAGGCGCGGGGCACACAAAGGGTTAGGGGTCTGGCGAGTGAACGGCTACCCATTTTTTTCCCCCTCTAGCCAGGCTAGATCCCTCCATCCGCACGCACACACCCTGTCCGCTTGGCAGAATTCCTAGCTGGATTTATTTCTGCCGATTTGCTTGTCTTGGTATGAAAGGGATTTGCAGAGGGGAGAGCTGCAATTGGCCGGGGTTGGGTTGAAAAAAAAAAAAAAAAACCAACCAAAAAACCCCCGTTCTGGGTTTTGCGGTTCAACGGTTGACCTTTCCCCAGCGCATGGTCTGCGGAGAGGGGAGGGATGGGGGGAAGGTGAGGGGTCAGGGTCTTCTCCTGGCCGAGGGACATGGTGCTTCACCGTGGAGCCGCGGGGTCTTTCGGGAAGGGCCGTCTTCGTTATCTGAGCTCGGGGAGGTGGGGGAGCTGGGGAGCTTCTCTTCCACTTTCTTGGCAGTGTCTTTGGCACCGAGGGCTGGCACCGACCCCAGAGGGCTGCAGACTCCCACTTCAGAGAGACAGATAAAGAAAGCACTTTCTGTCAACAAAACCCAGCCCAGCTTCCCCAGAACGGGAGAGAGGAGGAGGAGGAACCCTCCAGGAGAAAGGAGAGGGAAGTCCACCTCTTGCCCGCGGAGGAGAGGAGAGGGAGGAGGGCTCCAACGGGGTGGGGAGCTCAGCCAGAGCTGTCGTGGCACCGGCGGAGAAATTCCAGGGCTCTCTGCGAAGAGGAGGAAAGGGTCCAAAGGGAAGGAAACCCTTTTTCCCAGAACGCCCCCGGAGCCCGCGCGTACAGCCCTCGCCTCCGCGGGGATCGGTCTCTCCGGTGGGGAGCCCCTCCGTCAGCCCCGGCGAGGCCAGCGGCGCCTGCAGCTTGGCTGACGAAGCTGTTGCAGGGCCACGTCAGCGCCCAAGTCGGTGGTGGTGGTTGGGCAAGACCTGGCTCTGGCGCTCTGTGGAGCCATGTGTCTCGCCTAGCTCAGGCCTGACCCCACCACCTCCCTTCTCCCACGTGTCCTGAGCCCGCTCCCGGGAAGCCCACGTGTTCCACAGCCAGAACATGGCTCAAAAACTGCTGTAGACAAACCCTACCTGTGTGGTCCAACTTCCCAGGTAGTGCCACCACCCTGGCTTGCCCCACGCACCCCATCTCTGTCAGGTTTTACACTGGATGTGGACAGACGGCAGTCCCCAAACTGAAGGATCTGCTGGTCTTAGATCAGTTTCTTGGCTCGCCAAAGGTCTGGTGGTGTTCCTGACCTGCAAAGCGAGAGCCTTTGGTGTCCTTCTCAGGGCTCACGCTTCCACCTCCTCTCCCCTTGCAGGCCACGACATTAATGGAGCTCTGGAACCATCGAACATCGACACTAGCATCCTGGAAGAGTACATCAGCAAGGAGGACTCACCAGATATGTAAGTGCTCCCCTTGCTCCGCAGCAGGAACAGCGTTGGCTGGTGTTTTCTGGGGAGGGATGTCAAGCAATTTCCATCCTAGAGTCCTCCTCCATCTCTCTTTGCTCCTTTTCTCATTTCCAGTTCTTCCTCCTGCCTCTTCCTGGCTTCTTGCCTTTGAATTCCCCGAGTTTCTTCTGTCCCCTCTCGTTCCCCTCAAGACTTTTCCTTAATGTGAGCAATGGGAAAGCAAGCGCGAGGAGCTCGGTGGGGAAGGTTAAATCCCCAGCGTAACCCGAGCGTGGAGAAGGGCCGGGGTCTCCCCGCGTGCGCCGACACTGGCGGAGCCGGGAGGAGCGGCCCTGGGTAGCCATCAAGGTGACCTTGGCCGCGGGGTGGGAGCAGGACCTTTGGGGCTGCCGTGACAAAGCGGCCAGTCTGTACGCTGAAGCATGGTGAGCAGGTCTTGCTGTCTTCACAAGCTTTGAGGTTGGTGTCCTGGGCACTTTTGGTCTTTCCAGCTCCGCAGGTGCATTTTGCACCTTTGGGGTTGGATCCGTCCCACCAACCCAGGTGACGGACCTGCCTCCCTGTACGCTCCTGCTGGTGCCACCACAATGCCGCCTGTTTTGCCATTTTCTGGGGGTCCCAGAGCGCCCGAGTGGCTCCGTCCCCCATTGCTGCATGGCTGGGGAGGGGGGGGGGGGGGGGGGGGGGGGCGGAAAGTGCCGTCTTCCTGTCCATCTGCTGAGGTTGTCCCCTTCTCTCTCTCAGCTGTTTCCCTGACATCCCTGCTTCAGCCAGCTATGCACACCCCCAGCCCTCCAGCTCAACCACCATCAACGCGCCTCCTGCCAGCTCCATCGCCAATGTGACCAACCCCGCTTCCAGCGGTTCCCTCCACCTTCCACCCCCGGGCAGCCAGATCCCAATCCGCCATGGTCCTCTTCTGGCCAACCCTTGTGGACCCGGCTACGGTGCTCACCTCAACTGCAATAACAACAATGGCATGGTGGTGCCCAAGGGCTACCTTGGTGGCCACTGCCTAAACAACGTGGTCCCTCCAATCAAATCAGAGCCCAAGGCCTCCTACGCACCTGGGTAAGTGGGGTTGGGGTGGCAGAACAAGGGCAAGTGGTGGGACAAGTGCTCCTCCAGGCTGGTGGGTCCTTCAAACCCTTCAAACTGGAGGGTTGGTGTAGTTTGTCCCACAGTGCCTTAACTGCTGGCGACGTCTGTCTCTGTTAAGCCCTGGCGTCACGGAGAGATGCTTTGTTCACAAGTGTAGGTCCTGAAGTTTCCTGAAAGGTTGTTTGGAAGTTCTTCTTTGTTTGCATTGAGTTGGAGAGGATCGGTAACATCCCCCATGTCTGGAGGTGGTGGTCGAGCCGTGGGCTCTGGGTGACCAGGATGTCTGTGCTGCACATCTACGTGTGATGGGAGAATAATGTGGCACTGTGTTGTTTTTTAAGAAGGAAGAGACACGGAATAAATTTGAACAAGACAAAATTCAGTCTCCGGGATGTTCCCGTGACTATCCCAGGGGAAGATGTTGCCTAAATTGGGCAGAGAGATGGACTTCTCTTGGCCTGATGTTGTAGGTACTCTGCTCAAGAGGAGAAATGGCATCTGAGCTGGATTTGTGCTCCTTTGCAACGCGCTCTGGATGCAGCCGCGGAGAAGGGGACGAGGATGACCTGGTTTTAGTATTGCTGATGGACTCAACTGGGCATTTCATCCTGGCAGGAGAAGAGATGGAGTTCCTGCTCTCTGGGATGGCCTTGCCCAGAACAGGCAGGAAGGGAATGACCGTGGCAGGCTGAGAGCGCAGCGACGTGGCAGCAGCCATCTGCAGCGGCCGAAGGGGCCAGACAAGAGCCCATGTCAGTAGAGAGCGCTTTGGCAGGCACGGCACGCGGAGAGGGTACGGTCCTATGGTGGCGGCCGGGATAGGGGCTGACACGTAAAGCTTTACTGCCTGGAGACCCAAAGGGAAGAACGTGTCTGGTCTCTTATTCCTCGTGCTGATTGACGGGAAGTTCAACATGAGCCGGCAATGCGCGATCGCAGCCCGGAAGGCCAACCACATCCTGGGCTGGATCAGAAGAAGTGTGGCCAGCGGGGTGAGGGGGGGGATTTTGCCCCTCTGCTCCACTCTGGTGAGACCCCACCTGGAGTGCTGCCTCCAGCTCTGGAGCCCCCAACGTAAGAAGGACACGGACCTGTTGGAGCATGTCCAGAGGAGGCCCCGGAGATGCTGGGAGGCTGGAGCCCCTCTGCTGGGAGGACAGGCTGGGAGAGTTGGGGGGGTTCAGCCTGGAGAAGAGAAGGCTCCGCAGAGACCTTAGAGCCCCTTCCAACCCCTAAAGGGGCTCCAGGAGAGCTGGGGAGGGTCTTCTTAAATGGACATGTGATAGGATGAGGGGGAATGGCTTCAAACTGGAAGAGGGGAGATTGAGATGAGATATTAGGAGGAAATTTTTCACTCTGAGGGCGGTGAGCCCCTGGCGCAGGTTGCCCCGAGAAGCTGTGGCTGCCCCATCCCTGGAGGTGTTCAAGGCCAGGTTGGACAGGGCTGGGAGCAACCTGGGCTGGGGGGAGGTGTCCCTGAGCATGTCAGGGGGGTGGAACTGGATGATCTTCAAGGTCCCTTCCAACCCAAAGCATTCTATGATTCTCTGCAACTCTCTGGTCCGTGCTGCTCTCCCCCAGCCACAGGGGAGTGAAACGAGAAGATGATGTGAAGGTGGACAGATGGAAATCAGCGTGCAGCAGCACATTCCATCAGCCGGAGGCCTTGGCGGTTGGCAACGGTCATACCAGGAGGAGCTGTGCCGTGGTCCAACCTGCAGCACAGGTGATGGGTGGCCCTGGAGCACTCTCTGCACAACCAATCTCTGTGCCTTCTCCAGCGGAGACGGTGGATGTATGGGGGTGAGGAGGCCAGGACAGCCCCAGCAGTGCTCAGCTCTGCCAGCCCCCGGCTGGCTTTTCGCCCTCTGCCTTGTGCCCTCTAGTGTTGCCAGCAAGTACGGCGTGGCAATTCCCGGACTGGGAGGCCTCCAGCACGCTAAACCAGTGATTCAGCTGTAATGCAGCTCCGTTGGGATGACTTTGGCCCTTTGGATGAACTTGGAAAGATCTTTCAGAAAGAGACGAGCTAAACAAAATCTCCCCTTTTTCATTCCCGCACCTGGGAGTTCTCCTTTGCCCAGAAGGCTGCGTGCTGCTCTGGGGGAGCCGTGCCCAAAAGCGTGACGTGATGCCTCGGCACGTCCCTTTCTTCTGCATGCATCTGGCGTTCTCCAGGCTGTGAGAGGTCATGAGTAAGGATCGTGGCTTGCCATTAGAGGTAGAGACCTTGGTTTAGATGCAGGTGAACTGGGTCAGCTTTGATGGCAGCGTTTCTTCAGCATCCCAGAATGGCTCTTCCCCGTTGTACTAGGCTTTTCCTGGAGGAGCGATGTCTCACATGTTGGACACAAACTCTTCCCTTGGACTGGGCACATCCACACTACCTCCCTACGTGAATTCTGCAGCGTCCACCTTTCTGCTGCAAGGCCTTTTCCAGCCTCCAGGATTCCACGGATTGTCCGGGGCCCTTGTTATTGGCCAAAACTTGGCTTGCTGAGGCACCGATCCTCATAAATTCATGGGAAATACAGTATGAAGTCACGGCCAGCGTGGCAAGGAGCCTGGAACTAAAGCTGGTGATAGATGCTCCAGACCAAGCGTAGGAAGAGAGTGGTGGAAAGGTGCTACGAGTGAAGGTGAAGGTTGAGGGAAGCACGGTGAGGGCTCGTTGTTGGGGTTACCCTACCTCATCCCTCTCCAGCTACTGCTTTGTACCGCTTACTGTGGAGAACCCATTTACTGGGTCTTGGGCTCCTCCGATGCAGGAAGGTGCTGGTGGGTGTCCTGGTTCGCAGCTGTAGCTGTGGGTGCCGTCAAGAGCAGAGTTTCAGAGAGGCATGAGCGTGGTGGACTGCATCTTTCCTCCCCACAGCCCTAAGGCCCTCGTTGGCTTTTTGGCCAGCTTTTGTCCGAGCAGCACTGGTTTGTCTAGGATTATTTTGCAGCCGTGGAGCTGGTGGTGTAAGATTGGGGGGATGGAAAAGGCTCCCCGTTGAAAATCCAGTTGTGATGAGGAACGAGGTGCCAGGAGGTGGGGAGGAAAACAGCCGGGTTTGTCTTTGATGGAGCAGACGTTGCCGAGGTTCTGAGCTGTTGAAACCTGCCGGGACTCGCCGAGGCGGTGTGACACTGACAACCCCAGATATGAACGGGCAGAGTCTCCCTGCCAAAGGTCTCCGCAGGACGGAGCACGCTGCAGACGCTAAGGTGAAGTGAGCTCTTCACTTGAGCATAGGCAACCACTGCTCCAGCCAGCAGGGCCACCGTCCCCCTGCCCATCTCTGCTGCAGCTTTGCCTTGCAGTGACGGTGGCTCAGCCTAGCTGGGAGCAGGACCTCAACATTTTCCATACGCTTGGTCTCCAAAACGCTGCTAGAGAAGAACCGGTGTCCGGGATAGGCAAGTCCCTTTACTTGGGCACCAGGGTGGTGGAAATTTTACCCTGTATGAGGCCCAAGCTTCTGCTGCGGTGGGACGCCTGTCGAGGAGGGGGGCTGCGAAAAGAAAGAAGAAAAATTGGTTCAAATGAATTTCCAAGGAGGTGCTTCGGAAATGGCTGAAGAACCCAACTGCCCGGAGTCTGTGCTGGGTCGAGGTGGAGTAAGGAGGTGCAGGAGGTAACCTGCAGTGCATCTGTCACCACACGTGACAGGGCTGGTCCTCGGTCCTGCCGTCCCTGAGCCATGGGCGTGCTGGAGAAGGCAGCTGAGAGCTCCCCCTTTTATTTGGTGGCATTCGGCGCCAAACCCTGCTCCTGGTGATGGTGGAGTAGAGCCGGGGTGATACAGCCAGCAGCTGTGGTGGTGCTCAGGTTCGTACAGGTCATAAGGCAGAATCCATCCCGTGGGCATCCAAACCTTCACCTTTGGGCACCACATCCCCTGGGAGCCTCCCGCTTACCCGTGGTGAAGCACACGGTCTTTCTCCAAGGAAACGGATAAATTGCTGTTTGGCTTCTTTTAAACTGGAGGGCTCTCCTTGGCAGGTCAACAACGCGTCTGTCCCCGCTCCTGCGGTCCCGGCTGTGGGGAACGGGGTAGCAGGGACAGTCCCGAGCTCGTCCCTGGGGTGACGGGGATCTGCCGCAGGCACGGCTGGGATTTCCGACCGGAGCCTGGAGGGTGCTGGGATCAAACCGGACCTATGGGTTGTGCTGGAAGTTGGTTTAAAATGACCTTCCCTTCTCTTCTCCCTATTGCTCCGCAGCACTTTACCCGACTCTCCCCCGGACTCGGGATCAGAAGCCTATTCCCCTCAGCAGGTGAACGGTAAGTGCTTGAAAGAGAGAGAGAGAGAGAGGAGCCAGAAGGGGGGGAAAAAATAATAATAATAATAATAATAATCCAAACCCCAAACCCCACATCCTCCCCCCTCTTTGTTCTGTGCAAGTGGTTGGCTCTGAAATCTTTATCAGACGGGAGAAAACAGGCGGCTGCAATACGTGGGGAGATTATCAGTTAGTAAATATCCCTAGACTTTCGCCTATTGTTCTGCTGCCGGTCTTTGCAAGGGGGGAGAGCGAGCGAGCGAGCGAGGGAACGGGAGAGAAGGCGAGGTGGGAATCCACTTCTACGGGGGAGAGATCGGCGGTGCGGCTTGTCCCCGGGCAGGGTGGGATGTGGAACCTCCGAACCTCCTCGTCCTGCCCTCCGCCGAGCGAAAGGCGAGGAGCGTGAGCGCGTCCCGGACATGGAGCCCGGCTCCGGGAGACAGACATGAACCCGCCGTTCAGCAGTAAGTTCTTTCCCAGCCCTTCCCTCTTCTCCAGTGGGGCCAGTTCATCTTGGGGGAGGGGTTCTCCTGCTCCCCCTGCAATGAGCAGGTAGAGCTGGGTCGCCCCACGTGCTGGCAGGGTCACTGCCAGACCCTTCTGCCTCCTCCTGGGGAAGCCACCGAGCGTTGTTTGGTTCCTCTGGTGACCTTCACTGCTCTTTGGTGGAAGAAACTCCTCGGGGAGGAAGGAAGGTTGCTTCTGGTCTCCCTTCCCCCTCGGCAGCAGCACCCTCTTCCCCAAGCTCCAGCCCAATCCCCACCAGGAACAGCGCCTGCTCTTTTTTTTTTTTTTTTTTTTGATGGAAGAGGTCAAGAGTTCTGTTTATCTTGCTAAAAAAAATCCCTGGAATTCCTCCTGGCCCTTCCTTAAATATAACAAAGAGGCCGGGCTGCTCACCGCGGGAGAGAGCTGCTTTGACGCGCTGGCAGAGCAGCAGCACCTCTGCTTGGGGAGGAGAAAAGGCTCCGGAGAGCCCCTGTGAAGCAGCTCCTTCCTTGTGAGATTCCCGGACCTGGTTGTCCCCTGGAGCTGGGAGCGCGGAGTGTGGGTCCTGCGTTTGGCAAATGCGTCATCCCCTGTCCCCACCCTGGTTAGAAGCCCGTGGAAATTGCCACGTGCTGTGGACACGGTGGAGATGCAGCGTCTGCTGTGAGGGCATGTTCTCGACCTCTCCTGCACGGGTTGTCCCTCAAAAGCTGCGCGAGGTCTCCCAGCTTGTACCCGAGCCACCAGTGCCGAGGCTGAGCGAGCTGCAGGGTCGGGACGTTCACTTAAGATGTTGTCAAGATGCGTTTCTTGCAGCGGCAACGCTGCCTTGTTGAGCTTTGGTAGTCTTTGCTCCCGGTTCCGGGGGCGGGAGTTGAGCGCCAGGCAGGGTGGCAGGAGCAGAGCTGGGTAAAGGGGATGGTGTGCCCGATACCGCCTCTACCCAGCTGAAAAGCAGAGGGATGCTCTGTCCCAGGGATGTCACCAGTCAGCCCTGGCCACTGAGTGAAGGCGAGGTCCTGATCTCCAAACTCCAGAGGGTGGAGACCTCTCCTCCTCCTCGAAGCCCTGGTGCTTGGCTAGGCCGTCCTTGAGATGGCTCCAGAAGGCAGGCTGGCCCCGGAGCAGGACCCTGCCTGCGAGCATGGGCAGAGGATTCCAGTTCGATTTGTGCTGGAAAAGGGCACTGAGACATCTTGGTGGGCAGCAGAAGGCCTTTGAGTGGAGCAGAACGGGTGGACGGGTGGAAGTGGCCCTGCCCCGGCCGCCTGCAGTAGGAGGGCTCGGCATAAATACGTTTCGCTTCTCCAGACCTTGCAATGGGAGGCGTTTTCTGAGTCCTGGTCAAGTGCTTTGGCCTCGTTAGTCAACCACTGACTGGTCGTTCCGAGACCAAAGTCCATCCAGCCCAGCGTGGCTCAAGCCTGGCTGGTGGCACCCGCTATGGGGAGCAACCTGGCCAAAACCCAGCAGATCTCTTCCCTGCTATCCCCCTCCGTCTCCCCGTGCTCTGCGACGGGCTTGGCCGGTCCCTGCCTGTGTTTCCTCCCTCCTGCGATTTCCTGGTGCTTAAACTTAATGGGATGTCCCCAGCGGGGCACGAAGAAGCTTTGTCTTATACCCCGCGGCCAAGCGTCCCGGGATGCAGTCCCTCATTTCTGCGGGGACTTTGGTACCCCGTGGGGCCACCTGAACGTGGGGGCTACTGCAGGCACACCTCCAGCCGTTGGGCAAAGGCTGCAAAAACAGATGAGCTTTGACCCGTTGAAGAAAAGGTGGGTGGAGGCTGGTTTGGTGGGGCCGGAGACCAGGCCGCGTGTTTCCCACGGGCGGGGAACGCCGGCGAGGAGCTCCCGTTCGGAGGCAGTGGCTCGAGCCGCACCGTTTCGTGACTGCCGGTTCCGGTTTCTCTCTTAGGTGATGTGTTTCGGGTGGGCATCAGCACCCCCCTCGCTACCAGGTTTTGACCAAACCTGTCCGAACGGGCTCTGTCGGCCCAGATGTGGTGCCCCGGATCCTGGGAAGGTCTCAGGAGGGTCCCGTGAGTTTAGCTGATTTTTTTTTTTGGTGGTGTTTAGAGGACCGTGCTGTCAGTCTCCCGAGCAAGCACGGGCTTTTGGAGTGTTATGGAGATCTTCTGCTTTAGCCCTAGGATGGAAGGGAGGGACTTCCACGCAGGAGAAATGGTGAACTTCCACACGAGGCTTCCGTTACCTGCTTCTCCAGGAGCTGCCTGCGAACGCCTCAAATTCCCACTCACCCACACCCAAGGTGTTCCCTCACATTTTCCTGGGAAAACTTGTAAAGTCGTATTTTTCTCCGCCTGACGTCTTCAGCCTGCGCTGTTCTGAGGCGGGTTGGCTCACGCGTGAAATCTTGAGCACTGAGCTTCTTCTGTGCACCTATTTCCTTGCAGAGATCCGCTGGCGGTCTGTCAGCTCCTTTCTCCTGCGCGCGATCATCCTTTTCCTGTATTTTTCCCCCACTGCCTTTCTTCGCTTGCAGAACCTGGCCGGAGAAGGGTTGGATTTTGCTAAAGAAGCGTGTTCCGGGTAAAAAGTTCCTTCTCTTTACAGTTCCTTTCTCCTCTTTACGGCTTCTGCAGTGAGAACAGAGAAGCTGGAGTAAGAGATCGTTGCAATTCATCGCGCTCAGATCTTTGCCTTCCACGTGCCCTCGGCACAAGCTCTCTCTGTGTTGAGGGTGCATTAAAACCTTAAAAATAAGCTGCTGAAACGATGGCAGCGCTGACGATTCCCGGAAAGTTTGAGCAGGCCCTTAGTCGTGTCATTGGGGCCGAGTTGCGATGAGAGCGGTGTTAGGACTTCCCCGGTGCGGTCACTGGCGTCCTCCGTCCTTCAGTGCTGTCGGCGCTGTCATACGGAGTCCTAAATTCAGAGAAGACAGAAATCGTGTCCTGCTCTGTCGGAGACGAGCGCTGAGCCTGTTCGGGTCTCTCCAACGCATCGGCTTTTCTCACCAACGCGTGTGGTTTTCTTCAGTAAAATTACTCAGATTATTTCCTTGGGGCAAATCGCTAATTTCTAGTCGTTCTCAAGGCGCGTTGGGTGAGAATCAACCACCTTGCTTTACTTCCCACACTTTCCTTTTTGCTCTTAGCCTCCGGAAATGTTTCGGTTCTCGTTAGAGCCCTCGGCTGAGCGCCGTGGATGGAGTTTACGGCCAGCTGCAGAAAGGGAGGGGGATTTGCATGCCCCTCCAAGCCTTGCTTTTCATGGCGATATAGTCAAATCGACCCTAGTCGTGGCGCGGCTTCAGTATCCGATTCCGAGGAGAGGTGGAAAAAGGTGGGATCTCATTTGAATGTCCCTTTTTGTTTATTGAAATGTAGAGATCAAAGTCTCCTTCTGGTTTAAATTTAAAAAAAAAAAAAAAAAAAAAAAAAGAAAACCAAACAAGTAAGTGCCCCACCAGAAGTCCTCAGGGGTGATGCTGATGAGCTGGAGGTGTTGGGGTCCTTCAGTTGTCCCTTCTTTTCTCTGGTTGTCCCCATGCCTGTCTCTGCTCCCGTTGGAGAAGAGCCCAGCAAGTGTCCTTGCACGGTGGTGCTCCAACACAATGACGAGTCTTCTTTGGTGCCTCTGGGCCCAAGCTGGGGGTGGGCCTCCAGGGGACAGCTCTCTGGTGGGACTGTGGAGGAGACCAGGCAACGCACCAAGCTGGGACCCCGAGCTCTCAGCTGACCCGTGGGATGAATCCCACCTTTGGCTTCCCAAGGCTCTCGGTGGGTGAGAGTCTGGTCTCTTGGCAGGGTGTTGCAGCCCACAGCTGCAAGGAGCTCTGGCATCATGAAGTGGGTCTTCTTTGCCACAAGGGTGTATTGTGGCATTGAAGGCTCCGGGGAGACCTTATTGCGGCCTTCCAGTCCCTAAAGGGGCTCCAGGAGAGCTGGGGAGGGACTTTTTACAAGGGCATGGAGTGATAGGATCATAGAATGGTTTAGGTTGGAAAAGACCTTGACGATCATCGA
This sequence comes from Vanellus vanellus, assembly GCF_965231255.1. NCBI lineage: Eukaryota > Metazoa > Chordata > Aves > Charadriiformes > Charadriidae > Vanellus > Vanellus vanellus. Next base: position 1,458,340 of record NC_138911.1, on the reverse strand, counting down.
GTTCCAACCCCCCTGCCATAGGCAGGGATGAGGGGGAATGGCTTCAAACTGGAAGAGGGGAGATTTAGATGAGATATGAGGAAGAAATCGTTGCCTGTGCAGGCAGTGAGCCCCTGGCGCAGGGTGCCCCGAGAAGCTGTGGCTGCCCCATCCCTGGAGGTGTTCAAGGCCAGGTTGGACGGGGCTTGGAGCAACCTGGGCTGGGGGGAGGTGTCCCTGCCCAGGGCGGGGGGATGAAACTGGGTGATCTTCGAGGTCCGTTCCAACCCAAACCATTCTATGATTCTGTGATTGTTGGGCACTTTCCTCGGGCCATGCCCAGAATCGGTAAAATTCGGCAAAGTTCAGGTGCTTTCCCTCCGGCTCTGCATTTCCAGGCACAGGCTTCCGACCCCGTTGCCGACCGTTGGACCTTTGCCTGCTGCTTGTTCTTTGGTCCGTGCGGTTCCTTGATGCTACAGGAATATTGCGGTTGATGTGGTATTCTATTTGAAATGGAATAGACAGCTGGCACGAAAGCTGCCCCGGGGAATCCTGAAGACGCGCTTTCCCCGCAGAGCGTCCACGCGAGGCACCAAGTTTAGCAAATACCGGGAACGTTTGTGGGCATCTTCCCTCTTGTCCCTCAGCCTGAGGAACTGATTGCCCTTTGAGTTTGGGTTCTTCGAGCTTCAAGACGCTGGGCCTCGCCTGCTTCCTTTGTGCTTCCCCCTTCAGGTCTCGCCTCGTCTCAGAAGACGTACGGCGCAAGACACCCAGTCTCGTAGTGTTGCGTGTCCCTTTGTCCCCCAGCCAGCCGAGACCCTGCTGTGTCCTCGCTCTGTAGATACCGCTCGGACAGACGGTGTCTGGAGTGGACAGCCACAGCTGCTGACAGGAGAAGGGCGGCACTGCTGTGGTTCTCGTGCTGGGGAGACCCGTGGGTGTCTGTGGGGTGCCGGGGCCATGAAGGAGCCTGGGAGGAGAAGTCAGTGCAGGGCAAGGTGGCCATCGCAAGGCACGTGAGCGTGGCTGCGGGGACATGGCCGCGCTGAGGCGGGGCGGGAGGGGCATGGAGGTGCGGGTTCAGGGAGGTAGCCACGGCTGGGATGGCTCACGGGGAGAACGTCTGGGCCGGTCACAGGCTTAGGACACGCGGCGCGTGGCCCTACCTGCGGTCTAACGGCTGTCGCTCTTTCTCTCTTTCAAGATCCTCACCTCCTGCGGACCATGACCCCCGAAAACATGTGCCACATGACTCCTCCTTCTCGCCTGGAGCATCCTCCGCCACCGCCGCCCCCTCCGCCCCCCCACCTTCAGGGTCCCCCCCCGCCCCCGCCGCCCCCTCACCCGCACCAGCAGCAGCACAACCCTCACTACCCCGGCCTGCAGCGGGACATCTTCATGAAGGCTGAGCCCCTCATGCCGCCGTACGGCATCGGGCAGGGCATGGCGCCGGCCGACCTCCACCATGCCCAGCAGTCCCAGATGCTGCACCAGTTACTCCAGCAACACGGAGCAGAGTAAGGCCTCGGGGTGCCGGGGCTGCGCGGCGTTATCTGGGGAAGCGGGGAGGGAGGGAATGGGAGGTTGGAGGTTTGCAGAACGCAAGAGCCAAAATTAATTGGGTTTAACTGCAAGTTCCAGAGTGTGACCTGGTTGTGTGGGAGCGAGCTGGGAAGGCATCGGGGTGGAGATGTGGAGCTAGTCCGGAGGAGGGCCACAAAGATGCTGGGAGGGCTGGAGCCCCTCTGCTGGGAGGACAGGCTGGGAGAGGTGGGGGGGTTCAGCCTGGAGAAGAGAAGGCTCCGAGGAGACCTCAGAGCCCCTTCCAGTGCCTAAAAGGGGCTCCAGGAGAGCTGGAGAGGGACTCTGAATCAGGGAGGGGAGCCATAGGACGAGGGGGAATGGCTTCAAACTGGAAGAGGGGAGATTTAGATGAGATATTAGGAAGAAATTGTTGCCTGTGAGGGTGGTGAGCCCCTGCTGGGGGTTGCCCTGAGAAGCTGTGGCTGCCCCATCCCTGGAGGTGTTCAAGGCCAGGTTGGACGGGGCTGGGAGCAACCTGGGCTGGTGGGAGGTGTCCCTGCCCAGGGCAGGGGGGTGGAACTGGATGATCTTCAAGGTCCCTTCCAACCCAAACCATTCCATGAGGTGACCCAAAGTGTGGCGCAGGGGTTTGCAGCGCACGGCTCGGAGTTGGGCGGTGGGGCCAGACGAGAGGAAAGCAAAGACGTGGCTCAGTGCGCGGATGGCACAGAGCGTGGCGGTCACGGGGTGGGCGGGAGAAGGTGGTTGATGGTCCTGAAAGACCCTGTGCCTCCCTGCGTTGAAGGTTTCGGTTTTTCTGTGGGATCCCAGCTTTTTCCTGGTGATGGGCTGTGGGGCTGTTCCCTCCCCACCTCTTGCTTGTCCCGCTCAGCCTCTCCTTGCCCGCCGGTCTCCGCAGCCTCCCGGTGCACCCTGCCAAGAAGCGGAAACACTCCGAGTCCCCCCCCAACACCCTCAACGCACAGATGCTCAACGGGCTGATAAAGCAGGAGCCGGGTATGGGGTCCGTGCCGCTCAACCCTGACAGAGTCCAAACGCCTCCCTGGCACCAACCGGGACCGCTCTCACCCGGTATGTGGGATTTTTCTCCCCCCTTTTCCCCCGTCCCTTTCCTCTTAATACCCGCAGTACGCAAACCCCTGCTGCCAGCGCGGGCACACCGCTTGGCAGGAGGGCACGTGGCCACCATAGGGTGCCAACCCATGGGGTTCACCCCAACTGGGCTCCCAGGGGGAGAGCAGGGCGCTGAGCTCATCCTGACCCTTATCTCGTGCCCGTGGCGGCGTCCCGGCAGTCAGGAGACAAGCTTCAGGCTGGCCACGCAACGCCGGGCGCTTCCTTCTGCTCTTACCCGGCTGGACACTCTGGCGGAGTGATTGAAATCGGTATTTTGCCCTCACCGCAGGCCTGATTCAGGATAACGACAGCTTGAATGGCTCCTACTTGGATCCCAACTACCAGTCGATAAAGTGGCAGCCGCACCAGCAGAACAAGTGGGCGACTCTGTACGATGCCAATTACAAAGAACTGTGAGTAATTCGTTCGCCTTTGGAGAAAGTCGGATTCACCTCTCGTGCGTCGGTGGCAAGGGAGCGGGGTCGAGGGAATCACACTCCCAACATGGGGGGACGGGGATCTTCCTGGGCTTCCCCTTGTCCTCTCCCATCGCCGGCTGACCTCCGCTCACCTGCGCTGTGGTGGAGATATGCTCCCCACTGTGCCTTTGCTGTTGGGAAAGTTACTTCTCTGCAATTCTGCGGGGCTGATGGAGGATTACGAAATGGGGCTGGCTCCGGAGGAGCCAGAAGAAGGCATTTTGGCAGCTTTGGTGGTGGCAGTTCAGCAGCTTTGGCAGTAGCAGTTCGGCAGCTTTGGCGGTGGCAGTTCGGCAGCCCCTTAGACCTTGGTCTGCCGCAGAGGGTTGGATTGGCAAATCCAGCCATGCCCTGAGCGCGGTTTGGACCAGCAGCGCCCGTTCCTCCTGCCCAGGCTTCCCGAGGACCTGGGTTTTAAAATAAGTATTAGGATTTCCTAGACAACGCATAGCACGGATGGCTGGAGGTAATCTAGAGCCACTTGAGGACGGCTGGAGAGCAGCGCAGAGAGGAGCCGGAGGCGGCGGAGTGGGAGCGGTTGATGGGCAGAGGAGGGAAGGAGGAGAGAAAGGAAATAGAGGGGAAGGGGTTGAGGAGAGCCAGGAGGGACAGCGAGGTGGCAGAGGGGTTGGGGTGGCCGAGGTGGGGGGAGCAGAGAGCGGTTGGGGGGGGATGGGGGGCTGCGTGGGGCTGGGAGCTGGAAGGAGAAGCTGGGGCAGAGGAGGAGGGTGGAGGCCGCGGGGTGGACAAGCTGCGTAGGGAAAGAGGAGCGCTCAGGAGGAAACCGCTCTGGATCCTCCCTGCATTCCTCGGAGGTGACAGAGAGCTGGCAAGCAGCAGGGCTGGCTTCCAGGAACCGCTCGCCCAGCAAACGAACCCCCCCTCCACCCCGGTTCCCCTCCTCCTCTCTCTGCGCAGCCAGGGGCTGGTAGGGGTCCTCTCGCTGGGGACACGGAGGGGGTGCTCTGTTGTCTGCGATACCAAATAACCCAAGAGGATTGTCACACCTTGCCTGGACGGAGCTCGGGACGGGGAGCCGAGGACCCCAGGCGAGGCCAGTCGCGGAGGATCTGGGACGCGCAAGCCCCAGCCCTCCCTGCTCAGCCCAGCCCTAGTCCTTGTGTCGGCTTTAACGCGGACCTGGTGGTGACTGGGGCACGCTATGGGTTGTTCCCCTGCAGAGAAGTGGCTGTTGGAGTTGGTTACTTCTTTGGTGACATGCTGGCACTCGCAAAGACTGTTTTTGGGGCTGTTTCCCCAACCACAGCAGGAGAGGGGTAATTTGGGGAGGTGGTTCCCTCTGTTTTACCGACCTGTTTCCATAAAGGAAACATCTCCCACCTTCAGGTGGAATAGCAACTATTTCTGGGGACTTGTGAGCAGCTCCGAAGTCCAGTCCTGCAGACCTCTCCCTGCTCTCCACCATCACTTTGCTTTTCGGTAGGTTGGGGAACAGGGGCAGCTGACCACCTTTTGCTCAGCACACACATGCCACAGTCCCCAATTCCCGCTTTCCCACACAGGGCAGTATTCGCAGCAGCTCCCACCTGGTCCGACCGCTGTCTGAACACGTCATCTCTATTGTTTGGTTTTCAACCAGGACCTGGGCGTCACTGGGCAGGTGTGACGCTGCCGTTTTCCCACCTGACAATGCCACCTTCAGCTGTCTCTGCTCTTCTTGCTTCTCCCAGACTCTGGTTTTGTGCCAGTACTGCCTCCAGCTGTGAGCCTCAGTGTCTTTGCCCCATGACATAGAATCACAGAATCATGGTTTGCATTGGAAGGGACCTTGATCATCTACTTCCACCTCTCTGCCCTGGGCAGGGACACCTCCCCCCAGCCCAGGTTGCTCCAAGCCCCGTCCAACCCGGCCTTGAACACCCCCAGGGATGGGGCAGCCACAGCTTCTCGGGGCACCCTGCGCCAGGGGCTCACTGCCCTCACAGTCAAAGATTTCTTCCTAATATCTCATCTAAATCTCCCCTCTTCCAGTCTAAAACCGTTCCCCCTCATCCCATGGCTCCCCTCCCTGATCCAGAGTCCCTCCCCAGCTCTCCTGGAGCCCCTTTAGGCACTGGAAGGGGCTATGAGGTGTCCCCGGAGCCTTCTCTTCTCCAGGCTGAACCCCCCCAACTCTCCCAGCCTCTCCTCCCAGCAGAGGGGCTCCAGCCCTCGCCGCATCTTTGTGGCCCTCCTCTGGCCCCGCTCCAACGGTTCCATGACCTTTTTGTGCTGAGGACTCCAAAACTGGACGCAGTACTCCAGGTGGGGTCTCACTGGAGTGGAATAGAAGGGCAGAACCCCCTCCCTGGCCCTGCTGGCCGCGTTTCTTTTGATGTGGCCCAGGATGCAGTTGGCCTTCTGGGCTGTGATCGCACGTTGGTGGCTCACATTGAGCTTCAAAGGGCTTCTGAGAAGTGGAGGTGCCAGGAGAAGCAGACCCCCACACACACTTTTCTAACTCGGGCAACGCTTGGTCACAACCTGTCAGTCCCGGTAGCGGCCTCTCCTCCGCCGTCGCTCTCGGCAGAGCTTTCCCTCTGGGGCAGAAGCTCAAACGACACCGCCTGCAGCCAGCAGGCTCCAAAGGGCTCTGCGCATCGCCGCGGCGCACCTTTCGCACGGCCTCGCTTTTCTCTTCCACACAATGAGTTTCCCCTCCCCACCCCCCCCAACTTTCCCTTCCGTCGCGCTGTTTACCCGCGCCGGGTAAACGGTCACGTGTCTGAAACACGTCACGGCTCTTTCAGCTCCTCACGGAGCCTTTGCAGGTGTTACAGTCCCCGTCCCCGCGATTCGCCCCTACAAACTACACGATATTTCCTGCCGGGGCACGGAGACGTTGCCGGAGCGCCGCACTCCGCAGCTTTTAACTTCTGGTGTTCTTTGCGGCGGGCGCTCGGGATCGCTTGCCTAATACCCGCTTTTAGGATTTAGGGCGAAAGCCAGAGCGAACCTACTTCTGTGGCATTTAGGTCATCAGCCCCTCGTGTAACGGATAAATTCCTTTTGACTGACTTCATGTAGATTTTTAGGAACCCACGTGCGGTTTGTTGCGGCGCGGGATTTGGCCAGAATTAAGGGTTAAGGTCGAGGGTTGATCGATTAATGTTTAGGTACGCACTGCCTCAGTGGACTGTCCCTCCTTCGGGGTGGATTTGGGGCTGGGTAGCTCTAGGAGAGCCTGTGCAAGCCAAACCCGCATCTCTCTCTAAATGGAAGATCTCTTCGTGCTCCTGGTACGGCACCGCACCAGGATATATCTATGAGAAACACCGCAGGATCCATCTTCCCTTCCTCCTTCTATAATGGCATTTTTTAGGTTGACCAATCCAAGTTTGAGCGGGTAAGGAGTCTCCTCCTTCCTCTCCGCCTTTTGGGTGCGCTCAGCCAACGGGAAGGATCTGCGTCCCGTAGAGAGTCGCGAGAGTTTCCACAATTTAGTTTCCTCTGAGATGATAAACCAAGGAGCGGCCGTTCCCGGTCTGGTTTCTGCTGGAAGTTGTCCTCCAGTTTGTTTGTGCTGTTAGAGTTTCCTGCCCCAACGGGGAACGTAGGGTGGTTTTTCTCCCCACCCTGTGGTCCAGGTGCCCTCAGCCTATTCACAGCCCCAGGAGTATGAGTCATCGGCATCACCTGATTTTCTCCTACTCTCGTTCTTAAGAAAAGGGACCGGAGAGCAGGTCAAGGAGAACCGAGTCTTTGGGATGCTGTGAGCCCGTAGGAAGCCGTTCGGGTTCATACCCCAGCACGGTGTTTCTCACTAGTCAAGAGCTTGTCGGTGTTTTAACGGCGATTGCTGCACACGGAGCAGCTCCGTGCCCTGGCGTGGGAAGAAGATTGACTTCTCCAAAGCCGTCCCTGCAGGTCCACCCTGCTCACAGCCTCCAGGGAGGGGCATTTTTCGCCCTTTGTGGTGGTTCCTCCTGTTCTGCCTCGGAGAAAGCCATTCTGGTGGTTACTGCCACACAGGAGAGATCCAGCTCTGCTGCTGCATCTAGGCAGGAGGACACCTTCCGTTGGGCTGGGGGGATAACGGCTTGGTCAGTAGTTTATTTAATCTATTTTTCATAGAATCACAGAATGGTTTGGGTTGGAAGGGACCTTAAAGACCATCTCGTTCCAACCCCCCTGCCCTGGGCAGGGACACTTCCCACCGGACCAGGTTGCTCCAAGCCCCGTCCAACCTGGCCTTGAACGCTTTTGGAACCGATCCAGAATAGTTTACGGTTGTGCCCTGTGGATTTATGTGTAACGTTCCATGCTAAGTATAATCTCAAAGGGGGAAAAAAAAAAAAAACAAAAACAACTATTAAATGTTATTCCATGCTCCTCCTCTTGCACACACAAAATTGGGTCCCTTAGTAGTCTCTCTCTGCCCAGAGCAGAGCTCAAATGTCTCAAAGTCCGTCATGTTTGGAGGTTGATCAGCCGAGAAGGAAGATTTTTCCAGATTCGAGGTAGAGATGATGCGGTCTTTCTGCTGTGAGCGAGCGCCTTGCAGGGAGATGCTGAAACACGGCGGCATCTGGGAGTTTGAGATCCAAGAATTTGTGTCAGCCAACGGTCCCGCCTTGTGTCCCTGCACTGCTTTTGAGGGGGAACTGGAACTGCTGGGCTCTTGCCAGACTTCTGACAGGGTTTTGTGCGTGTTTTCACTGTGCCCACCAGCTCTCTGGTCTGCTCAGCAAAGGACGAGGGCTTCTTGGAACAAACCATGAAGCGACGCCTCCTGAGAAGAGGTCAAAGCTAGTTGGTGCCCAACTCTTCGAATCACAGAATCGTCGAGGTTGGAAGGGACCTTGAAGGTCATCGAGCCCAACCATCAACCGAACAATGCCAAAACCACCCTAAACCATGTCTTTGGCTAAGGATGAGCGTAGGGTGCATGTTGCAGGCAGCTCACAGTGTCCTCCTTGCCATAAGGCACCTTTTGCAGGCGGAATATGCGAGGAACTGAAGCCGGTGGTGTAGCTGGTCAGGTTCACCAGCAGCACCTACAAATCTACTGGTGCCCACTTGCCTCCCCCCTTCCATCGCTTTGTCCTTCCACGTATGTGGGTGCCACTCCGGCTTTTCTTGCCAGTTTCTTGCGGAGAGGCTTCCCGAAGAGCTAAACGCAATCTCATTAGTGCTGGTGGATGGTAAAGCTTAAGGAGATCTTCTCTTCCACCAGTTCCCGCTCGAGCTGCTCTCGGTGAAGCGTCTAGTAACCAACGCTGAAAGTTTTTTGTTCCTCAGAAGTTTCCTGCTGTGGTTTAGTGATGATCAATAGCCCTGTGAGAACTTCTTCCAGCTTCTACCCGCACCATTCAAGCCCATTTAACAGCTCTCCCTTCTTATGCCGCGAGTGTAGCTGCCACATCAGAGCGCACTGGTGTCTCCTGTGAATAAGTGGAAAATTCATAATTAATGGCTCCTTCTCAGCCATTGCTGTGGCTCGATGAGATGGGGACGGCACAGGGGGGGGGACGTGAACTCATTCTGCAGTTTCCCAAGTAGTTTTTCTGCCTTCTAAGAGACCCGTACAGTGAATTTGGTTGTGTGAACGGCAACAGGTTCCCCGTCCCCGGGCAGGTTGGGGCAGCCCTGCAGCTGCCAGGAGAAGCGCAAAGGGGCGCCGGGCTCCTGTGGACTTCACGGGTTTAGTTTCGACACGGACTTCCTAGGAGTAGGCTGGATTGAGGAAACGGAGGAAAGGAAGGAAGGGAGAATTGCTGCGTGGAGTTGCGTGGAGGTGCCTGGAGATGTGTGTCGTGGCTCGCTGGGCTGGTGTCTCGGGCTTTGCTGCTGCAGGCTGAGGAACCTTGAAGGAGACCGAAGTCTCTGCATTAGTTTTATTGACAGCACGTTTCTTCTCGGCCTTTTGCACTGGTTTCAGGGCTTCGGACTCGCTGAACCTTCAAAAGGGTTAGCTGGTTTCCAGCAGCGGTGCCGAAGAGGCCTGGAACCGGGCGGTTGGCTAATGTACTCCTGGGAGCAGGAGTCATTCATCTCCCTGACAGCGCGCTGGGATAAACGCCAGCGGGCTCCCTCCTCCCGCTCCCCGTTTGTTTACAGTTTGAGGTCCGGCAGCTGGAGAAGGGTAGCGCAACGCTCAACAGAAACGTCTCCACGCTCAGCCCAGAGCCTCTCTGCCCTGACCCTGGGAACCCGGCTGGTGCCGGTCTCTTCCCATCAAGCAAACTGGTGCTCTCCATGCCTTCTCCTCCGGAGCTCCGGGCTGTGGGCTAAACGCGCGCTTTCAGGCTTGCGCTCCTCGGTTGGAAGAGATGTGCTTGTAACCAGCACCAAACCTGGCCTGCCAGCAGATCCTGCAAGGGGACGGAGATGGTGGGATGTGGTCCAGTCCTGCTGGATGGGTTTGGGGTTAGGTGACGCAATGTGTTGGCCCTGTTGGCCGACTTGGCTCATCTCATGGTGATGGATCACTGAGGTCTCACTCTCTCATGCCTCGAGCGTATCTCAGGCAGCTGAATCATAGAATAGTTTGGGTTGGAAGGGATCTTAAAGACCATCTAGTTCCCACCCACCCCCCCGCCATAGGCAGGGACATCTCCCACTAGACCAGGTTGCTCCAAGCCCCGTCCAACCTGGCCTTGAGGGATCTGGCCTGAAGGAAACCACGGATGGTGCTCAGCCGTGGATGTGCTGGTGGGGGGGGGTGGGGGTGTTAGTCTGTGACGGCAGCACGGTGCTGCTCAACCATAGGTTCCTCCGTCCTGGTGTTTGTATCCTGGAAGAGAAACAAAGCAGGGACCGCATGGCATTCGCAAGCGGTCCTGGAATTAAGGGGCTTCCAGGCGCTATGTCTTAGGAGTGGTTGAGAAATTGGGGAACCTGGAAGGAAGGAGGAGAGAAATGGGGGAGGGGGGCAGATTTTTTTCTTCCGGGGAGGAAGCAACTGAGGCGTGCGAGCATCCCTCTGACAACTCTGCTCTCGGCCGCGGATCCCAATACCGTTCCCTTCTCATCAGAGACGTGGTTCTCCTCGCAGCGCCTTTCCCTTCGCCGTGCGCTCTGACGGGGAGGGCGAGGGTGCTCCCTGCCCCTCTAAGTGCGGACGCCAGAGGTGGCTGGGGGGGGCTTGTGACCTCTCACCCTCGCTCGGATTGGGAGAAACCTCCTCTCCTCTCCTCCTGTCCTCCTAAACCCTGCCTTAATCTGCTTTTGTCAGCTGGGGGCATTTTGGCTAAAATAATCCGTTTGACCCCAGACCTTTTCTTCCTGACACTTTGTCCTCTGACCCCTGGGAAAACCCAGCCTGGCTTTGGCTGCCCCCGGGGCCGATGACTTGTCAGCGGCTGGTGTCATCCCTAACCTTGGGAACCGCCTCTGCCCGGGGGTCTCCTGCCCTTCCTTCTCCTACCGCCCCGTTCCCGGCAACCCCCCCCCATCCAGAGGGCACGTCCCAGGAGGGGCACGCTGCCAGCCCGCTGCCCGAGGACGGGGTCCGGGGCAGGGCGGTGGTGGCTCTGAGGTCCCCATGGGTTAAGATGAAGGGGAGGATGTTTTTTTTTATCCCTGGAGTCCTTACGGTGCCTCGGGCGGTGGTGGCCCCCCACCCTGTGGCAGTAGGGGAGTGGATTTGCTGCTGCCCGGTGGGATTTAGGACGCGGGAGTACGAAAGCAGCGGAATAGGAGATCCAGGGGATACCCAGCCCTGCACGGTGGGGCAAGCTGGGAGCAGCTCCTCGGCTCGGCCGGAGGCGCTGGGCTGAAGGCAGAGGGCTGGGGAGGTCCGCGGTCTCTCTGATACCCAAAAAGCAGCTTCTTCCGACCTACCCCAGCGCAGAGATCCCGCCTTGGGGGACGCGCCGGCCGCCGCCGTCGGGAAAACTCGGAGCAAAGGTGGCTCTGAGAAGGGGACTCCGGAGGGACCGGGCATCTCTAGAAGACAGAGGAAGGGCAGCCTGAGTGTCTCCCCTCTCTCAACACGTGTGTTTAGCAGCCATCAGTCTGAGTGACATGAACCAGAGCGTGGTTTGGAAGCATCCATGGTTTGGAAGTTCCATCGGTCCCTCCCCCTCCTCTGCTTTCTTTATTAAAACCAGTGGGATGAGCGGTGGATGTGGGGGTGGCGGGAGAGGTGGGTCTCGATGACAGCAGTTGGGAAAAGGGCTCCAGCACCCCTGGGATGAGCGTGGCGGGTGCTGGGACCAACCCAAACCGCGGCATCCCATCAAGAAGAGCCAGAAAGAGAAGCGGGGAGGTTGGGAGGAGGGCGAGAGCGGAGGGGAATTCCTCTCGTGCTTCTGGGCTAAGGTAGTGCTCTGCTCCCACCGTCTGGTTTGTGTTCGGGGCACGGCACGGCGGCCCCGGGTCCCTCGGGTGCGAGAAATGAGGATTTACTCCCGGCAGTCCCAACGTTATTCAGGGCTGCCTGGAATTTCCCGCGGGTTTCGTCCACGTTAACCCCAGAAGAAAGGAGGCGGCCAACCTGGGGACACCAGGGGAGCAAGAGCGACCTTTCCCTATCTCCTGCTTCCCAAAGCCTGCTGATGTCTGCCCGGTCCGTCCCTGTCAGTCTGTCCACCTCTCCTCCCATTGCTCTGGGCAGCGTCCATCTGTCTGTCTGAAGAACTGGAGGTGGAAATCAGAAGTGGTTTGCTTTTGTGGAAGAGCGCTCCACGATTTTGAAGCCTGATGTCAGAGCCTAGGCTGAGCTCCCCTTTACCTCGTCCGGAGTTCTTTAATTAAAAAGCAGTGGGGATTTGGGGGTTTTGATGGGACGGTGGGACGAGAGGCATCTCCTTCCCTCCCCACCCCGCCCACCCCAGCCCCGCGTGGGGTGATCAGCCTCCCGGGGGCCCACCAGCCCGGCTCTGGGGTTTTGGGATGGTGAGAGAAAGGGGACTTGCTGCAAAGGCCACATATTTCCCTTGTTCCTATGGTAACCAGCCCATTAAAGAGATGTAGATTAAACCTCCCCAGCTGGTGTGTGTTCATCGGGCAGCCAGGGCCCCCTCCTCCTCCTCCTCCTCCTCCTCCTCCTGCTCAGGACCTGCCCGCTGGGAGCTGGAAGCTTTCTGCAGGAGCCGGAGCAGGTGGTTGGGATTTTGGGAGGAATCGGGCGGGCAGGCGGTACCGCCTGGAAGCAGGACCAGTGCAGGTGACGTCAGGAATGCGACGGGTGAAGCCAACGGAGGTGGGGGACCCCTCCCGGCCCCCTGCCCCGAGGTCAGCCTGAGCTGCTCGTCCCAGGCAGCAGCATTTGGGCAGGCTGTGGAGCTCGGTACCTCCAGTGCGTGTTGGGCCACGGCTAAGCTGCTGCACTTTTTAGGAGCAACACTCAAAACCGAGATGCAACCCTGCCGTGGGCTCATATTTTTATATGTTTATAGTATTAATACTATAGCGTAGCATCTAGAGGGGTGGTTGCCCCACCATCCTCAACAAACCCCCATCACAGGAACCGTGTTCCTTCCCAGTTGAAGACCCACCTAAAGCAAAGCTTGCAGCTTCAAGGAGATGGGGACCTTCTCCGAGCTCTCACCCCTGCACGGCAGGATGGATTGCTGCGTGGCGAGGTGTTGGGTTCAGCCAGTCAGCCCTGTGGGCACCCGAGAGCAGCACCAGCGCAGGGCGGGAGGGACAGCACCAGAAACTGTCTCTTTTGCCCCACCGCGACCCTCCTTCCCCTCCCGTGTGCCTGCTGTGCCTCGGGATTATTTTGTGACCGTACGTGTGGGTAGAGGTGGCCTCCACAGTCCATGGGGAGGTGGGACTGTTCACGACATAGTGTTTGTGTGTGGTGGGACAGGGAGGTGAGCTGTCTGGTTAGGGGTCCACCGGTGGGGTGGTTCATGTGCATCCGCGCCCCGGGACGTGGCCATGTACCGTGCCGTATGGACCCCTCGTTGCCGCTGCTCGTGGGTGTTGTGGCTCATGGTCCTGGTTTGTGCGACACAGGACTGATTTCTCTTCTAACGCCTGGGAAAAGTGCACTTTCAGAAGACTCGAGTGCCTGAATTGGTGAAAATATTCCCTTTACAGCCAGCGATGGTGTGCGGGTTTCAAGGTCTCGGTGTTTTTGAGCTCACCGGGTGCGGGGATGAGGAGGAGAGACCCGGGCACTTGCCCCAAGCTGCCAACAGGGTTATTTCATGCCACGAATGGCACATTCCATATAAATTAGAAGGTTTGCTGAGGAGTTCTCTCTCTCCCGTGACGGCTGCCATGCTGAGAACTCCTCGCCCCAGTGCCGGAGCCCCGAGCCCTTCCCTTCCTCCCGAGGCCGCAGCGCTGGCGGTGTCCCACATTGGCTGTCCCTGCGGGGAGCGCACGGCTTCTATGGATAGAGTGGGCTGAGGATAATCCCTCTGTATTTATATTGGTATCGGGATCAATATTGCTTCTTTAGTGTTATTCACGTTCATTATTTCGTCTTATTCTATGAAATCTGCTTATATTTTTTCCCCGATTTCCGTGTTTCCGTGTTTTTTCCCCGATTTCCCCTTCCCGGGTGGGGAGGGCTCATCGGGTGAGAGAATAATTGTCTGAACGACAACAAGTCGTTGTGGGTTCCTCAAACCATCACCCTCATCCTTCCCCCCGCCGCCGGCGTGAGCCCCTCGGGGTGCGCACGGGGCTCCGGTCTAACGCCCGCTGCCTTTTCCACAGCCCCATGCTCACCTACCGCGTCGACGCTGACAAGGGGTTCAACTTCTCGGTGGGCGACGACGCCTTCGTGTGCCAGAAGAAGAATCACTTCCAGGTCACGGTCTACATCGGCATGCTTGGAGATCCCAAGTATGTGAAGACCCCCGAGGGCCTGAAACCCTTAGAGTGCTTCTACCTGAAGCTGCACGGAGTGAAGGCAAGCGGGAGCCAAGGGCCGGCAGCGAATCCAGCAGGGAGAAGGGGTGCTGGGTGGACGGTTGGGGTCAGGCAACACCACATCTTCATGTGCTGCGTTGTAGGGAGAGCGCTGGAGGCCAGGACAAGGCAGATCTTGAAATATTAGTCCTAAAACAGACTGCCTGGGTGTCTTCAGGCCTGCCTCTCGCTCGCTTTTGGCTCCAGAGGTATATAGGGACTTTGGGGAGATCTTTTCCCCTTTAGCCGCCCCCCTTCCAATGGAGACACCCATGCTTGGACAATGACCGCACTCGGGTCGGGTGTCGCAAGTCAGTAGCGCGGAGCGGAGGGCTGGGCAGAGAGCTGGCCTGTGCTGGGGAGAAGGAGGTGGGAAGGGGGAAGGTCTCGGCTTCCCGCTCTCCGTCACGTGCCCAAATCTCTTCTCTCCAGCTGGAGGCCTTGAACCAGTCGATCAATATAGAGCAGTCCCAGTCTGACCGCAGCAAACGGCCCTTCAACCCTGTCACGTGAGTATGGCCCGGGGTGTAGAAGAGAATCGTAGAATAGAATCACAGAATCGTTTTGGTTGGAAGAAACCTTTAAGATCATCGCGTCCAACCATCAACCTAACGCTACAAACCCACCACTAACCCTCGTCCCTCAGCACCACGTCTAACCTGTCTTTTAAATGTCTCCAGGGATGGCGACTCCACCGCTTCCCTGGGCAGCCTGTGCCAGTGCTTGACAGCCCTTTTGGTGAAAGAGTTTTCCCTAATATCCGATCTAAACCTCCCCTGGTGCAACTTGAGGCCATTTCCCCTTGTCCTATCGCCTGCTCCTTGGGAGAAGAGACCAACCCCCACCTCGCTACAACCTCCTTTCAGGTAGAGAGCGAGAAGGTCTCCCCTCAGCCTCCTTTTCTCCAGGCTGAACACCCCCAGTTCCTTCAGACGCTCCTCAGAGATTTGTGCTGTAGTGGGAAATGCTACTGGGGAATAAATTATAGCAGGAGAAGACAGGGAAAGGGGCTGAGTTGGAGGTCTCAGGATCGTACCGTGGGTATCACACTCTCCAGTTTTCTCCAGTTTCCCACAGCAAAGTTCTCCTCTCTTCACATTGCCTACTCCTCTCTGTGCTCAGTCCATGGACCTGCCTTGGTGGAGCAGGCCAGGAGATGGCCATTCTCCAAAGAACCTCCTCTCCAGCGGTGTCCTCACTCACTCCTCTCTTTTCCCTTCCCCAGGGTCAACCTGCCTCCGGAGCAGGTCACCAAGGTCACCGTGGGGCGGCTGCACTTCAGCGAGACCACAGCCAACAACATGCGGAAGAAAGGCAAACCCAACCCAGACCAGAGGTGAGGAGCACAGGTGCCTTCTCCAAGTCGTTCTGAGCACTCAAGGCCTGTGGATGTGCCAGTCCCCGGGTTGGGTAGTGGGGTTGGAGGGAGGGGGACATGGGGGACAAGTCCTGAACTGGCTGTTCTTCTCCGTGTGGAGGAAAGGTGTCTGCTGTGGCCGCAAGAAGGTTCTCCCCCACTCTGTGAGGGGTTGGGGACAGTGCCTGTGCCCCACAGCGCAAGGAGAGGGGACGTACCAAGCCCACCGTGACAGCGTGGCGCCTTGGCAGACTGGGCAGCTCCCAGCGCAGGATGGCACCCTGACCTCTCTCCGCTCTCGGCAGGTATTTCATGCTCGTGGTGGCCTTGCAGGCACACGCACAGAACCAGAACTACACACTGGCAGCCCACATCTCTGAGCGCATCATCGTCCGAGTAAGTCCCTCTCTCCTCCCTCAGCCCCCTGCAGGTCCCCCGTGGTCCTTTGCTGGATCTCCTGGGCAGTCCTCCTACCTTCCTCTGCCTTTTTGGTGCTTTCCCCACCCAGCCCTTTCCCACCTTCCCCAAACTCTTACTGGGTTCTGGTTCCAGCCTTTCCACACCTGCTTAGTCAGAGCAGCCTCAAGGCATGCAAGAACCTCTTGCAGGATAGGGAAGGCGTCCCATTCTCCCAACGCTGGACCGGTGTCCAGGGTAGAGCTGTTGGGAGTGAGGGAACAGTGTTGTTGGGACAAACTGTTTGTGTTTCATTCTGCTCCTCTGCTCCGATCTGGTGGGACCCCCCTGCAGTGCTGCCTCCAGCTTGGGGGCCACCAACTTAAGAAGGACATGGACCTGTCGGAGCGGGGCCAGAGGAGGCCCCGGAGATGCTGGGAGGGCTGGAGTCCCTCTGCTGGGAGGACAGGCTGGGAGAGGTGGGGGGGGTCAGCCTGGAGAAGAGAAGGCTCCGGGGACACCTCAGAGCCCCTTCCAGTCCCTAAAAGGGCTCCAGGAGAGCTGGAGAGGGACTCTGGATCAGGGAGGGGAGCCATGGGATGAGGGGGAATGGTTTAAACTGGAAGAGAGGAGGTTTAGATGAGATATTAGGAAGAAGTTTTTCCCTGTGTGGGCAGTGAGCCCCTGGCGCAGGTTGCCCCGAGAAGCTGTGGCTTCAGGGGGCCCTGCCGTGCCATCAGGGGGCTCCTGCTTCTGCCAGGCTTTGTTTGGCGGCTGTTTCCCACCCAACGCTAACGGGGACAGCACTGTCCAGGCCACCGCAGCAGCTCGCGGCTCTCTCACGTCCGTCTGTTGCCCGTGGCCTCTCCTGCTCTACAGTCCCTCTGCACCGTGCGTGGAGGGGATGGGGCTGGGGGCTCTCCTGACGTCCTCACTCTCTCTACACCTCAGAGTGCCTCCGCCCAGCAGCACCGCAGCGCTCCTCGCCCCGGTTTTGCTCCTGCTGCTTCTCAGTCCCCGCTCTCCCGTCTCTCCGCAGGCTTCCAACCCTGGCCAGTTTGAGAGCGACAGCGACGTGCTCTGGCAGCGGGCGCAGCTCCCCGATACTGTTTTTCACCACGGCCGGGTTGGCATCAACACCGACCGCCCCGATGAAGCCCTCGTGGTCCACGGCAATGTGAAGGTCATGGGTTCGCTGATGCACCCTTCAGACGTCCGAGTGAAGGAGGACATCCAGGAGGTAAGAGCCGGGCAAACCAGGCTAGCTTTGGGGCGATGGGGGGTCTGAAGAGGCGCCGCAGGAGGTGTGAGTGTCCTTGTGAGCCCGTTTTAGCCGCCGATTTTGCCATGGTCCTTACGGACAACCTGAGCTCCTATTGACCAGACGGGAAGTGCCTTAGACGTCTGTCCCTGTCTGTCCCACACACAGCCTGTCCACCGTGTCTTAGGGAATAGTGACTCCTCCACTGTTAGCCAGAACTAGGGAACGCCGAGTTACGGACCTGGAAACAGGCGAGTATGTCAGATAGCCGGGACTTGCCAGAACCTGGGTGGGAGGCCCAGCTCTGCTCTGAAGCCCTCTCAGCTGGATGTGCCTGTCCAGAAAAGCCGGGTACCATCACGTCTCGTATCTGTGAGGACTGCCCCGTGCTTGGTTGTGCGACGGGACTCGCTCTCCTCCTGACTTCACTACCTGAGGAACGCGTCCCGTGACCAGAACCGGAGATCAACCCTGGTGCAAACACCGTTTGTCCTCGTGGCTGGTCTGAGCAGGGCTCGGGGCTGTCTGGTGAAGTTCTGTCTCGCCAAGATATTACCGCGAGCCATAGTGGGTTTTGCCGCTTGGAGTCAGAGTCACGGGAACGTAAGAAGCAACACGCCGCTTAGGAGTTGCGTGTGTCTGTTTTGTCCCAGGTGGACACCACAGAGCAGCTGAAGAGGATCTCCCGGATGCGGCTGGTACACTACAACTACAAGCCGGAGTTTGCGGCCACGGTGGGCATTGACAATGCCTCTGAGACAGGTATGGGCCCTGCGTCGCACCACGGTTGACCTGCTCGCGTCTGCAGCGCTGGACCTCGCCTTCTGCTGCCTCCAGCGGCATTTTGCTCATGGTGCCGAGCGGCGCTGCCCTGCCTTTCCTGGCGGCTGTACCCAGCTCTGCCCTGGGGCGTGGGGTAGGGGAGAGGGGGCTTCTCGCCACCTGAAGTTTAGGCAACTAATGAAATTCCTTCTTCAGTGAGCGGGAGGGAAGATGGTGCTCCCCACAGGTGACTTAGAGGGCTTCTGCGATAAGGCTTCTCCACGTACCCGCCTCTCTCCAGGGGTACAGCTACACGCTACGGCGGGGTGATGCCAAGACCCCTGTCCCTGCAATTTGGGAACCAGCCTTGTCTGAACAGCCTCGGCCCTTCCGTTCCTGAGCCTGTGTGGGCTGCCCAGGCCGTTACAGCGTTCCTGCCAATGACCATGTGGACCAGAGAAAGAGCTGTGGCAGGAGGAGCCCTGCCCAGACCGCCTTGACCCACTGTGCTGTTTCCACGCAGGTGTCATTGCTCAGGAGGTAAAGGAGATCCTCCCCGAGGCCGTGAAGGACACCGGAGACCTGGTCTTTTCCAATGGGAAGACTCTTGAGAACTTCCTGGTGGTGAACAAGGTTGGTGGTTGGAGGCGGGAGGGGCAGGGAGGCTGTTGAGACACGGCTCAAGGGAGCTGAGGAGCTGGAAACGGAAGAGGGAAACTGTGATGCCTGGGAAATACTTGTAGGCCACCACCACCCATATGAGTTTCAGACCTGGCTGGTCTTTCAGATGTCAGAAGGTTGGACATCCGCAGGGAGGAGCTAGTCAGGTGTTGGTGAAAGTTGGCAGCGTGTCCTTCAAGAAGGGCTCCTTGTTGGCAGCCTCCTGTAGGGAGGCTCTTAGTCCTAATCTCTCCTTTCTAGATAAGATAAGGTGGTTGTGTCGAGATAACCCAGAGCACCTGGCTGCCTGACCTCTCCGTAACCTGTGGCCGCCTGTTCGCTGCTCTGGGCTTGGAGAGGACAACCTTCCGTAGCAGACATCAAGAGGACAGCCTCCCAACACTGCTGGCTGTCTCCTGCATCACTCCCTCCCGAGTAGGAACGGTCAGGACTGACCTTAGTGCCTCGTTTCTCCTTTGTGGCAGCCGAGACCCCTGCAGTTACATCACCAGCTAGCGGTAGCTGTGAGCGTGACCTTTTTTTGTCCCATCTGCACGTGACCAGGCCGTTGCTGGCCTTTGTTTCTGCCCACAGCCCTCTTCATAGAATCATGGAATCACTGAGGTTGGAAGGGACCTTTAAGATCATCAAGTCCAACTCTTAACCTACCCTGACAAAACCATTTCTAAACCATGTCCCCAAATACCCCCTCTACCCTTGTTTTAAGCACCTCCAGGGATGGGGAACCCACCCCCACCCTGGGCAGCCTATCCCAATGTTTGATAACCCTTCCAGTGAAAAAATTTTCCTAATACCAAATCTAAACCTCTCCTGGCGTAACTTGAACCCATTTCCTCTCGTCCTATCTTCCGCGGGCCACAGCTCAGCATCAGGAGCTGGTGCTCGCTGCGGAGCGGTCTGGCGCAGCAAAGTGTGTGGGCTGCTCTCGCTGAGCTCTCCAAGGAGGCGTCTACCTGCTCCTACCTATTCTCCATGGTGTCCAAGATCCTCTGAGCGTAGTAGACCAGCACGCCGATGAGATGTTTTGCCTCGGGGAGCTCCGTACGGGGCAGTGGAGTGGCAGAGCCCGAGGGTGGATGAGGGGCAGGGGTGATACCGCGGTGGGTGGGATGCGGCTGCAGTTGTGCTGGAGGGAGATGCTTGTGCCGGAATGTTCTGCCTTTACTAGAGGGGCTGCAGGAGGAGGGTTGCTCTCCAGAGGCTTCTGGATTTGAGCTCTCCATTGGTCTGGATGACCTCAGGGATCCTGCACCAACATTTATTGTTTTGGTTGTGCTTGAAGAGGATATCATAGAATCATAGAACGGTTTGGGTTGGAAGGGACCTTGAAAATCATCCAGTTCCACCCCCTGCCCTGGGCAGGGACACCTCCCCCCAGCCCAGGTTGCTCCCAGCCCCGTCCAACCTGGCCTTGAACACCTCCAGGGATGGAGCTTCCGCAACTTCTCAGGGAAACCTGTTGAACCTCTCTCTCGTTCTTGCATCCAGGGGCTGTAGAGATCTTTGTTGTGCCACGTTGGATGATTCCCTACCCCCAGAGCTGGGCGTTGTGTACCCCTTCCCCTCGGGGCAGGCCACGGGAGAGCAGTCAGGGTGGCCAGATCCATGGGAGCAGGAGTGCCTCCACATGCCAGGCCGCTCACATTCCCAACCTGTCCCCTGGCAGGAGCGCATCTTCATGGAGAACGTGGGAGCCGTGAAGGAGCTGTGCAAACTGACAGACAACCTGGAGACCCGCATCGATGAGCTGGAGAGGTGGAGTCACAAGCTGGCCAAGCTCAAGCGGCTGGACAGCATGAAGTCAACCGTGAGCTCTGGGGCATTCAGGTACGGGGCATGCTGAGGGCACGGGGAGCCAGAAGGGATGTCTCCTTTTGGGACCAGGCAGCCCTGGGTGGCAGCTGGGTTTGGGAAAGGGGAGATGGGGAGGAGTGGTGGGGCGTTGGCCGTTGTCATGTGGTCTGGGGTAGGTTCAAGGAGCTGGAATTGGTGAGATGGATCTGGCGTACACATACCAAGAGCCCGCTCTTAGACCAGCCCCCAAAACCCCCGTGTGAAATTGTCTCCACGTTTCCCTAGCGTAAGTGAGCGCCATTCGCAGAGCAAAGAGTTTCTCCTGCTCCCAAAATCACCATCCTGAGCCTGGTCAGCTTGTGCAGGTTTGGGGGGCAGAATTCAGGCTCTCTGGGCGACGGACCAGCACTGCGCCTACCCTCGAGCAGATTAAGTGACCAGGGTTTGGGACTCTCATGCCAGGCGGAGATGTCTCCCCTACCGGAGAATCACATTTTTCCCCTGGAGTCCCTTCGAGTGCTGTCCCTGCCGCAGCTCAGCTCCGTTCCTCCTTTCTCCTTGCAGCCAAACGGGAAGCCAGTTCAGCCGCGCGGGAAGCGTGCCCCACAAAAAGAGACCCCACAAAGTAGCCAGCAAGGTAAGGGATCGCTCCCAAAGGAGCGCGGAGCTCTGCGGGGACAGGTGGCCCGTCCAAGAACGGTCATCTACAGGGTTCTCCTGCGTTCCTTCCACACGCCGCAGAAGGAGAGACCCCGTCTGCTCCCATTTCCATCATCTCCCCTTCCTTTTTTGGCTGTGCTAATGAAGGTGTTACGTGGCTTCTGCTCTACGGGGCTTCGGGGCCTGCAGGGGAGCAGGAAGAGAGCTTGGGGTGGGCTGGGTGGGATCTGCGGGAGGACCAGAGCGGGAAGGAGCCCTGAGCTGACCTTGGGGTTTTGGTTTTTTTTTTCTCTTGCAGTCACCGTCGGTCGTCCCGGAACAGGCCTGCATCAGCCAGCGCTTCCTGCAGGGCACCATCA
This sequence comes from Vanellus vanellus, assembly GCF_965231255.1. Classification (NCBI taxonomy): domain Eukaryota; kingdom Metazoa; phylum Chordata; class Aves; order Charadriiformes; family Charadriidae; genus Vanellus; species Vanellus vanellus. The sequence continues at coordinate 1,437,127 of NC_138911.1, read as the reverse complement.
TTGCCCTGGTCATCATCATGGCGTTCAGGTGAGACCGCGCGCCGGGGGGCTGCCGCTTCTCCACCGTCTCCCTCCAGCTCGTGGGTTTGGCCCACGCCGTCCGTGGGCTGTGGAGAGAGGGGCTGTGGACCTACGGCTGCTTTCATGGGCTGAAACCCCTGGGAAGCAGATCAGGACCTCACCCCACGCCTGTCCTCAGCCTGGACCTCTCTCTCTTTCTTCCCAGTGTGGTGTCCATGTCCACGCTCTACGTGCTGAGCTTGCGCAGCGAAGAGGACCTTGTGGATATCGATGGGTAGGTGCCTGTGGGCTGCCTGGGAGGGATGAGGTGACCGGGGGAGGCCGAAGCGCAAAAAAAAGCAGCCGCCGTGGGGTAACCGAGCACGATTCCAGCGAGTCCAGCACAGCAGAGGGCCGTGCTGCCATCCAGCGTGCCCTGGCCAGGCTGGAGAGCTGGGCAGAGAAGAACCTAATGAGGTTCAACAAAAGCAAGTGCGAGGTCCTGCACCTGGGGAGGAAGAACGTAAAGCACCAGTACAGGTTAGGGGCGGACCTGCTGGGAAGTAGCTCTGAGGAGAAGGATCTGGGGGTCGTGGTAGACAGTAAATTATCCATCACCCAGCCATGTGCCCTTGTTGCCAAAAAGGCCAATGGAATCCTGGGCTGCATAGGGAAGAGTGTGGCCAGTAGGTCGAGGGAGGTCATTCTCCCCCTCTACTCTGCACTGGTGAGGCCACAACTGGAATACTGTGTCCAGTTTTGGGCTCCCCAGTTCAAGAGGGACAGGGAACTGCTGGAGCGAGTCCAGCGAAGGGCAACTAAGATGATGAAGGGATTGGAGCATCTCCCGTATGAGGAAAGGCTGAGAGCGCTGGGACTCGTTAGCCTGGAGAAGAGAAGGCTGAGGGGAGACCTTATTATGGCATACAAATATCTAAAGGGTGGGCTGAAGGAGGATGGAGCCAGGCTCTTTTCAATGGTTCCCAGTGACAGGACGAGGGGCAATGGGCACAAGTTAGAACACAGGAAGTTCCGTTCAAATACACGGAAACACTTCTTTACGGTTCGGGTGACAGAGCACTGGCACAGGCTGCCCAGGGAGGGGAGGGAGTCCCCTTCTCTGGAGATGTTCAAGACCCGCCTGGATGCAGTCCTGAGGGATGTGCTCTGGGCAATCCTGCTTTGGCAGGGGAGTGGGGCTGGATGGTCTCTGGAGGTCCCTTCCAACTCTGAAAATTCCGTGATTCCGTGAGTCAGGCTGCAAAAGCCAACCAAAGGCATCCGCACGTCCGAGTCTGACGTCGCTTAAATTATCGGGAGCAAGAAGGGAGGAGCAGAGAAGACGAAGGAAACGCGGTGCTGTTTGGCGGCTCATGCGCCCGCTCGCCGCCCGTCTGAAGGTTCTGTGGGTGCCTCTTCAGCTGTCGTCCCCCGGGTGGCCGTGGGGCTGGGCCAGGCTGGGCCAGGCAAGAGTTTTCCTCTGCCGACGGTGTCCTTAGCGTGGAGAGAGCACTGAGGGACCGGCCCCAGCCCGGCGAGCGCGCGCACGGGCAGCCTGTGCCGGGCACTCGGGTTTGGCACGCTTCGCTCCTTTGGGAGGTGGCGTTACCCGATAACGAGTCTCTTTTTCTCTCTCTCCTCTCCCTGTCCCGTTTCTCTCCCTCCCGTTCCGGTTACGTCTCTCATCCAACCCGTTTTCTTTCCCCTTTGTCTTTAATTTTCCCATTCTTGTCCTCTCATTTCCGTTATCTTCCGTACCCTCGTTCGTCTTCCGTACCCTCCTTCATTCCCCCTTGTCCTCCTCATCTTCTCCCCCCCCGCCTTGTCTTCCCACCTCCCTCCGCTCTCCCGTAGCTCTTTTGCTGTGCCCACTGCCTGTCTCCGGGCCCTCTTTCGGCACAGGGGTCCTGGGGTCCCGCTCGCTCTGTGCCCACGGTATGTCACTCTTTCATTGTACTGTTATTTAATTGCTGCGTCCCTTCTCTCAGTTCCCCTTCTTTCTTCCCTCCGCGCCGCAGGAGACCGAGAATCTGAAGCAAAAGTGAAAGCGAAAAGAAAGGGATATACTTCAGCGAGTGGGGCTCCAGGAGGAGGGAGTACGGACCCCATCAGGAAGGGGAAATTAGGATTAGGAGACTGAAGGACCGATTAATCGAAGGCTAAATAAAGAAATCACGTACGACAGGTAGAGGAGGAGCGGAGGGTGCGAAGGGAGCGGAGGGAGTGTGTAAAAAGGATGAAGACTTTGAAGAATTAGCCAAAAAGCTGCTCCCACCCTCTCTTCCCAAGTGATTACCTTTATTATGGAGGGTCGCTCTCAAGTCCAGGGCAGTTTACTGTGCAAAAGGAGGACAGAAAAAAAAAAGAAAAAAAAACCCTAAATTGTTTCTTTTTATGAGCCGTCGCCTCTGGGATAGTTTGGGAAGGTACTGACCCAGGGAAAGGTATCCCAGTTACTCGTTAGGTACGGACTCGTAAAGCGCCTCAGCTAATGGAAGGCACGATTAATTTGTTCTTTTAAGAACTCCACATCCAAGCGTTCCGCAGGAAGCTATTAAAAACAAACAAACAAAAAAGAGTAATTGCTTGTGGGATGCAAGATAAAGCCGTGCGTGGAAAGCGTCGGCGAGGCAGCGGGGGAACATGAGGGATAGGGGCAGGTTTTGGGCTGGGATGAAGGTTAGCTCCAGAGGCCGGTGCCCACGTTCCCTCCAGGAGACCGACATCGCGTCTCCTTTCACCGGAAAAAAAAAAAGAAATACATGTAATAAGATAAGTCTTGCAGGGGACAAAGTGGTATTTTGAGCTCTCTAAATGAGCGAAAGCTCCGTTTCTCTTTGAGAAACCTCGAGCAACGCTGAGGGGACGGGCGAGACGTGGGGCCGGGACACGCAGGATGGTGGGACAGATAAAACTGAACTGCTCCGGTGCCTGGGCAGGGTCTGGAGAGGTAAAGTCTTCAACATCTCTGTTAGGGGCTCGGTAAAACTTCCTGCTCAGCGGAGACAGCTACAGCGCGCGAAGGGAAGAGCCGTGGTTTGTCCCCAATCTCTGTAGGCAGCAGCTGGTGCCCCAAAGTGGTGTTGCTCTGGGCTCCTTGTGTAGACGTGGGAGAAAACCAGCACGAGGCAGCGGTTCCTCCCCTTTCGCCTCAGCCTTACCCTCGGGAGATGCCTACAACGTCCACAGCTCAGGTCTCGGTAACTTCACTGGAACACCTGAAGTTATCCGGGATGAATCTGGGTGGGATTGGGTGTATTTCTGAAGAACGAGGTGAGGAACGGTCCGTCTCCGAGAGAAGGGGCACCTCCCTTAGGGGATGGTGAGTGCTTGGAGCCCACTGTGGCCAAACGTGTTGAGCCCCGAGCCCATAAATCCACCCCGGAGATCACCGCTGGAAACCGAGTCCATTGAGTAGGCCCTGTTCCCCAGTGAGCATCGAGGGAGCGTTGCTGGTGTCTTCTGAACCAGCCGGGGCTCGTCCCTGCCGGACGTGGGACTGCCGCAGGAGCTGCTGTGGCATTTCCAAACTCTCCTTCACAGCTTGCCTGCCTCTCTCCTGCCTCTCTCCTGCCTCTCCTTTCCCAGCTCACTCCAGGCTCTGCTCCTCCTCACCCTTGCGCTCTCCACCTCTGCTCTTGCTCCCCGTACCCGGTCCCACCACCCCGCTCACCGCTACAGCCGCTTCTCTCTTCACGTACGCTGTCCCCCCTGTGGCGGAGGTTTGTCACCGTATTTTCCTGCCTTCCAGGTCAAGCCAGAACTTTGACAAAACGCAGATGGTGCGATCCACGGTCGCGTCGGACGGAGCCGGCGGCGGGACCCCCACGCACCACGGTAGGCGGCAGCGGGGCGGGAGACGGGGCGGACGCGCGTGATGCTGGGTTGTGGTGCAGGGTGAGGGACACCCGCTGCTCCTCCATGCCAGGGCCTTACTGGGATGGGGGGGGGTCGGGTCTGTCTTCGTGTCAGGGGAGGTTGAGATTGGATATTAGGAAACGCTTTTTCGCTGAAAGGGTTATCAAACATTGGAAGAGGCTGCCCAGGGTGGGGGTGGGTTCCCCATCCCTGGAGGTGTTTAAAAAATGGGTAGAGGTGGTACTTGGGGATATGGTTTAGAAGTGGTTTTGTCAGGGTGGGTTAAGGGTTGGACTTGATGATCTTAAAGGTCCCTTCCAACCTCAGCGATTCTGTGATTCTGTGGTTCTGTGATTCCTGCTGGGAGGCCCTGGGGCTCTGGTTTCGCGGGAGGGACGGCGGGGGGCGCTTGGTGCTGCCTCTCCACGTGTCCCTGCGGTTTGCCCTGCAGTCACAGAGGACACGCACGACTTAGTCTTCGGCTCCCCTGGTCGCAGCGTGCTAGCCTGCTTCAGCCCGCCGTGTTTCTCCGCGTGCTGCTCTGCTGCTCCCACCAACGTCTCCTCTGTTGCCCTCTCTGAGACCAGCCCCACTCACGCCACTAACCGGACAGGTAAGTACCAGTCCAGGCACCCAGGAGGTGCTGGGACAACAGGAGGGTCTGTCTCACCATTGCATCACCCCGTATCTCCAGCCCCGTCTCGAGTCAGACCTCTGCGCGTTCCGAAAAGGACGTGCCGCCTGCCCTTCCGAAGGTCCCTGCGTTCCTCCTCACCCGCCGCCTGGGCTGAGACCCGCTCCAGCGGGGCCAAGCGGGACTGCCAGGCTGAACAGCCCCCTGGCGCGGGTCAGACATCCGTGGTCCACGCTGCCGGGGGTGGGGGGGGGTGGAGGGCCCTTGGCATGAAGTCACGAGAGGCTACGCTGGGCTGAGCGGCCATACAGAACCCCAGACCGGTCAGGGTGGGAAGGGCCCTCTGGAGCTCCCCCATCCCACCCCCCGCCAGAGCAGGAGCACCTCCAGCAGTGGCACAGGACACCTCCAGGCGGGTTTGGAATGGCTCCGGAGGGGGAGACTCCCCCCCTCTCTGGGCAGCTGTGCCAGTGCTCTGCCGCCCGCACAGGAGAGAAGTCCCTCCTCAGGGTTAGATGCAACTTCCTATGGTCACGTTTGTGCCCGTTCCCTCTTGTCCCGTCACTGGGCACCACTGGAAGAAGACTGTTCCCACCCCCCCAGCACCCGCCCTTTGAGTATTGATAAGCATTGATAAGATCCCCCCTCAGCCTTCTCTCCTCCAGACTGAAAAGCCCCGAGTCCCTCAGCCTGTCCTCATCAGAGAGATGCTCCAGTGCCCTCATCATCTCCGTAGCCCTTTGCTGGACCCTCTCCAGCAGTTCCCTGTCCCTCTTGACCCGGGGAGCCCAGCACCTTCAGTCCGCCCTCGTTCCTCGTTTGCTTTGAGCGGGGATGGGACAGGGCAGGAGACCTCTCGCTTGCCCACGCGGGGCTGTCGCCAGCTCCCTTGCTCCGTCATCATCGTCGCTGTTGCAGGAGGAGCGGCGTGGCAGGCGGTCACCGCAGAGCCCTACCGCCCCTGGAGTCGTGCCTTAACCTCGTCTCAGACACGGCGCCCTGCCCGAGCCCGGGGCTGTGTCCCCGCCTGGTCCCCGCAGCCTGCTCTGGCGTCCCTTTGCTGCGAGGATCCCGCCGGTCCTTTCGGGCGCAGAGGCTGGGAAGCCTCAGCTGCTCACGGAGGGGGGGACACGGGACGTCAGGGGGTGACGCGGGGACAGGACAAAGGCAGGGCTGGGAGAGCGGTTCTCTCGGCGCCGGTCTCGGAGGTCGGGAGCGCTGCCGTCCTCCCTCTGCCTCTCAGCACCACCTTTCTCTCCTATTTCTCCACAGACCAAAGTCAGACCTCGCTCCTGCCGGTGACAAATATCAAAGCCAAATCCAGGGGCATCGCCGGGAAAGCCTCCTCCTACGCCAAGTGGCCAAAGACGCCTGACAGGTCTCAGAGCTTCGGCAGCCCCAATGCCAGCCCCTCCTCCCCCTTCACCCACAGCCAGGCCAAATCCAAGTACATCTCCAACCTCTCGCTCTCCCGCAGCAACTCCCCGCTGGGGCAGACCCGGCAGCAGCGCAGCGTCGAGCAGCCGGTGAGCGAGTGGCCCCGCACGGAGGATCCCGGCGCGGATGGTAGGTGGATCCCGTCTTCTTCCCTCTTTGCAGCGGCACCGTGGTCCTGGCTTCTCTCCCGGGGTATCCTCAACCAGCTGGGTCTCATCTGTCCTGCACAGCTCTCGCTGCGTCCCTGTCCTGCAGCTCGTTTGCCTCCAGCTCTCCCAGTGCAGCCAGATTCGGGAGATTGCTCCAGCCCTGCCCTTCCTCCCCCGTCCTGCCCTACACTTTCTGGCCATATTAGCCAGTGGCTAGTTCCCTTCTGAGGCTGCCGTGCCAGCATCTCCAATATAGAACCAGAGAGTGGTTTGGGTTGGAAGGGACCTTCAAAGATCATCTCGTGCCACCCCCTGCCCTGGGCAGGGCCACCTCCCCCCAGCCCAGGTTGCTCCCAGCCCCGTCCAACCCGGCCTTGAACACCTCCAGGGATGGGGCAGCCACAGCTTCTCGGGGCACCCTGCGCCAGGGGCTCACCGCCCTCACCGTAAAAAATGCCTTCCTTATGTCCAATCCAAATCTCCCCTCTTTCGATTTAAAACCATCTTACCCCCCTCTCGGCTTCCTCGGCCATTGCTAAGTCAGATCTAGAGGAAGAAAGGCACAGGTTCGGTCATGCCGGCAGCAGAGGGAAAGGCGTGTCGATGACAAGCCATTGGCGTGGTCCGGGACACCCCTTCTCCTGCTCTCCGTGCCTGGACACGGTGTTAGCGCAGCCTTGCAGCCATCTGACCCCCTCTCCGATGCCGAAATGTGGTCTCAGTGCCAGGCGGCCCTTCTCGCTCAGGGTACCCCCAACTGCCGTCCCTTTGCCGTTCCTAAATACCCGGTTCTCCCACCCGCAGGGCCAAGCCCAGTGCTGCGCTCCATCCGCATCACGGAGATCAACATGGCCATCCAGTCCCAGCACTGCGCAGCCGCCGACGCGTGCAGGTGAGCGAGGCAAAGCCGGCTGCCGGCGCTTTGGTGGGACCTCCAGGGGGAGCGGCAGATGGGCAGTTCCTGGAGCCTTGGACCATCATCTGCCATCACCCCCGAGGCAGCCCGCGCTGCTCCTCGGGCCGCGGAGCTCGGAGCGCGGGAGGATGGCGACGAGCTCCTCCTTGGGAACTCGCCTGGGGAGCCCTCCCCTCTGAAGTCTCAGCCCAACAGAGACTTTGGGTGCTGTCCTGGCCACCTCGGAGCCGCCTGAAATGCTGCCGTGAGGTCTAATTGTTCTCTCCATGTCCCCAGGACTGGAAACTTCACCTACCGCATCCCCGTCAACCGGCTCACAGCAGTGAACACCAACCTGACCCTGGAGATGAAGTGAGTGGCCAGGGCTCATCTCTTGGGCGTTTCGGTACCCCTGAAGGCAGCTGGATGCTGTGCCCTGTGGCCACCGTGTCTCCTGCTTGAGCTGGGGAAGAGGTGGCAGCAGCCTTCCAGCGTCTTACTGTGTCTTGTCTCCCCAGCTCCTCCTCCGCTGTGTCCGTCTCCCTTTGTGGCCTTGTCTCCAACGACCCCTGCCAGGACGCTGCGAGCACGAACAGCTCCACTGATGCCGCAGCGGCACAGGTACGGCTCGGCGATCCCACGTTTGTGTCATCCCGGCGCGCCGCCGATCCCTCCAGAGGGGACTACAGCAGCACAGGGGTTGCTGGAGGGAATTTGGGCTGAGACATAGCCGTCCCCTGCACTGGCTAACGTCAGTGACCCTCAGACAGCCCTCCAACCCCACCGGGGGAGGGGGGCTGTAAACCCGAGAAGTATGAAATCATCCCACCCCACCCCTCCACACGAGCCCCAGGGCTGCGGGGAGAAGACCAGGCTGTAAAGTGCCGGAACGCGTCCTCATGAAATCCCTTCAAGGGGGAATTTCGCGGGTCTGTGTCGCGCGCAGCCTCCCTCCGACCCTTCCCACCCCTGGGGGCCTCCTTTCTCCTCCGCTCGCCGGCACAGGGCTGTGTGGGTCCTTGCCAGCCTGACCCAGGAGAACATCTCCAGATGTTCGGCCCCGATCTCATCCCAGCTGCTCCGTTTGCCTCCCCAGGAAACAACGCACCGTTGGCCTCTCGTGATGATGTCTTTCCGGGAGTTCACCTACCACTTCAGAGTCGCACAGCCTGTGAGTACCACCACCTGCTCCGTCTTTCCTCTTGTCCGGGGCTGAGCCGAACGAGGGCCATGCCACCGTGGCAGGTTTAGCGTCCCACCCTGCGCTGAGCGCCTGCCGCGGCCCCCTCCATCGTGGCTGCTGCCTCCCACCGTTCCATGGGGCGTGCGGCTGTGATGTTTCTCTGCCCCCAGCACGTAATTCCTGCGCATCCCGCCCCCCCCTCCCCCCCCCAACCTCAGAATACGCGTCCTACCCGTCTAAGCTCTTTTTCTCGCTCTCCCGCAGGGCCGAGCCAACTGCAGCACCGCTCCCGAGCAGACGGGACACCTTTTCACTGACTATTATTTTCAGTTTTACTGGCTCTGTGAGTGAGTCCTGGCAGCACCAGTGCCCTCCGGTTGGAGAGAAGAGGGGGACTGGTGACACCGGGGAGACTCCTGTACGCCCTCCTCCGCTTAGCCCCCAGCCCCACCTTCCCCCCTCCATCCGCCACGGGGGACGCGGAGCCGGTTTGGTTGTGGCTGGTGACACAGGCACTGAAGCACAGCACACGCGGAACATAGGACCTAAGCCACGGAAAACCCAACCAAGCCCCGTGGTACCTCCTGGGCTCACCTCGCACCCGCTCCCACCGCCCCACGCCGCCCCAGACGTCTCTCTCCTTCCCTTAACGGGGGACGCTCGTGTCCCCCCGGCGCTTCTCCCTCCCTTTGCGACACTGGATTTGGAAGCATTACACTGGACTGAACGTGGACGGGTCTGCCACATCCCAGCGCGCGGATGGGGAGCTCCATCCTCTGCTGGCCCAGCGGTCCCAGATGCGCCACACGGGTTCTTCACGACACTGGAATTGCTCAACACTGGAGCCCTCTCCGCGAGCCAAACGCCGGAGTTTGGCCTGGGAAGGGAGGCTGTGCCTGGACGTACTGGAAGTCGTACACTGGAGTTGCTGTTCCTTCTCGTTGGGCCAGGGCCGTTGCCCGCAGCCCCGCTCCACGGACCCCCGGAGGCCCCAAAACCCACCGACGGACTGTCCTCCATGGACGACAAGCGAAGGTGCAGCTTCAGCGTCTGTCCCCCTCCTCGCTGTACGCTTATCTTTCACCGTAGCAGTTCGGGATGGAGAAACTCAAGAACCCCACTAAAAACGCTGCTGAGGCTGAGCCCGGGCCAAACCGCGTTGGGGGGGGGGAACGGACACTTGTCACCAACTCGCCAACCAAAACGCCCGCGAGTCACCTGCATTAAGTGTGGTGGGACCCATTTTCTTTGTGGGGTTTTTTTTTGGTTTTGTTTTTTTGGGTTTTTTTCATTTGGCAGCAGCGCGCAGCCTCTCGCAGCGTGTGCCTGGAGCCGCCTGGTCGCCTCTCAAGTCAACGGTGCCACATCTGCCCAGATGTGCAGGAGAGAGACCACCGGCAAAGCCCGGTGCGCCCCGCGGAGCACGGGGGGACACGTGACGTGGCTTCCCTGCACACCCCCTGGCTATCGCATCCCTGCCAGGCGCTGAAGAGGCCGATCCTCTCCCACAGAGGGGGGGGGACGGCGGCAACCGCGGGCCGTCGCCGTTCTCGGAAAACAGTTATGTCGAGTGTATTTTGGGTGTTTTACTGTTACAAGTTCTTAACTTGCTAAACTACTGAATTTTTATTTTGTTTTGGGTTGGTTTTAAGCCGTATAAAAATGGGTCTCTCAATTCTGTCCCTGTTGAGCCACGTGCGTCTCGCGTAGGAAACCCAAAGCACTGCTAAAGCCCCGCGTTAAAAGTTTCACTGCTCCGGCGGCGCTGGGACGTGTCAGACTGGCCGACCAGCGCGGCTCATCCTCCTCCCCGTCCTGCTCCAGCGCCTCTTGCCAAAGAAGGGGAGACATCTACGTTCCTGGAAGCTGAACCACCACCAGGTTCTCGTGCCTGAGACGCATTTCTCTAAGGCAACCGCAGCAGCCGCTGCTGGGGAAGGGCGGTGAAGGGGAAACGCCACTCACCAGTCCCGAAGCACTGGAAAAAACGGCTTCGGAGAAGAGCACGCCTTGTCCCTTGCAGCCCCGACGCTGGACGTAGGCAACTGGTTTGGGGAGACGGCGTCAGGCTGTGGCTGCTGCGTTTTCTCGCTTCCAGGCGGAGCTGACGGAGATGATCTTTAAGGTCCCTTCCGTGATGCTGTGAGACAGACGCAGCGATCCCTGCGCCAGCTGCAGGATGTCTCGTTAGCGGCCCCGAGGAGCGCGTGGCTGGTTCCGCTGCTCCGGAGAAACGAGCTGCAAAGACGTGGGTTTTTTTGTTTTGTTTTGTTTTGTTTTGTTTTTTAAAATCCTGACAGAGAGAGATGGTTCCTGTGCACATCTCGTGGGACCCTCCACGGCCGCCTCTCCCCAGTCGGGGCAGCAGTTTTATCTCCTGTCACCCACCTCGGAATTTCCGAGCTTGTCTCAGCAAAGCAGCCGCGGCCCCGTAATTCCTTGCGCCATCGCTAGGAGTTGGCATCTCTGTCGCCAAAGGCTCTTCGTTTGTAGGGCGGTTTCAAGGTCAGGTCTTCCTTCCCGCTATACGCCTGCGGGCAGCAAATACTTAACCGTACATGGGTGATGCTTTCCAGGTACTTAAAACACACGGAAGCCTGGGCAGGCAGGAGCCAGCGGGTGAGCAGGGAACGCCGGACAGCTGGGTGGGAGTGAAGCTGGGGGACCCCCCCGGCTCTGGGGAGCTCAGCGGGAAAGCAGGAGCTCCCACGGCGCGGGAGGACCTACACGCTCAGCAGGAGTCTCCGTTTCTCCCCGCAACTGGGAAGGAATCCCTCCCGTGTAGCCCTCTGGAGAGGCCGCTCAGCGCTCTTCCCTCCACCCGCCCTGAGCTTTTTTTTTTTTTTTTTTCCCACTTGGCCTTAAACCGAGAAGTTACTTTCTCGGCAGCTTTTATTCTCCACTTGGCAATCAGTGGCCCGGTTTGGCACGTCCTTTATTCAGGCGAGCAACGCCAACGTGCTCTTCGACGTCTGCTCAGCTGCGAGGTGACCTTCTCAGACCTGCTGGTTTCCCTTCTATCGTCGAACTGGGCTAAATGCCGGTGCCCTCCTGCAGCCCCTGAAGAGGGACCGGGGCGGTGTTGCGAGGGCCCAGAGCTGAGAGCGCTGCCCGCCATCACCACCGCCCATCCACCCCCTCACTGGTGGAGCTGGCCGAGGTCAGGCGAGACCCACGAAGTACGTCTCTCGCCCCCGCTGCGGGGAATGCCGCTCCTGGAGGGGAGGGATCAATCAAATCACTAGAAACGCACGAGCAGCGGTGGCCCAAGAGGAGATGGAGTCTCTCAGGTGTCCCCTGCGACACTTCGCCACCGGTTTCCACGAGGGCCGATGGCAAACCAAGTGCCTAAGGGCTACGGAAACATCTCTAGTGCCTTTTTCTGCTGACGGGACCGCACAAGGGAACAGTGGTTTCCCCCCCACGTGCGTAAAATGCTGCGTGCCTCAAAACCGGTTTAGCTTAAGAAGTGAGGTGAGGCAAGACCTGAAGTGCAAAGGCCGACCCTACCCACGGGCGGCCGCGTCGCAGCAGAGCAGCACCGGGCTGACAGCAATCCCCGGGAGCGAAAGAGGAGAGGCATTCAGAACGCCGTTTTTAGCGTCTTATATCGCAAATAGTATCTTTTGTCTTAAAGTCCATCACAAAGCGTACGCCGGTTCCACCAGCCGCTGCACAGCGAGGCAGAAATGAGCTCCGAAGGGGTTCGTAATTATTAAAGGGTCACAGGATTGTTTCTAAGCCCGCGGAAACAGCTGTTTGCGTAGACTTCCCCCCCCCCCCCCCGAAAAAAAGGCGTCTCTGCCCTAACTGGAGACGTGTTGCCCGTCCCCAATCAGTAACAAGAGAGTTAACAATCAGGCCTTGCCCTGCGTGAGACGGAGGGAGCTCTGAGCCCGTGTCTCCGGCCGTACAGCTTGGGGAAAACCCCTCTCTTCCCGCTGGAAAACGAGACGCTTCATCTCTCTAGACATTCTTGGCAGGAAGGAAGACAAGCGCGGAAACGAGGCCGCTTGCCAAAGTTGGGCTGTTTCGGAGTTTGTTTCAAAAGCAAATTCGCAAACGTTCTGTCCTACTGTTAAGAGCTTAAAGCCTGTAAATAGAGACTATGCCACCACTGCAAGAATTAAGAAAAAAGAAAAAGGAGGAAAAAAAAAAAAAAAAAAAAGTAAAGCACTAATTTGTTTGGTTTAAATGTTGCTGTCACAGCTTTAATCACTGTATATTGCCAGCAAGTCTGTAGAGTTGCATTCTTAGCAGGTATTATTGATTATCGGTTTTTATTTGTGGGGAACAAGCGTGGTTTCCCTCCTTTCTTTCTGATTTATATTTATATTTTGCTGAATTTGAGTGCCGAGTCTCCGGATTCCCCACTTTTTTTTTTTTTCTGTGTTTTTTTTTTTTTTTTTTTTTTTTTTTTGCTTATTTAGACTTCGTTTTATGCTGGAGGTAAATATGCCCATATAAATAAATATATAAATACTGCTTTGTATCCAAGGATGGCTCCTGGCGCATTCCTCCCTTGCTGTGAAATAACAATCCTTCCGTTCGGTAGCTGTAAAACCTCCCGCAAACCGGAGGAACCCCCATGTCATTAATCAGTGGGATTTTCCAGATGTGCCCACGCAGGGTCCAGTCAGGGTCAGAAGAGCCCCAGCCCGTGGCTGCTCACTGCTACGCCGCATCCTTTCCAACAGGTATTAAAAAAAAAAAAAAAAAAAAAAAAGAGAAGCTCTTGTTGCTCACAGCCTCAGAGGTCAGGGTCAGATCCAGAGGCATCCGAGAGCATCCGCAGAGGGGAAAGCTTCCTTCCCAAACCGGGAAATTAGGGCTTTAAAGCTGTAAGCCTCCTGTTGAATTTCTCATTTGGAAATCTAACTGCTTTAAAAACTGGGCTACAAATTCAAAGCTACCCATACAAATACAGTTATGTTATAAATAAACTCCTCTTTTACAGGCAAGGCACTTAATTCTCTACTGAACTGAACGGCACATCCAGCTACGAGATTATTCCGTCCTGTACTTCTCAAACATTCCTCCCAAAAACCTCATTTCCCACAAACACAGCTTGTGTCACCCACTGCGGTGCCACCAGACAAGCGTTAGTCTCGCTTTGCGTCCGAGGAGCCGCACCGGTGCCTCACCCGGGAACCCCGGCCAGAGGCCGTTCTGCAAGCGCCGTTTCGCCCAGGCCAACCGGGACATCCATCCACCCACCCACCCACGGACCTCAGGAGCACGGAGCCCGGCCGAAGAGCGGGCCGGGTGGTCCCGTCAGCTCCGTTTCTACCACAGGAGGTCCCCAAGGTGCCGCCGGCGGTAAGCGAACCACCTCGGAGCAGTCCCTGCCTGTCACGGAACCTCACAAACCAAGCCAGACCAACTAACAAGCTAAAAACGGGACTGATTTTTACACGTTGGTGACAAAATCAAACGGAGTTTTACTCTAACCGAAACCGCTTTGAGACCCTGAGAAACATTAACAATCCACAGGTTGCGGCGGTCGCTCGGGAGTTAATACTACACTGCCAGCTTAAGAATTCTTAAGGTTTATGGTCCATGACCCAAAACGCACATAATCACTCAACTAAACAAGACGAGGTCCCTCAATCTGTACAGAAGATGAACCATGGAAGGCGTCCCAACCTACGGGGAGAGCCCCCCGACCGCAGAACCGCTGCTCTGAGGGAGCCCGACTCAAAATGACTCTCACGGGGCCCCGTTTACACCCAATTTGAATCTGACCGGTGGTGATATATGCTCATGTCACCCCCCCCCACACTAGCCAAAGACCCCAACTGCTGCACCTTTCAACCAAAATGACCACCACCGTGTGGGCATAACGAGACAAGTGGCAGGAAAATTTTGTCCGGTCTTTGTTAGGTTTTTGCAGGCTTTTGTCAGGTCTTGTCTCATCCTCGTTAGGGCTTTGCAGGTCACGCTTTTGGGCACACACAGCTGTGGAAATTTGTGATAAACATAGGGCCCATCCCACAGCACACAGAACTTGTGCCACTATCGAAGTGGTCTGGAAAAGCCACAGGGGAGGGGGGGAAGTATCTAAAAGACAAACCATGAGTCAGATGCATCACAGAGGCAGTTTTATTCAGGTTTGGTTTGTTGGGCGGGTGAAAGTCACTCAACAGGAGCACAGTCCATGTCTGACACAGGCTTTGTTGTCGAAGTATAAAAGAAATACAAAAAAGAGCTTCTGCAGGGCTTCCCACCTAGAACCAAAGGAGAGATGAAGGGGGTCAGTGAGACAGCGTTCCACAGGGCAGCACCGGGGCTGGACTCTGCTGCTACTAAAGCCACAGAGCAAGGGAAAACCCCCAGCACACACAATTCCCGGCTGCCTCACACAGGGACGAACCCCAGTTCTGCCAGATAGGCACAGGCGCCTTTTCCAACTACAGTTACCCTACAGCTGCTTTGCAGCTCAGAGTAGCCGCGACGCTTAAGCCCAAAGGCTGCTGCGGGGATGCCAGCACAGCCTTTTGCATGTCCTAACTTTGTCCCCGAAAAAAAGGTGGCTTTTGGCAAGACGAGCTGTCGCAGGGCTACATTTCCACCCCACCCCCCGACACACACAGAGTGTCAGGCCCTCGGGGTGCTTACAGCCGCAGGGATTCCCCAGGCAGTAACGGTGCTCCTCCGCCCGCGCCTCACACGTAGATACCGACCCACAGCAGTAAGAAGAGGACCCCGAAGCCCATGAAGAGCGAGGCCACCAGCGAGATCAATAGCTCCTTGTAGATGTCCCGCGTGTACTTAGTAGAAGTCACCTCGTAGCTGCAGGCCGGGGGGTTAAGGTGTTAACGGCGGCAGAGCAAGGTGAGGGGACCACCCCCCCCCACCCCGCGCCCGCTCCCGCTCCCCTACCCCCGCCTCCAGCCCGGGGATACACGAAGAACCAGGCGGTGAAGAACATGCCGATGGCCAGCAGCACCACGGTGAGGTGCGGGAAGACGGCCGGGTTCACCGGGCTAGTGTATCTGCTCATGGCCTCCAGCTCCTGCGGGGACACGGCGAAGGTGAGCGGCACCACCGGAGCCCGGGACCGACTGCCGGCCCCGAGTCCGGGCCCCCAGGACCGGCTCCCGACCTCCCCCCCATCGCCACCCCGGCCCTCACCATATCGCCCAGGTCCCGGTTTCCGCTCCGACACGTCGCCTCCGCTCCGGAAGCGGAAGGGAAGAGGGGAGCGGGGGCTGCCGGGATAGGTGGGCGGGGCCAGCGGGAGCCGCTGCCTATTGGCTGCGCCGGCTCCCGGCGGGCATTGCGGCTGGAGCGCGGGAGCGGCGGCGGGATCGACCTGCGGGGTAATGGCGGCGCGGGGAGGCTGAGGCGGGGATAATGGCGACGGGGGGAGGTAGAGACGAGCCCAGGGAGGGAATAATGGTGGCAGGGGATGCTGAGGCGCGCCGGGGGAGGGGGGATAATGGCGGCTGAGGCGGGACTGGACTGGAGGGGGGGGGGGATAATGGCGGCTGGGGGGGGCAGAAGCGAGAAGGGGGGAGGTATCCAGCAGCGGGCCTGGGGGGGAAATGGCGGCTGGAGAGGGGAAGGCGGGCCTGGGGGGGATAGTGGCGGCTGGGGCAGGCTGAGGTGGGCCCGGGGCGGGTATGGGCCGGCCCGCTGAGGTCGCAGCGGAAAGGAGGGAGGGGTCATGGTGAGGCTGGGGGAAGGCAGTGGTGAGGAGGATAACGGCGGGCCCTGAGGAGGAGGGGTGAGAATGGCGGGTCGGGAGAGGCCAAGAGAGGAGGGGGATAATGGAAGAGGGGCAGGGAATGGCGTGCAGGGGGAGGGGGAAGTGGGGAGAGGGGTTAATGGCAAGCGTGGGGAGGCTGCAGCCAGAAGTATAGTAGGTAGGGGGGTAATGGAGCCGGGAAACAGGAGGTGGGAACGGAGCCTGGACGATTATAATGGTGAGGCAAGGGGAAGGTGAGGTGTGGTGGGGAGGGGGGATGGGCTGGGAGAGGCTGATGGAGAAAGAGCGGGTAATGGTGTGCCGGGGAGGCTGAGGTGGGGGCGTAATGGTGGTTAAGGGGATAATGGTGGGCTGAGGCTGGAAGCCAGCTAACGGCAGCCAGTGGAGGCTGCAGCTCATGGCATAATGGTTCACAGGGGAAACAGCCATCTCCCTTTGGTCCCCCTGCTTAGGTGGTACACCACCCCCACACCCTAGGTGTTAACCCGCAGCACAGTGTGTGTGCAGAGGCTGATCCCAACATCCCCTTTTCTGTTCCCTAGGATGGGAATCCATGGCCTGGCCAAGCTTATTGCCGACGTGGCTCCTGGTGCCATCCGGGAGAACGACATCAAGTCTTACTTTGGCCGGAAGGTGGCTATAGATGCTTCCATGAGCATCTACCAGTTCCTGATCGCTGTGCGGCAGGGAGCTGAGGTCCTGCAGAATGAGGAGGGCGAAACTACGAGCCACCTGATGGGCATGTTCTACCGGACCATCCGCATGGTGGAGAATGGCATCAAGCCGGTTTACGTCTTCGACGGCAAGCCCCCGCAGCTGAAATCGGGGGAGCTGTCAAAGCGGACTGAGCGCCGGGCTGAGGCCGAGAAACACCTGCAGGAGGCTCAGGAGGCCGGAGAGGAGGAGAACATTGAGAAGTACAGCAAGAGGCTGGTCAAGGTGACCCAGCAGCACACTGACGAGTGCAAGAAGTTACTAACGCTGATGGGTATCCCCTACGTGGATGCGCCAGGGGAGGCCGAAGCCAGCTGTGCTACCTTGGTGAAGGCTGGGAAGGTCTATGCGGCTGCTACAGAAGATATGGATTGCCTGACCTTTGGCAGTCCTGTACTGATGCGGCATCTTACTGCCAGCGAGACGAAGAAGCTGCCCATCCAGGAGTTTCATCTGAACCGTATTCTGCAGGACTTAGACCTGACCTGGGAACAGTTTGTGGATCTGTGCATCCTCCTGGGCTGTGACTACTGCGAGAGCATCCGCGGCATTGGGCCCAAACGTGCTATCGAGCTCATCAAGGAGCACAAAACCATCGAGAAGATCGTTCAGCAGATAGACACCAAGAAGTACCCTCTGCCTGAGAACTGGTTGCACAAAGAGGCCCAGAAGCTCTTCCTAGAGCCTGATGTGGTCAACCCCGACACCGTTGAGCTGAAGTGGACCGAGCCGAACGAAGAGCAGCTCGTCCAGTTCATGTGCGGGGAGAAGCAGTTCAATGAAGAGCGGATCCGCAACGGGGTGAAGAGGCTGAGCAAAAGCCGGCAGGGCAGCACACAGGGCCGACTGGACGACTTCTTCAAGGTGACGGGCTCCATCACATCAGCCAAGCGCAAAGAGCCGGAGACCAAGGGATCGGCAAAGAAGAAAGCCAAGACCAACAATGCCACAGCCGCAAAGGCCAAAAAGGGCAAATAGCCCAACTGGCCAGCCACAGCCCCCTGTGTTTGTTTTTTCTGCTCAACCAGGAATTTTAGGCTAATAACAAACGGTCGTCTTTCTGTCCTGCGTGTTAGTCCTAGGAAGGATGTTGCTAAAGTGCTTCCTAACAACGCTAGGTTAGTGAATCAGATAAGCGCTGCTGACAAACACCCACTATGCTTTAAGAAATAAAAAATTGACCAGCTAGAGAGTGAACTGGGTAGAAATGATAGAGAGACTTCTGCCTGACGTCATCCAACCAAAAAGAGGTAGGTGCAAGCAGCAGAGGCTGAAGGAGAAACCGGGGAGATGTGAATGGCAGGCAAGCTGGAGGTGGGAAGGAGACTTGAAATGACGAGGTGAACCTCTCCCTTTAATAAGGATTAGGTTCTTCCTTCCCTTAATGTAGTCGCTTTTCTTTGTTTAAAAAAAAAAAAAGAAAAGTTGAAATCCTGATTCCAGCAAAGTTCTGGCCCGCTCCTAGTGTGTGAACCGAGGACAAGCTGAGCTGAGACTGCAGCTTTCCAAGCCTGAATTTTGCTGCTGGGTTCTGGTTTATGTTTCAAAAGAAAAATATCAATAAACGTAGCATGACAACCTGTTCACTCCCTGATTTCCCAAGGCATCCTTCCACGTTGTACACACAGAGACAGGTCCCAGGCTAAGAAGACAAAAAGATAGTGCCTCTTGTTTTTTCCCCTTATTTTATTTTATTCTGTATTTTGCATAGTCTTTTCATCTTGTCAAAGCGATGTGCTGGGTTTTGTTTTCAGAATAAAATTTATACACAAATAGAGTGTTTCTCGTTCTCTGGAGAGGTGGCTTAAACCTTGTTGCTGAAGAAAAAAAAATTGCAGGTTTAGAGGGAAGCCTGTCAGTGACAACAGCCAACAAATCACGCACAGGCCTGAATGCAGAAAATTCCAGTTTTAATCCTGGTGTTAACGGTGGCTTTTGAGTGCTTTGTAGACATATGGGTCAGCTCTCTGGCAAGTTATGAAATAAGCTGGGCTTCTTTCACAGGGGAATTCCATTAGCGTTGCTAAAATAATCTTGATTTTTAAGTCATTTTCTTAAATGTAATGTGAAGAATAGCACATGGTGATGTGCACGGAGCTTCTCGAGTCGGACCTCCCCAGCTGCAGCGTGTCCTGCTTGTGGGAAGGGGCACCCAGAGCAGAGCACCCAAAATTTACAGGTCTGCTTCTGACCTGGTGGTTTTCACAGGATCTCAGCCTCAATCCCAGAGTCTGAACTGGAGATGTTTTGGCAAGAGGAAGCCCAGGTGGCGGGCTGGAGCCGGGGCGCTTTGAGGTGGACGTCCGTGCTCCCCGCCAGTGTCAGTGCCACTGCCACTCGTCCCATCATGTTACTACCCGGAAAGCTGGGAAGGTGCTGCGGGGAAAAACAGGTTTTTAAATCCCAACGTGTGGGGTGATGTTTTTATCCCCCGTTCTGTATATTTATGTGCTTCACAGTGTTTCTGCCTGGGAGTATTTCTGCTTTCAGCCCTGAGTCCCTGTCACTCGGAGCCACGAGCTTTTTCCCTTCCGCTGGAAAAACCCACTCAGGCAGTTTAAGCAACTTCAAAACATCCTGCCGCTGCTTTGTCTTTCCTGATGGAGGAGAGGAGCCTGGGCTAAGTTTTCCCAGGAGACTTTTAAGGTACAGCCTTGGGTTAGGGTGAAAGCTTGGCTCTGCTGGGAGGTTTTGGTGTCCACCACATCCCGCCCCCTCCGGCCTTCCTCTCCCTCCTCCCCTGCCTTCCCCCTCCTATGTACCCTCCGCCCCCGTTACCGTCCGTCCAGATTTACTCAGCCGCCTTGTTGCTAAGGTCTGTTTATCCTTAGCTGACACTCACATGGGAGTTATAGCAGTTCAGACGTTTTATCTACTCAGATTTTGTTACTTGTGTTATTTCATTTCCAAATGCGGTAAAGACAAATAGTGGTTTCTCGGTGCGTATTCGCTTCAATGTTTTAATCCGCCATTTGTCTTAACAGGAGCTTCTTAATTAAATAATCCGGGTTTCTCGGTGAATACCTCCGTTGTGACCGTGTGGAAAGGTAACAGTGAAATGGTTTTGTGGTGAGGGAATGAAAGATGATGAAAAAAATATATAAATATTTGGAAGTAATAGTCAGCCTTATAGTGAGGAAGGAAATGAAGTTGGCAGCAGGAAAAAGAAACTGCAAACTTCCTCCCTGCCCCCGTCTCCATCACTGGTGGCGGAGTCCTGCGTCCTGCTCACTTCTTGCTGACCTGGACAGGATTTAGCTCGTCACGTTCTTACGTATCACCTTATTATGATGCCAAGAATGGCTCAAGGAATGAGACAGGAATGGTGAAACATTTCCAAGAAAGTTTAAGTGTCTTTTCACGTACCTTTAGTTTACTTAAAGGAACAGCAGTAAAGTTCGCTGCCTACTGTTTTGCCAAGGGCTGCACACATAGCAAGCAACCTTTAAATGAATATATTTTCCCGGATGAGCCTCCAGTGAAGCCACAAGCGTGATCACAGAAGTACAGTTTGGTGTCTGGAGCTGTGGCTGCTGCGGTTATGCTAAAGTTTGCGTTGGGCTTTGTACTCTTTGGGCCAGAATTGTGTCTGCTCTGCCTCCCCGGCTTTCCTGGCTCTGTCCTGCCTGGGGCGCAGCTGCCGTGCGGCTCTCCAGGCGCAGAAGCGGTCAGCTTGAGAAATCAGGTTTTTCTGTGCCTGAGCCGTAAAATCTGTCACACCTGTAGGGAGAGAAAACCATTTACGTGCGCGTTTGACTTTGATTACAGCGCTCACGCTTTCAGCTGCCTTAAACCGTATCGTTTAAGCGAAGCTTCAAACTTGCACAGTCCAAACAGGAGAATAAATTCCAAATTCCAACATCCCCACTCACCATTACTTAGCACCTCACGTGGCCTCTTTCCCCGCTGTGGCTCAGCACAGATGAAAACTCCCCCTCCTCCAGAGCAAAGAAAGGTTAACAAACCCCACATGGTCCACTGGGGGGGGGGGGCAGGACCTGAGTCCAAACTTCTTCCAGACTCTTCTGAGAGTTTCTAACGATCCCTCTGTGAAGCTCTTTGCTCAGCTGTGATTTACCGCAGGGATTTTATCCGTGAGGGCCAGAGGAGTAAATAAACCCAGAAGCCGTCCCTGCCAAGTCCTTCGGGACGGCGTCCTCAACCCGCTCAGGACAAAAGGTGGGTGCCACCACCGTCGCTCCTTGTGGATGGAGCTGCGTCCCCCTGCAAACTGCCGCTCCCCTTCTCCTGTCGCGTCAGGGTCCTTTGAGAAATGGAGGAAAAGGGCTCTCCTGTCGCCCTTCTGCCGTAGGACGAGGCACGCGCCTCGCGTGCAGATCAGAGAGACGCGCCCAGACGCCGGGTAAGAACGTGGCGTGACGCGGAGCGGGGCTGTAGGCTCGGGCTTCGAAGGTAGAGTAAGATTAAACCCTACAGCGTTTAAATTTACCAATTCAGGGCAAAAAACTCGTTAGCAGAATATACCCGAGCTGTATGTTTTCCGTATGTCTGAATTCCTAGGCATCACCTTCAGGCTTTCGAAACACGTGTCGCCATGTTATTGTAATAAAACACTTGAAAAGCTGCTTTTCTGCCCTGAATGCCTATAAGCGATGAGGGAAGACCGCTGGAAGAGGAGAGCAGGACCGCGCTGTGGAGCTACAGGGGAGCTGGAGAGTGTTACGCAGGTTTCCACGAGGAAACCACTGAGCTTTTTCTCTCGGAAGAATAAAAACACGCCGCCGAGCCTAGAGCAACCTTCTGCCCGCGCTGATATTATACTACTATTCTCGTTTGCAGCAGACGTTTGAGTGTTCTCAAAAAAAAAAAACAAACAAACAACCCCAAAACAACCAACGTTCATTCAGCGGAAGGGAAAAGCAGCTGCAGCCAAAACCTGGAAACATCCTACCAGCTCTTTCTGCTATGTTGGAACCTCATAAATAAGTGAAAACTCCGCCCGTTACAGCGGTGTAAGTGAGAACGCGGGTTGGTGGCCGAAAAAGCGGAGTGCGGCGACAGAGCTCAGAGGCGGGACAGCCACCCCGAGGGGAACCGCTGGACCCCAGAACGACGCCGGACGGACGCCTTCGCCGATGCTCTGGTGCACGAGGAAAACTGCCGGGCATCGCCCGCCCCCTCCTTCCCCGCTCCAGGGCGGCGTGTGGCGCGAGAAACCTCATCCTGCCCCATTTCCTGGGGACCAAAGCTCCTTTCCTTCCCCCCCTTCATCCCGGGTTCCGCGCCATCGCCTGCCCCCCTTCTCCTTCACCTCATCTTCACCACCGGGGTTTGTTTTTCCCTTACATTTTCCGTTCTAAACAGATATTCCCACCGCTGTTTATCACACCGATGTCACAGTTAATTAATACCAGCACCGCTCTTTATACCAGAAACACGGCGGATTCCTAACATCCGCGCCCCGCTAGGAAGAGCGGGTAAATGGCACTGGAGGGGTTTGATATCCCTCCCCCCCCCCAAAAAAAAAAAATACTGCCTGCGAGGCGTCACGTGGTTTGAAATGGAAAATCCCGAATTCCCGTGCATCCAGCTCACAGCTTTCTGTCACATATAGAACACCTCACGTACGAGTCCTTTCTTAGTCCCGCCGTCGGGAGGCTGCGGCCGGAAAATGCCTTCCTTCCCTACCGCGAGTGGGGAGAAACACGGAAATAATAATTGAGCTGAAGGAGGTAAAAATCCAGCGTAATAAAAGCCTTTTTTCACCGCGATTTGCCACCCCGGGAGGGAATATTTCCCCTCTGTGCTGGGACCTGACCGAGAGCAGGGGCAGAAAGGTGACCGCTCAGCCTGGTTTTGCTCTCTAGCGCGGGAGTTTCTGCCCCGGGGACCTTCCCGGGTCTCCGCCGCGCTCGGAAAGCTCCTCCGGCAAAGCTGCTCCGAGCGGGGAAGGGCGGATTCGGGGCTCCCAGGGTTGTCGGTCTCCTCACGGGGAAAATGAAACGCGTTCCCCTTTTCTGCCTCCTATTGCAATGGAACGAGGGGAAGTTTGCGAATTCCGCACCCCTCCTCCAGTTTTCAAATCGTTCACTATTGGGTTTTGGTTTATTTAAAAAAAAAAAAAAAAAAATAGGAAAAACCTAATTTTTTTTTTATTTTTTTTTTTTTTTTAAATTCAGCCTCCCGATTAAAGAGAGTAAAGACAAAACGCAACTCCTGACAGGTTTTGGCAAATCCTCGCTCTGCCTGCGAGGATTTGCCGGGAACCGAAGCACAGGGAGACGTCGTCTCAAGTATCGCAGCTTTGTACTCGTAATTATCAGGCTGACAGCGTTCCTGCTGAGGGCAGCGCCCCGCGCACGCCGCGCCGCTCCCGCCGGGCCTCTCCTCCTCCCGACAGGCGCGCGGCGCGGTGAGGTGGGGCGATATGGCTGGAGGCAACCGCACCGCCGTCACCCAGTTCATCCTCCTCGGCCTGACCAGCGAGCCGAAGCTGCAGGCCCCTCTCTTCGCCATCTTCCTCCTGATTTACCTCGTCACCCTGACGGGCAACCTCGGCCTGATCACCTTGATCAGGACAAGCCCCCGGCTCCACACTCCCATGTACTTCTTCCTCTGCAATCTCTCCGTCGTCGATCTTTGCTACTCCTCCGTCTTTTCTCCGAAGCTGCTCCTTGGCTTCTTGGTGGAAAAGAAAACCATTTCATACCCCGCCTGCTTTGCCCAGCATTTCTTTTTCCTCGTCTTTGTGACCACAGAGGTGTTCTTGCTGGCTGTGATGGCGTACGACCGCTACGCGGCCATCTGCAACCCGCTGCTCTACGCCGCCTCCATGCCCCAGAGGCTCTGCGTTCAGCTGGTGGCCGCCTCGTACCTCGGGGGGCTCTTGAACTCGCTCATCCAAACCTGTTGCTTGCTGCCCCTGCCTTTTTGTGGCCCCAATGTCATCAACCATTACTTCTGCGACACTAACCCTCTGCTGAAACTCACCTGCTCTGATGACCGCCTCAACGAGCTTTTGCTTGTAGCCTTCAACGGGACCATTTCCATGTCCGTCCTCTTCATCATCGCCGTCTCCTACCTGTACATCCTCTTCTCCATCCTGAGGATCAGGTCTGCCAAAGGCAGGCACAAAGCCTTCTCCACCTGTGCCTCCCACCTCCTCACCGTTACCTTGTTCTACGTGCCCGCGGGACTGAGCCACATGCAACCGGGCTCCGGGTACTCGCTGGAGACGGAGAAAGTCACCGCCGTCTTCTATACCCTCCTCGTCCCTATGCTCAACCCGCTCATCTACAGCTTGAGGAACAAGGAGGTGAAGGACGCGCTGAGGAAAGCCACAGCAAATAACGTTTTTGCGAGGTGCCTGCTGACCAAACTGGCCCCGGCCAGTAGATAAAACTCCTGCCGCCTCCCTTTCCCAAGGGCTTTGGGTCGGCTCTCCGGAGGAGCAAGGAACTGCGGTTATTGGCAGAAGCAGGTACAGCGTATTTTAACCGTCCTTGAGAAGCTGCAGAGACTCAACGTTAACAAACGCAACACGCCGTCATTATGGGTCTCCGATAAATATTTCCTTGTCATTTCTTGGTTTTGGTGGGTTTTTTTGGTTTTTTGGTTTTTGTTTTTTTCTGTGAAATGATGTAATGTCATAGGAGGTGATAAAAATAAGCTCCTAAGGCATTTCCCTCATAAGCTTCGCTTCTCAAAAAGATTCAAGCGGTGACTCCTCCAGGGGCACCTTCAAGGAGGACCAGAGGCTTTTGGTGAGGTATATCTAAAAACACAGCCCTTGCTTTGGGCTAACTACAAGGAAAAAAAAATCATATATATAAATCTCATTTGCTTCCAGGGGGACATGCCCTGAAACGTCAGGAAAGGGAGGAGAAGCGGAGACCACTGAGCTGCCAGGGGGTGAGAGCGGTGATCCAGCAAACACACAGACACACACTCACACAAAGCTGTGCGCTCCCAGCCACCCCCCGGATCTCCTCCCGCGCTGCGCTCCCGACGGCCGTAAGACCGTGGGCCATAGGGGCCCCGGAGATGCTGGGAGGGCTGGAGCCCCTCTGCTGGGAGGACGGGCTGGGAGAGGTGGGGGGGTTCAGCCTGGAGAAGAGAAGGCTCCGGGGAGACCTTAGAGCCCCTTCCAGTGCCTAAAGAGGCTCCAGGAGAGCTGGGGAGGGACTTCTTAAAAGGGCATGGAGTGATAGGATGAGGGGGAATGGTTTTAAACTGGAAGAGGGGAGATTTAGATGAGATATCAGGAAGGAATTCTTCACTGTGAGGGTGGTGAGGCACTGGAACATCTTGCCCCAAGAAGCTGTGGCTGCCCCATCCCTGGAGGTGTTCAAGGCCAGGTTGGACGGGGCTTGGAGCAACCTGGGCTGGTGGGAAGTGGCCCTGCCCAGGGCAGGGGGGTGGAATGAGATGATCTTCAAGGTCCCTTCCAGCCCGAACCATTCTATGGCTCTAACTCAGCCAGGCTCGCGGGGTGGGAAAGCAACAGGCGTCCTCCGCTCTGCATCTCACATCTGCTTTAGGAGGAGCAGAAATGGTACTTCTCCCTATCGGCAAAGAGTTCAGCCTGAGTGATTGAATGTCCCCACCTACGGAGAAGTATTTTTTCCTCAGCCTATTTTCTCGTTGCGGGGCAGTTGTGAATGATATTTCCTCCCAGCCGACCCTGGCACTGCTGAGAAGGTGCCACCGAGGGACACGGCAGAACCTCATGTTCTTCAAAGCCAAGAAAACCGATTGCAACCTGTTAGCGACCTTGAGCAACGAGGGCTGGGATGCCAGGTCTCCGTGGAGAGAAAGGAGGGGGTCATCTGTCCCGTCGTGTTAATTTGCACATGCCTGTGCCCAAATTAGTCTGGAAATTGTTTTTTTTTCACAGCTAGAATAAAAGATAAATACTCCTTGCGTGATTTCTTTTCGGCAACCGTAGAAATCATAGTATCATCATAGAATGGTTTAGGTTGGAAAAGACCTTGAAGATCATCGAGTTCCAACCCCCCCGCTGTGTTGTTACACCGATAACCCAAGCGCCTTTCTTTTTTTTTTTTTTTGCTCAGCTATAAGATTCTACATTGTGGATACATAACATAGAATAAAATAAAATCCACCAGGAGCGTGCAGCTGAGCAGAGGCCATTTTTCTTAGGAGACAGCCAGAGGCGGGGGGAGGAGGAGATCTTTATAACCCTTACCTTTCATAGCAGCTTGCTCTGTCCTCAGCTCGGACACTAGAGGGTCTTGTCTGACATCAAGAGTTGTTCATGCTCTTTGCATGACGCAACGTGGCTCAGGGAGCCGCGAGGACCAGTTACTCCCCAAGGGAGAGCAAACTGGGAGCTGAAGGTGGCCACGACGTGGGGTGGGCAACAGCCACACCCGCAGGGGATGGTCCCACAGCACCTGAGCGGAGCAGCACCTCTTATCCATGGACCAGGACCAGGACCAGGACCAGGACCAGGACCAGGACCAGGACCAGGACCAGGACCAGGACCAGGACCAGGACCACACACAGCTCTGAAAGTAGTTAAAGACCTGGGGCTGAGCTTAAATAGCGGCCCAAGCCCTGGGCAGAGGGTGTGGGTGGAGGCCCCAGGTGAGGCTGGCCATGGCGATTGCCCTGGTTGCACTCCCTGATGCCTCAGGGAGAGGGGAACTGGTTTTTTCCCCATCCAGTGCCCCAAACACAGCTACCGCACAGCACACGGCTTCCTCCGATGTATCCCTGTGCACGGATGATGGAAGGACAGAGCAGAAAGGAGCGATGAGCTCCTTTGCTGCGTGTTAACGATTCCGTCCCTCCTTCTAAACTATGCAGAATAAGGCACTTCAGATGTCACGCACTCTGTTTCTCAGGGAAATTGCCCAAACACCTCTACTTTTCAGCAAAACTCCTTCAGAAACTCTGATTAAAGGCTTTATAGCATTTCATTTCACTTAAAACCAGCCTAAAGCTGGGTTTGACTGGCTGCCATTGCATTCACTCATCGTTCACTACAGTTCTTTTAGGAAGACCACGGTTTACGAAGACGCTTATTTTAAAATATAAAATGCATTCACTTTGCCATTATACAAGCTATATGTTCTTCCAGAAATTGTACAGTTCATTAAACATAAAAGGCTTGGCTCAATTAAATGTTAAAAACTGCCTCCAGCTCTGGAGCCTTCAACACGAGAAGGATGTGGACCTGTTGGAGCGGGGCCATAGGGGCCCTGGAGATGCTGGGAGGGCTGGAGCCCCTCTGCTGGGAGGACAGGTGGGGAGAGGTGGGGAGGGTAAGCCTGGAGAAGAGAAGGCTCCGGGGAGGCCTCAGAGCCCCTTCCAGTGCCTAAAGGGGCTCCAGGAGAGCTGGGGAGGGACTCCTGATCAGGGAGGGGAGCCATGGGACGAGGGGGAACGGTTTTAGACTGAAAGAGGGGAGAGTCAGATGAGATATCAGGAAGAAATTCTTTCCTGTGAGAGTGGTGAGCCCCTGGCGCAGGGTGCCCCGAGAAGCTGTGGCTGCCCCATCCCTGGGGGTGTTCAAGGCCGGGTTGGACGGGGCTTGGAGCAACCTGGGCTGGTGGGAGGTGTCCCTGCATGGGGCAGGGGGGTGGAACTGGATGGCCTTCAAGGTCCCTTTCAACCCAAACCATCCTATGATTCTATAAAAACTCTTTGTCTACGTTTGGGCATCTTCCACCTCAGCTGTGCGATGCCATACAGAAGAGTCATAACTCAGTCAAATGTGGTTCAGTGATTGCCACACAAAGCATGGACCTCTTACCGATCATCCAACAAGGAAAACAGTCATAGATCTAAAGAAAATCAAGAATCTTCCCAAGAAGATTTTGGTTGGGACACACTTCTGGCAATTTGCTGACCTCCGGGTGCCCACGACAAGCTGTTTGCACAGCTCCAGGTCCCCGGAGACAACACTGTGGCCTTGTGCCTTCTGACGGTTCTTCTAGATGTTGGTCAGAAATGGCGTCTGAGGTCACAGCTGGACCTTGACCCAGGTGGTCACATTCCACCCTGCTATCGCCTGGTCACTTACGTTGGATGAATGTACCCATCTTGTCAGGGTGGTCTCTGGCACTATCCCCCAAACCTTCTCAGCCTTTTCTTGTACAGACAACTGCTATTTCCCACCTGCAGCCTTTATGATGGGGACCTCACTGGCGCCTGTCTCAGCAGAGCCTTCGTGAGAGCAGATTTAATACTGCTCCTGGAAAAATGCAGAGAGTCTGAGCCACGTTGCAGCTCTCCATATGATCGCTGACTTTAACACATCCTCCGTTCTTCAAGCCCATTTGGGAAAAGTTATTATCAAGCAGGCAATGGAGATATTAGTCATTGTTCACCTCCAATCTGAGCATTTGTTTTGTGGATGTATTTTCGTGTAATACAATTTAGAAAATATCATGGTACTGTTTCCGTTTTGCTAGGAAAGGGCGGACAATTATTCCGATTAACTATTGAAGGCTCGCGCCACGACTAAATTAACTCGCAGTGGTTTGACGAGAACGACGCGTTACGCTAGCTCTCCGCACCCTGTGTGATCTCCTTGGCTGTACGCAGACCAGTAATGACCGATAACACTTATTCCTTCGTCACCCTCAAAGTGCCGAAGAGCGTTTTCAAAGCCTGGTTAGATGCAGCACCAGCCTTCGCACCCACAGCCTCCTCAGGGCCCCCTTCACCTCCCTATTCCTCAGGGTGTAGATGAGGGGGTTGAGGGTGGGGGTCAGGAGGGTGTAACACACCGAGACCAGCTTGGCCTGATCCCCCGAGCACGATTTGCGGGGCTGGACGTAGGTGAGCATCCCCGGCGCGTAGAAGATGGTGATGGCGGCCAGGTGGGAGGCGCAGGTAGAGAAAGTTTTAAGCCTCCTCCTGGCCAAAGGGATGCGCAGGATGGTGCGGAGGATGTAGATGTAGGAGAGCAGGATCATCAGGACAGAGCCCACGATGTTAAGCCCAGCGTTGGAAAGCTGCAAGACCTCGTTTGCGCGGGTGTCTGAGCAGGAGAGCTGCAGGAGGCTGGGCAGCTCGCAGAAGAAGTGGTTGATGCTCCTGGCCCGGCAGAAGGACAACCTCCCCGCCAGGACGGTGTGCAGCAGGGAGGTGAGGAAGCCCGTGGTGTACACCAGCACCATCACGCTGTAACAACGCGCCCTGGACACGGTGGTGGCGTAAAGCAGCGGCTGACACACTGCCGTGTATCGGTCGTAAGCCATCACCCCCAGGAGGAAGCACTCGCAGATGGTCAGAGCAAGGAAAAAATATATCTGGGCAAAGCAACCCAAAAAAGAGATGTGGCTTCTCCCCAGCAGGAGGGTCTCCAGCGCCTTTGGGACGACAGTGGAGGAAAGGCAAAAATCTATGAAAGATAAGTGTGTCAGGAAGAAATACATGGGGGTGTGGAGCTGAGGGTCGGCGTTGATTAGCAGGATCATCATCAGGTTCCCCAGCACCATTAAAACGTAGAGGGATAAGAAAACGGTGAAGATGATGGTGGTTTGTAGCTCTGGGGCATCAGAGAAGCCCAAGAGGATGAAGCCGGACAAAACAGTGAGGTTTTCTCCATCCATCATTTCTACAAGTTAGATGGATTTGGGGAGACAATGAAACGAATCCGTGAAATAAATCCCTAAGAGAGAAATACTTCGGAGTTTAATCCATAAAGTAAATGCAAGAGGAAATGGCGTTTCTTTGGGTTTGTTTTTTTTTTTAGAAAAATACAAGGCGACTGTGTTTCTGCCTTTAACCCAAGCTTCGAAGTCAAACAGGTGAAGGACCCAATTATGCGGGCAGATATTAAAAGAGAAGAATTCTGCTGTGATTTATATACACTGTCCTAATGATATGCTAAGAAATAGCAAATTGTTTGTTCAAGTGTAAAAAACCTCAAGTCCAAGAAACGCATTCCAAAATGTGGAAAATTCAGATCCTCACCACTGATTTGTGGAAATTTAAATTTTTTTTTTTTTTTCCCTTTCTGGGATTTTTTTTCTTTTTTTCAGACTGGATCAGTGCTTTTCTGCAGCCTCATTAGTTCTGGTGCAGCCTTTTCACCATGACACAAAGCCGTGCGCTTGAAATGATTTGGGCTTTTTTCCTTTTGTTTAAATTTCTAAGTTTTTTCTGCTTTTGAAGAAAAATCCCTGCGGGCGCTGGGCCGGGGCTGGAGCAGCGGTATTGCCTCCGGCACAGCTTTGCCGTGATCGAGGTGACCCGTCTATGACCAACTCAAATATCCACATAATGTTTTTTAAAATATATTCTATATAAACCAAAGTTTTTAAAGCTTCAGGTCGGCTATTCCCGTCTCCCCCATTCAGCCCCTCTGCAGATGAATTGTCTGATGGAAGATCCATCCACAGATGTCTACATCTGAGCTAAAACCTCCCTAGATCCGTTGCAGCCTGGGACAAACCTCCTATACATCCCGGCCACGAAACAGCATCCACTCGCCCGGAATAGGCTGAATTAAAAAAATACAGAAGGTCGAAGCGAGGTAATTAAGTCCCAGCACCACTCGTTTTACTCTACCGACCTCAGGTCTTCTTGGTCAACATTGCTTGGGAATGGAGATGGAGATGGAGCTCCGTCTGGACGACCCGTAGCCTTGAAGGACGCGTTTCTCCCTGCTGACAGCGATTTCGTCATTAAAAGGATCGTGTCCCAGAGGCGCCCGTTTCCACCCCGGAGAGGCAACCTGCGCTCGCCAGCTCGTGCGTGAACTTCCAGCCCTGGAGAGGACAATCATAGCTTAAACAGCTTCGAGGTTAAGAACAGGCTAAATATTTTTAAATATTTAAATAGTAAATAAATTATTTTAAAGAATAAAAATATTTACAAATCTTGCCAAGTGCAGACGGGGCTGCTCGAGGGCGTGAGCCCGCCCCGCGGGACTTCACGGAGCAGAAGCTTTTCTTCTCAGTTTTCTCCCATCCCAGCAGAGATGGGGGAACCTTCAGCCGTATGAAACATTAAGTCATGCGTTTGTTTGTTTAGGTTTGCCAATTGATCTCTTGAATGCCAAATTTTTAAAAAACAAAATAAAATGCTACCGCAACATGAAATTTAAAAGAAAAAAAAAAAAAAAATCTACTTCTCGTAATTTATTACGCCAAATCCAGCTGCCACAAAAAGGGGCTGGTGCACATTTTTCGGGTGTCGATCAATACTAATGTTTTTGGGGGTTTTTTTTTGGCAATATGAGGCACACAAACAGCTAAAGCCGAGTCCCCGTGGAAGCCAAGGGCTGTGGAACCTGTCAGGGGCTCAGGGATAACGGAGCGCACGGCCAAGCGCGGGGCTGAGTCTCCTTGTCCCCCCCGGTGCTCGGAAAGGCTTTCAAGCACGGGAGAGGCAGCACGACCGTGGTCACCGATGGGAAACGTCCAACCCGTTTTTACCTGCTTGGCAAACGCCGTGCCCACAGCTCCTCGAGAAGCCCCTCCGATGGGTCGAAGCGGCGGTGGGAGAGGAGAGGCGCCGGAGCGGCTCGCCCAGGCTGGCTGGTAGATGGGTTTTATCGCGGGCGTGTGTAGAAGCCACTCTCCCTCGGGACCTTCCTCCAGCTGATGATTATTTTGACCTGCTCAGCAAAAGCCCTTTGCAATTCCCTGCCCTCCAAACCCTTTCTGGCTGCGCTAGCGCCTCCAGAGCAGCTCTCCCGTAGGGACCTGCCCGGGCCCCCCGGGCCACCAGCTGGTCTTGGTCTTATTTATCCAACTATCACAAATTTCTGCATTGAAAAAAAAAAAAAAAAGCCCTTTACTACCAACAAGGAGATCCGATTGATGAGCTAACACTGCATTGAAGGATGGCGAAAACATAGAATCACAGGATGGTTTGGGTGGGAAGGGACCTTGAAGACCATCCAGTTCCACTCCCCTGCCCTGGGCAGGGACACCTCCCACCAGCCCAGGTTGCTCCAAGCCCCATCCAACCCGGCCTTGAACACCTCCAGGGATGGGTCAGCCACAGCTTCTCGGGGCACCCTGCGCCAGGGGCTCACCACCCTCACAGGCAACAATTTCTTCCTGATATCTCATCTAAATCTCTCCTCTTCCAGTTTGAAGCCATTCCCCCTCGTCCTATCACTCCATGCCCTTGGAAAAAGTCCCTCCCCAGCTCTCCTGTAGGCCCCCTTTAGGCACTGGAAGGCCGCAATAAGATCTCCCCGGAGCCTTCTCTTTTCCAGGCTGAACCCCCCCAACTCTTATCCTCTTCTCATAGGGGAGGTGCTCCAGCCCTCGGAGCATCCTTGTGGCTCTCCTCTGGGATGTTTCCTGAAAGCTTCTGCCAGGTGAAGAGACATCATGAAACCCTCAGTACAAATACTAAATGATAACTTTGTCCCAGATATTTAGAAAACACAAAGGATTGGGCGTTATTTCACCACGTTATTTCACACAACCTCACTTCGTGGTGGAGACCTAAAACACCTGGAAAATTCAATTAACACCCTCCTAATACCAGAAGCATCACCAGAGGACATTCATTAATACAAAACATGAGGGATCAGACACCGGCTGGTTTGACGTCAGCAGGGCAAAGCCACCGCCTGCATTCTCCCTTTTGCTCTCTGAAGCCTGAAATTAAGTTGATAATTATTTTTTTAATAATATTTAAATAATAAGTAATATTTATTTCAAGTCATATTTAAATAACATTTACTTTGGATGATAAAATTTACTTTGGATGACAACATTTACTGTGGATGACTTTTAGATTTGGACTGGACATCAGGAAAGAATTTTTCACAGCAAGAGTGGTGGGGCATTGGAACAGACTGCCCAGGGAGGCGGTTGAGTCACCATCCCTGGGTGTGTTTAAGAGACGTTTAGATGTGGTGTTGAGGGATATGGTGTAGGGGGGAACTTTGTAGAGTAGGGTAGACGGTGGGACTTGATGATCCCAAGGGTCTCTTCCAACCTAGACAGTTCTATGATTCTATAACTTTCTGCCCGATACACAGTCTCTGCCAAGTCTCAGGCTACAGCTCGAGAAAGTCCTGTCCCTCCCAGCCCAACGCGTAGCCTTGGTTCAAGGAGAAACGTGTTTTCCAGGTGTCCTGCTTCCAGGTGCATTTAGCCCCTGCTTCTTGAAGGTGCCATATCTAATCCTCCTCACCATGGCAGGGTAGCCCTCACCTTTCAGCTGGCCAGGAACCGCGGATGGACAAGGAGGAGGAGACTCTACCTTTTGCTTTCCTCATGGCGTTCTTCATGTCCGTGTTTCTCAGGCTGTAGATGAGCGGGTTCAGCATGGGGACTGCAATGGAGTACAGCACGGAGCCCACCTTGTCATGCTCCAAGGAGTGCCTGGAGCCGGGGCGCAGGTAGGTGAAGAGGGAGCTGCCGTAGTACAAAGCGATGGAGACCAAGTGAGAGGCACAGGTGGAGAAGGCTTTGTGCCGACCGGCCATGGAGCGGAGCCTCAAGATGGTGGAGAGGACCAACAAGTAGGACATTAGAATGAAGACTGTGGTGCTTAGCACATTGAACCCCACCACGGCAGAAACCATCGCCTCGTTGACGTGGGTGTCAGAGCAGGAGAGGGCTAGCAGTGGTGGTCCATCACAGAAGAAGTGATTGATTCTTCTGGAGCGGCAGAACGGGAGACGAAATATGGAAACCGTGTGTACGGTGGAGCTGATCACACCAGCTAAGTAGGCACCAGCCAACATCCCAACGCAAAGCCTCTGGGACATGACCACAGGGTAGAGCAGGGGGTTACAAATGGCCACGTAGCGATCATAAGCCATGGCAGCCAGCACGTAGCACTCGGTGGTGGCGCAGGTTGCAAAGGAGAAGAGCTGAGTGGCACACCTAACGAAGGAAATAACCTTCTTCTCCACTAAAAAATTCATCAAGGTTTGAGGGATGATGGTGGAGGAGTAGCAGACATCCAGGAGAGACAAGTGGCTTAGGAAGAAGTACATGGGGGTGTGTAGGCACGAATCGATTCTGATTAATACAATTACTCCCAGATTTCCTATCAGAGTGACCAAATAGATGGCAAGGAATAAGACAAAGCACGTCACCTGCAGGTCTTCTCGGTTCGTGAAGCCCAGGAGAACAAACTCAGATGCAAACGTAGAATTATCTTCAACCATATTGAATATATAAGCTGTTCAGCTGCTTTATGGCTTTCAAATGGAAATGCTTAATGGCATCTGTCAATAACGTTAAACCACCAATTTTCATCTATCGAGCAGTTACGCCACCTTAAGTCAACGTAAGGTAAATTCTCTTTGAGAGAGGAAAAAGTCAAGTTCCCGAGGCCGATCTCCCTGTCCACCCTTAGATAAACGCACACGACCACCAGCAGCACACTGGGAAGCGGGTGGGTATTTTAAGGCGAGGAAGGAGGGGGCACCACCGTACCAGAATAAAGCATAAAGAAATTGCAGAGCTTTCTCACAGTTTCTCTCAAGCCATTTACAGAGGGCAGTCCATGATTTTCACAACAGCTGCTGGGAAAATGACGTTACTTCTCATCTTTTGAGTCCTCCCAGTCCAGCGTGAGCACACGAGGAATAAACATCCGCTCCCTGTGTCCCAGGAAGACCTCTTTTAGGTGAAAGCACTGGAAGACGCGTCTTTCCTTAGCGTGATTTTTCCTGGCGTAGGACGGACAGTAACAAGAGCCAGGATTTGTCTCACCCCGCTTTGCTGTAGACGCGGTGCCTAACTTGGAGGTAAGAGATAAATTCAGGCTTGCTCCCTCTGCTCACCCAAGAGAAATCAGCAGCTCCTAAAATCACACTTTGCGACAGGTAGAATAAGTAAGCATTGATTTTTCCTGGACAACATTAATCATCGCTTGACAGAGTTACACCAGAGAGCAAAGATCTGATCTGAGACGAACAGATCCAAACCTTAAAAGCCATAATTGTTTGAGGACCCTTTGCCGAAGGGGCGAGGTTGGCCTCTGGACCCAAACATCTCATTTCAGATGGCCCGTGAGCGGCACGTCTGCTGCCCTGGTGTTATTAACGGGGATTCGGAGCTGCTTTTCACCCCCGCGTAGAGCTGCCGGGGGCGAAGTAGAGTCTGAGACATCCACCCGGGGCTGGACGGTGCGTCACAAATAATGAGAATCGAACCGTTTGGGTCTGGAGCTGAGTCCTCCCCCAGAGGCAGCATCCACCTGCCTGGAGGCAGACATCTACCGGCGTTGGAGAATTGACCGGAATTTCACAATTAACTAAGGCTCACCCTTACTTTTTTCTTACTTGACAAGACAACGGCTTTGCGTGGGGCGATCCAAGACGTAGATATGAGACCCAGGAGGTGGGTAAGTCTTGTGCTGTGCAGGAGAGCTGCCCACCAGGAACCACATCTCCCCGCAGCTTGAAGACACTGACTGGAACGGAGATAAATTAAATTAAAACCCCGTACCTTGCTGCCGCGGGTTAGATATTATTCATGCCGACAGGCAGGCGGTTGGTCCACGCTCTGCTAAATAACTGCCAGCAAACCCCCGAATATTGATCCTTGTCCTCCTGGGGGAAGGACCTCCATTTGTGACACCTGCTTTCCTACTCAAACTGGGGAAGATCTTGCGTCTCTTGGGCAAGCCAGCACAAGACCTTTCCACAAGCTGCCCCGGGACTTGCCAAGCAGCCTGGAGTTAGTGCTTTCCAAGATTTAAGTCACAACGTTCTGGACAGGAGAAAGACCAACCAGTGCTGAGACCCTACAGGCAATGCCTCCTCCTGGTTAGATAGCGGTTAGCCTCCTCCCGTGGTGGACGTTATCCTCAAAATCTCCGTATGGGAACAAGGAGAAGTGCCAGATCTACAGAGCTAAAATACTGGGGCGAGCTGATGGTTTTTAAGTCCTACAGCCCAAATGGTCAAGCAAATGCAGAAAAAGCTCGTTAATAGGATGGCTTCCTGCTCCAGCTGGAACGGTACGCCCTGTCTTCTCCCATGCAACACCTACCCGTGCTTCCAGAGCTTTGCCCTTCTCAGTACTCACAAAGCCGGGGGGTAAAACAAGTCGGGGAATAACTTCTTGAGCCCCAGGGCGTTGTCAGACCAAGCGAGGGTCGGTCCCTGCCGAGCCCAAGACCCTCCACTGCCAGGTCAAGACACAGCCAACGGGTTTTTTTAATTAATCATGCCAGAAGGTGCTATTTGAACAATAGCAGCTCAGAAATGTTGACTTTAATAGCGTCATACATCCTAAATAAAAAGAAAAAAAAAATCCCCAAAAGGGTTTATTGCAGTTCCTGCCCCCTGTGCAATATCTGTGTTCAAAACCTCTTTTTTGGTTTTGGTTTTTTTGGTTTTTTTTTTTTTCCAGCTTAGATCTTCTCGGAATCGTTCCACCCTCAGCGCAGACCACATGCGTTGAGAAATCCAGCGTTTCCTTCGTTCAGTTTATGCTGAAGTTGAGAACGAAAAAGAGGAGAAAAAAAAAAAAAAAAAAAAGCCTTAATTTTCATTTTGATGTATCTGCCTTTATTCTTCAATCAGGAGCTGTAGCTCCACTCGGCTCCCAAAGGGGAGAGGCGGCTGCACCGCAAATGGCTTTGTCGGGAGCAAAGATGTGCTGTCGGGACCCTTCCTGAGAGAGCGAGCTGTAGGCAACCATCGACGTAGGAGGTAATAATTTAAAAATAAATGAAAACACCAGCAACTATCACTTCAAGTACGGTTTTCTCTATTTAAGAGAAAAATAACTCATAGGATAGAGTAAACTCGATAATCTGGATTTTATACAACCTGAAGCCTCACCTGAGAATTGCATTAGGGAAAAAAAAAAAAAAAAATTTCTAAACTCAGGGAGAACTCAGGCAGAAGCTTGTTCAAATGTCCGACGTTGCCCGTTCGTTTTTAACAGGCTCAGGAGCCGATGCAGTGAAAAAATAATAATAATAATAAAAAAAAAACCCACAATATAAATGGGATCAGCCAATTGTAGTGGCGAGGTGATGGTTTTGGTTTATTTAGACGCTATTTCCCACGTTCCTGAACAAGAACAAACCACTTCCCTACCCAAGGCTTACCAGAACATTTAAAAAAAAAAAAAAAAAAAGTTTTTTTCCGGAATAAAAAGGAGCCGATATTTCCAACAATGTCCAACAGATGGTGACGGCGTATAAGAAATCCCAGTCGGTGTTTTTCCAGCCCCTTATTTCACATTTCCCCCCCACCGCCTTCCCCTTCAGCTCCTCCTTTTGACACCCGAAAAGTCTGTTATGGCCATTCCGCAGCTCTCGGGGCCGGCGGCAGCGCGCAAGGGAACGCAGAAGGGACAAAAATAAGTCGTTCCGGTGTAAAGGGGCCCGGGATTGATTCAGAAGTAGGTGAAACGCAACTTTTAAGGAGAAAAGCGGCATCTAAAAAAAAAAACAGGTATATCCATACACTGCAGCGCTAAGAACCAGCTTCAGGTTGGTAACTCCAGCATCAAATAAATAATAATAATATTAAAACTGTCCGGGTTATTTTTTTAATGGTTTAGAGTCTATTTTTCCCCACCACCACCACCACTATTGGCAACACAGCTCAGATCCAGTGACTGCAGGTGGAAAATCCTCATCCAGGACCACCATCTCCATCATCTCCACGTCCCCTCCCAGAGGAGCTCGTTAAGACGATGTTAGCAGCGACACCTCATACCTCCGAGTGATGAAATGCTAAAGAAATATCAAAGTTTTCCGGGAGGGGGGGGTGGGGGGGTGTGTGTGAACATTGCGGTTACTCTTCCCCCCGGTGACATCGCATTTTCACAGCGACCACAAATTTCTATCCAGAACACAGTGAAAGGGGGGAGGGAGCTGCCATTTCTGGCAGGAGTTGCTTCTTGGCTAAGAAATAGACTTGGATTTGTTTTATTTGTGGTTTGTTTGGGTTTTGTTTGGGTTTTTTTTTGGTTTTTTGTTTGGTTTTTTTTTTTTTTTTTTTTTTTATTACCTTCAGTTTTGTTTTGTTTCAGGGTGTTTGGGTATTTTTTTTTTTTTTTTTTTAAATTCTTTTCCCCACTGCGTCACGCCCAAGTGCAAATCTCCGGATGCAAACTCTACTGACAATATTATCGTCTTTGTTTTTAACAAAGCGCTGTGGGCATAAATTAGAAAACTAATTAGAGCTTTGTTTCAAGGCTTCGAAAGGCAGAAATGGGGGGGGGGGGGGGGGCGGAAGGAAAGGACAAAGGTCCATGGTTGCCTAAAAAGAAGTGACAAAGATGAATTTAACCCTGCAATTGATCTCAGCAGCCCGGTTTGAAAGACAGACCTATTTGAGAATTGGTATTTCGTCCCCTTGGCTCACTCACCGTGTGCCGTTACCCACTAACCGCATTAAACCATCAAACTTTATCCATTTAGGTCTTGTGCTTCCATCCTTCCGCTCCTTTTCACGCGGAGCTGCTCCCAGAACCAGCGCGTAAATCACCGAGGCCCCATATGCCGCCCATGAAATTATTCGGCATTTCTCTGATATAGGCATTTTTTTTTTTTTTTTTTTTTACTAAAAATATGTAGAAACGGCATCTCCCATATCCCTTCATTTACCGAGCAGATATTACAGCTACACCGAGGCTACGGAGCAACAGCAAAAATCAGTTACATAGGTGTGTTGGCATACATGTTTAACCCAAGAATATATTGCGTTATATATAAGTGTATAGTAGAATATACATTAATATTTTAGATATAGACATATATGTGCATGTGTATGTGTATAACTTGCCGTTCGTAGGAGCGGAGAGCTCCGAGACGTCCTTTCTGATCAAAAGTTATCCTACATCGCGCTGAAAGCGGGGCTGACTTCACAGCCACGTCAGGTTGCTCCTGGCCTCATCCAGGCACCTTCTGAATGTCTCTATGGGTGGAGGCTCCACGGCCTCCGAGAGAAATCCCACATCAGGTTTTACTGAGGAGGGTTTCAGAGCCGGACTGTGATTCTTTCTGCTGTTCTCCTCAGAGCATCCTTCACCTCCCGGTTCCTCAGGCTGTAGATGAGGGGGTTCAGCATGGGGATCACCACCGTGTAGAAGACAGAGACCACTTTGTCGGTGTTCAGGGAGTAACTAGAGCTGGGGCGTAAATACATGAAGATCGTCGTCCCGTACAACATGGTCACCGCTGTCAGGTGGGACGCGCAGGTGGAGAAGGCTTTTTGCCTGCCTTCAGCTGAACGGATCCTCAGGATGGCAAAGGAGATGAAGACATAGGAGACCAGGATGGTGGAGATGGTGCTGAGCTCAATGACGCCAGCCAAGGAGAAAAGGATCATCTCGTTGATGTAGGTGCTGGCACAGGACAGAGCCAGGAGGGGAGGAACGTCGCAGAAGAAGTGGTTGATGACATTGGAGCCGCAGAAGGGCAGCCTGATGATGAAGGTCATCTGTATGATGGAGTTCAGGACACCCCCGACGTAGGCCCCCACCACCAGCCACGTGCACAACCTCCGAGTCATAACAGAGGAATAGAGCAGGGGGTTACAGATGGCCACGTACCGGTCGTACGCCATGACAGCCAGCAGGAAACACTCAGTCGTCACAAAGACGATGTAGAAGAAAGCTTGGCCCATGCAGCCAACAAAGGAAACAGTCTTCCTCTCCGATAGAAAGTTCACCAAGGTCCTGGGGGCAATCACAGAGGAGAAGCAAATGTCAACAACGGAGAGGCTGCCAAGGAAGAAGTACATGGATGTGTGGAGCCGTGGGTCACCTCGGATGACTACGATTATCCCCGCGTTGCCCAAAAGGGTGATGGTGTAGACGAGCAGCAGCAGCACAAAGAGGGCCACCTTCATCTCTGCTTGGTCACTCAGGCCCTCGAGAATGAACTCTGCCACTGAGGTGTGATTCTGCTCTGCCATTCGGGGCTTCGTGTCTACCGAGGAAGGAGAGAGCCTGAAAATATAGGACAGCGGAAACCATACCTTTATTTGAACTGAAATGGGATAAATTGATAATTTACACCCTGTGCAGACAGTTCTAGTTCCAGGGAGCTGGGACGGGATGGACCGCACTGTAGCCACCTGCTCCAAGCTTGTCCTCTTTTATGGTCCAAGGAAAGAGGAGGTCCCTTTTGAAGGGAGAGCACCCCAGCTTTCCCAAACACCTTCCCCTCCTGCAGCGAGTCACCACGGAGGGTGTCTCGCTTTCCAGCTGTGGGCAGACCTTCGGGCAGGTTCACTTGTACCTCAGAGCCCCATTTCGGTACCTACAGTTTGATGAGATCGATGGATACAGCAGCAGATGGGGATCCAGGTGACACACGGAATCATCAGCTCTGCCCTTCACCTCCTGCGATTAAGTTTTCCTCCACATTTGTTTCCCTTCCTCCCGATTCCAAACCAATCGTGATAGGGTGCCCAGAACTGTAGAGCTCTGCTTGTAATTGTAATAGCTTGGAGTAAACGTAAAAAATACCGCCGCTCTCTTTCATCGGTTTCGGAAAAGCACCCTTAATTTGCTGGGAGGGAGGGAGGGAGCTGTGCGTGATCCTAAAACTCATTCAGGACACGAGGAGTTTAACGTCACAGCCTCAGAAACCTCGGGGAGGTGAAGTCAGGGAGACCACGAGCGAAATTTGGGTGTGAAGCTGTTATTTTGAACTGGGGTAAGCATCAAACGTTTCCTCGGTACAGCTTAGCGGATATACAAATTGAGAGCCTGAACACCACAAAACCCGTCTGGATTTCCCCGCGCCGTCCAGGGCGAAGGTGCGGGCCGCGGGCTTAGGGCCCCCTGGGTCCAAGGGTCTCTTCCAACCTAGAAGATTCTATGATTCTACAATGAAGAGTTTAAGTGGGTTTCACAAGTGACGAATCAGCCTTTCAATGAGCGAAGCCATGGCATCCCTGTCCGCGGCTCCCCTCGCCGCGCAGTCCCCGGCAGGGACCGGGAACCACCACACTACGCTGAGGACTTTAATGGCACCTCCTGTTTCCAGATGGGGACTGGGAGATGAAACCTGATTTAGAGAGGCAGTGTAAGCGTCAGGAGACAGCTGTGAGCGTTTATGAGCATGAACCAGAGGTAAACACCCCGACTAAGCCCACACAAAAGTGGGATCCAGGATGTTCTTCTGGTATTCCAGCATCCGATTGCGGATTGCACCTCGTTTCCAGGTGAGCACAAGGTATGACTGAGAGCATCGGCAGAAAGCCTGAGGGAGGGGAACGGTCAAGGGGCCAAAAAAAAGAGCCAGACTGAGGAATCCCTGTTTTAAGAAGCCGTCTGAGGAGGAAAACCTGCTCAGAGGGAGCCTGGGGGTGGCACCGCACGGCATCCTGGTGGCAAGGGCACTCACCAGGACTTCTCTCACCCCGTTTTCAGCAAGCAAAACCCCGGCAGCTCCTGCCTCGCCTGGGAGAGGAGTCAGTGCCGTGGATGAGACCAACGGAGCTGTGCTGAGCCAAAAAAAATATCACTCAACTCCAGTTACCTAAGCTTAGGCACCTGGTCAAGCTGCTCACCCTCCTGGAAACGTGGAATACAGGTTTCTGTCCCCGATAACATGAAGGTTCAGAATAAAACAATTTTTTACAGGATTAGAGATGAGACTCTACGGCTTACCCCACCAGATGAGCACCAGGATCAGAAGATTCGTTGAAGAATCGGCTGAGTATTTCTTTACAGAGATACTCTTTATTCTTTAAAGTGAATCACTATTTCAGGGCCAGTGGGTGAGTTAATCTCTCCTTGAGTGTGTTCTCTCCTCTTCTCCCAGACTCCTTAAACACACCATAAGCACTGTGATTTCTCATCTTGTGAATTCAAAACCCTGGAGTGCGTCCCAGCAGAAATACTTCATCTTCTTTACACCCAACCCAGAGGAGCAAACCTTGACCTGGAGGAAATCAGAGCAGCCTCCCCAAAGGCAACGTTGCTGCAGTGATTCATGCCAAGAGCAGGGTACAGTCCCAGCCGAGCTCACCAGGAGCTTTCGGGGAATGGTCACACCTACCTGTGGAGGAGGGTCACCTCCTCTTACCAGCTGCAAGATCTCTTCCGCCTTGGATGGCGCTATGGGCTCAGGATGTCTGCATGGTAAATCACAGAATGGTTTGGGTTGGAAGGGACCTTGAAGATCATCTCATTCCACCCCCCTGCCCTGGGCAGGGACACCTCCCAGAAGCTCAGGTTGCTCCAAGCCCCGTCCAACCTGGCCTTGAACACCTCCAGGGATGGGGCAGCCACAGCTTCTCAGGACAACCTGCACCAGGGGCTCACCATCCTCATGGTGAAGAATTTCTTCCTAATAACTCATCTAAATCTCTCCTCTTCCAGTTTGAAGCCATTCCCCCTCGTCCTATCAAATCAGGGGGGCTACCCCTTGAAGTCATCCTTCCTAGCTTCCAGATGAACAAGAACATCTCTCCTGAGCATCTGAGAGCCTCCTGCGTATTTTCATCAGATGAAGTGCTTCACTGGCAGCAACGTGTTGCTTTTATGTGCCTCTCCGCAGGTCTTTATGGGCAACGGGTGTCCCTCCTCAGGGAGGAAAGGTTGGTCACGGCTTCGGCGACAGTTCAGGTCTCTAAGAGAAGTGCATGTGGATTGCCTACTGCCAGCTCCTTAATGAGAATCCATGAGAGTCACAACAGTCTAAACTGCTAATAAACCTCAGCCATGCAAAATCCCGTGCTAATTATTGTCACAAATACCAATAACCCATTACGACGCTTGGCAGCCTCAAGGGACAGAAAAGGTAGAGATCCAAATGAGCACAAGTTATTCTTCACGAGCCCCTCTGAAAATCAAGGGGGAGGCGAGAAGGTGCATCCAAAGGACAATTTACTCCAAGTATCTTAAATAACCATTACAAGCAGCTTAGGCTGTCCTAATTAGCCCTGGATGGGTGCCTGGAGCAGATGGCTGGGATTACAGGAGAGGACAGCTGACCCAAACCTCCAGGCAATGCATGAGCCTAAAAGGCTTCCAGACCACTGATGGTAACAACAGGGAGGTCTA
Source organism: Vanellus vanellus (assembly GCF_965231255.1). Taxonomy (NCBI): domain Eukaryota; kingdom Metazoa; phylum Chordata; class Aves; order Charadriiformes; family Charadriidae; genus Vanellus; species Vanellus vanellus. The sequence continues at coordinate 1,394,633 of NC_138911.1, read as the reverse complement.
CACAGGACCCACTTGTGGGAACATGATTGACAGTCCAATTTTTTTTTTTTTTTTTCCTATGCTGCATGTATTTCCAGGACTATCTCAACTGCCTGTTTTTCCCTCCCTTTTGCAGAGATCCCGGTCATTCTGCCGCTCCACCTCTACCGCAAGATCAAAACCATCTCATCACGGCCCACTTTGAAAAGAGGTGGTGCTCATCCAGCTCTAGCTGCAAACCTTCCCCCCACACACCCCCTCCCTTCTTTGGCTAGCAGGAAATTGATAGCACATTCCTGGGAATTTCGGCGTAATTCCTCTCCGCTCAATAGATATCAGCTACTTTCGGTCTGTGCAACATTTTCAGGAGCTTTATAATCCACACTATTTCCATCAGCGTAGCTGATTTCTCCCATTCAATAATAGAAGCCCGTGCTTTTAGATTAAACCCTCAGCAGGGATAGAGCCACCGTATAAGTAGTAGTTCATATTTGGGTCAAATTTTTATCCATAGGTGGGATTTACTCATCTATCTGGTGTCAACCCCATCAAGCGTGGACACGAGCCAACCACCTAGGTGGTCTCTGCAGTCGGTAGGCATCAGGGTGGTGGTTCAGCTGTTCAGACATGGGTGCCCAAGGACTATCAGAGACCCACCATACATCTCTCCTGCTCCCCTAAAATGCACAATCCTCTACATGTTATGCCACACCTGTGTCCGTACATCCTATGGTATCTCAGGTGGAATTAGATGGATCAATAGACTCAGTGTAGCCCAGGGGAGGATTTGCCATGTCCAAAGGAGACCCACACATGGTCATACGAACGCACAAGTTCTCCATCAGCATGACTGAGAGCCTAGAGGACTGGCTGGGAGACGGACACACGGGATGGGTTCGGGCTCACCTTGCTCCAGGTCAGCGTGACATACGGACCTACGCAGGAGCTATTGGTGTCCCAGCTTCTCTTCCAGCCTGTGAAGTCCAACGGTGTGATTCAGTTGGCCAAAGGGACAGCTCTGGCAGCAACGCTGCAGGACTTAGAGGAACCTATGACCACCTGGAGGAGCAGCTGGAGCCCAGCAGGAAACCTTCAGTGGCACCAGAGGAGCACAACCAGCCCCAGACCAGCACCTGCACCAGCAAACCCAAATATTGGCAGAGAAGAGCAATGCAGACACAGCTGTGCTGGCCCCAGGTGGGGGGTTGGGTTGAGTGCAGCTCTACAGACAACAACGTTTTAACAGCAGAGTTTATATTTGGGGAGTTTCCATGTCAACACTTTCACTGCTGAGTCGCATTTGTTCCCCATCACAGGACAACTCCAAACACTCCCTCCTCCTTCAAAAGGCAGACAACAACATGCCTTCCAGTTAGCTCCCAAACAAGCTTCTCTGGCTTCTTACAAGAGAGTGACAAAGGAGGAAAAACAATTTGTGGAGTTGGTTATCAGGTAACAAGGTACAAACCTTCGAAGCGTTCTTCACCAAGTTCTTGGTCTCCCCTGTATTAGTCAGGCACTACGTCGGGTACTGCTGCATCTAAGGGTGGTTTCCCCTCTTATGATGGAGGTGGAAACGGAAAATAAACTATGAAAATAGTATATAAACCGAAATCTGAGAGGTGGAAGTGACATGACCCAAAGGCTGGGCAGGTTTCAGCCACCCCGAATGCAGATGTCTCGAAGGGCCGTATCTCAGAGTCACGCTACACGTCCCGTACACGGCATGCTATGTCTTCAAGCAACATAGTTGGCCCAAGCCTCTTCCCATGTTTATTTTAACAAGAATCACAGTCTTTTGCTCCTTCTAGGGTGGGAGACAAAGATCAGTTTTAATGTTTACCCCTTAAACTTGTAATTTGGCCACTCAAACCCCACCACTAATGGTCTCTCAGATACATATAACTACATGCTTTGAGAAAATGAGAGAAAAAATTAGAAATATTAGTTTTATTGCAACTAATGCTCCATGGCTTTACTGCACGTCCTTAAGTTTAAATATATGTATCAAAAAAATCCACTAAAAAGTGCATTTAGGAACTGTCACTGTCCAATACTTAATGTTGTGTGTTAACAAAATCATTTGAATTATTTATTCACTATAAAAAAAAAAGCACTTTCAAGGATTAAAAGCGCAGTAAAAAAATTTTTAAAATACCTTTGAGCATTCTTTGATGGGTCATTGTGGAAGAAGATTCAGAGAAGTTCCTCTCAGTTCTCCCGTTTCCTGCGGCTTTAGGAAAACATTTCCTCCTCTCCCCTCCACGCCTCCTTGGTCTGCTCCGTGTGTCCTCCTGCATGCTCCCATCTGTCACGGCGTTACATCGAATCATCTAGGTTGGAAGGGACATTTAAGATCATCAAGTCCAACCGTCAACCTAACACTGCCAAACCCACCACTAAACCATGTCTTTAAATGGTTCGCTGAAGTTCACCTTAAATCTGTAGGTGCCATTGCACGGCTGGAAGAGGTACAGCCCTTGGTAGGGAGGTAGTCCACTGCGCTGATGAATGGTGTCCAAACTGTAGGAGAGAGGGTGACCACGAGTAGGCTCAGGCCAAAGACAGCTGAGAAGAAAGTGGTCCAAATCCTCAGCAGAAATCTCACAAATGTGTCATTTTTTACAGGGCTGAGCCTCGTCATCGTATTTACCTTCAAGCGAGGTGACTTGGGGTTGCCCAAGGAAGGGCAGGTCCAGGAGAAAGCCCAGCACATGCCTGTCTCCAAATATTCGGAAACAATCTGGACATTTTAACACGTTTCCTTACAAACTGACCTTGGGTGGGTTCTTCAATAAGTACGTATTTCTCCTGTCATGAAACGCACTAGGGGCGAATGTATAACAAATTCATCCCACATCAACAGAGCTGTACTACAAAATGGACAATAACATACAGAAAAGCTACCACAGATTCTCTCCGATTTCAAAAAAGGACCCCAAAACACAGTCCCCGTTCCCATGACTGCCTAAATGTCAACCCCTTTCCCACTTCAACAGGGAAATCATTATTCTCCCCACTGCTCTCTTCACCTCCTGGTTCCTCAGGCTGTAGATGAAGGGGTTCAGCATGGGGGTCACCACCGCGTAGAAGACAGAAACAATTTTGTCCCTGCCCAGGGAGTAGCTGGAGCTGGGCCGCAGGTACATGAAGAGAAGGGTCCCGTAGAAGACGGTGACGACCACCAGGTGGGATGCACAGGTACTGAAAGCTTTGCGCTTGCCCAGCGCAGAGCCCACCCGCAGGACGGTGAATAGGATGCGGCCGTAGGAGATGAGGATGATTGATACAGTGGTGACCTCGTTGAAGCCCCCGAAAACAAATACCAGCACTTGGTTGAGGTGAGTATCAGAGCAGGCCAGTTTGGACAGCGGTGGCCCATCACAGAAGAAGTGGTCAATGATGTTGGGGCCACAGAAAGACAATCTCAGGGCAAACCCCGTGAACACCGCTGAATTACAAAACCCAACCACGTAGGACCCGGCCAAGAGGGAAACGCAGACCTTCTGGGACATGACGACGGGGTAGCGCAGGGGGTTGCAGATGGCGACGTAGCGATCGTACGCCATCACGGCCAGGAGGTAACACTCCACGGTTACAAAAGCAGCATAGAAATGCAGCTGTACGAAGCAGCCAGCAGAAGAAATAGTCTTCCTTTCTGATGAGAGGTTCAGCAGCATTTTGGGCGTCACCACTGAGGAGTAGCAGAGATCCAAGAAGGACAAGTTGCTGAGAAAGAAGTACATGGGGGTTTGAAGCTGGGAATCGAGCCAGACTACTGCTATGATGCCAAGGTTTCCCACCACGGTGATGCCATAGACCAGCAGGAAAACCACAAAGAGGGTAACCTGGAGGTCGGGGTGATCCGTGAACCCCTTGAAAACAAACTCTGTCACCACCGTCCAGTTTTCCCGAGCCATTAGCGTGGAAGAGACACACAGCTCGCAGGCAGGGAGGCGACTTCCCTGGCATCAATCACGCCGAATCAATCCCTTAATTACTAGCGGGTTTGAATCCCATCCTCTGTAGATAACGAGGGTGTCTCCTAATGAAACACTGCCAGGAACCCTGGCAGGATGCTCAGTTGGCCACGCAGGGACCTACATCTGCCATCCCAAACCAAGCTTGTCTCCTACCTTCACGTTCTGATTTCACGGAAAGAAGTAGAAATCCAACCAAAGCAAGGTTGGTTTTTTTCCCCTTGGACATCACCATGGTCTTCACCATGTGCATCGCTTCCATCTCTCTGCAGGTTTTGGCGCATTAAGGGAAGAGCAGCCCACATTCGTTAGCGTTTGTCCCGATAATAGACAAGCTGGAGGAATATTAACATCCACTCTGATTTTCAGGTTGACGATGTCCCGGAGACTCTTTTTGTTATCCCAGCTAGCGCGGGGTTTCAATTTGTTGCTCAGGGCTTCTTATTCCTAAGTGCTCAGAAACAAAAATAGAGTGGGTTTTGTTTGGTTGGTTTTTTTAATAAGTGATGGCTGACAAAGTTAGTGGCTACTTCGGGGGATAAACTGCGTTTGAATAACTGCTCTCCCCTCCTGAGAATAAATACATGGACAGAAGGGCGTAGACACGCGTTTTTCTATTCCCGAAATCTTCCAGCTTAGCTGGTGACTTGCTAAAAACTGTGCTTTGCCCTTTATTTCTATCGTTTAACTTACATTTTAAGCAAACAGTAACTTCCCAAGTACTTTCAGCAACTGATTAAGATGCCAAATTAGGGTTAGAAAGTTATGTTACAATTTTTTTCCTAAAAGGCAATTTTACCATGTCTCAAACCCCGACATTTGAGAGCAGTTTAAGCGTAGTTCCCCTTTTCTCTACAAGAAAGCCTCAGTCTGCCCTCATACCAGGCTGGAGTGGGCTTCAATTTCTGGTTTATTCCCTTGCCCAGTCCTCCGCTCAACCCCGAAGGCTCTCCCTGCCCCGGGCTCCTCTTTGCCACCCATTCCACCGCCATCCACCTGAGATGCCGCCTCTTCTGGTTTCCCATAAGAGATCCAGCCTTTTTCAGTCCCAACTGCTTTTGTGCCCACCTCTTATTAGTCCCTCCAAGGAGATCATTCAAAAGACAGGCAGGATCCACACCTTTTTATTTCGGAGGAAAAACTGGAAAAATAACAACAGAGAAAATTAAACAATATCCCATTAAATCTGCTTGAAAGCGTGCGTGCTCATCTCAAATAGGATAAAATTATTAATAGGTCTCCAAAAAGGATTGGTGCTGGGGAGAAGGTAAGCACATAAGGTATACTAAAGATTTTTTTCCATACACATATATATTTGTCCCGGTATATCCTTGCCTACTGGCAAGGGTTATGTTTTCAAAGAGAAACAGCAATTTTTTGCTCGTGTGACAATCAGTGCTAGAGTTCTTCGGCATTGCCCCTAATCAGATCTTTCTCACCTGTCTGCATGACCGTGTTGTACAGAATCATCATGGACTTCAGGAAAAAAATTGGTTTTCCACCTTCTAGCTTGGTTTATAAAACAGGAAGCAAATTTATTCTGAGCCTCCTCTTCTCCCGACTTTTAATTCTACATGGTGCTGGGTGTCCACGTACGGCTGTGTCTCCCAGAGGCTCTTTTCTTCACTATTTATTGTTTTCCACCTGACACGGTTGGGATAAGCCGCCAACAGCCTCCTTGGGCACGTCACCCCATGCCAATCACTCTTGCTCTTTCTGCCCTGCAGATATAATTGGAAAGTTCCCTTAGTGATTTCAAGAGTTAGAGGTCCAGAGATATTACCTCCTCAGCCCTTGAGATGGGTTGTCTTCTGGGAGCCAGAATATGCCCAGATCAGAAACTGCTGTGAGGTTAGTGAGGAGCAGCATCTCTCCTAGAGACAGCATCTCAGCACCTTGTAGCTATGGAAACGCGCAAGCCAGAAAGATTTACCGATCTTCACAAAGTCTTAAAAATCATAAAGGATACACCACCCGTTTCCAAAGCAAAGTGTTGCCAACCTACTGAAGACCATAATTCTAATATCAAATTAGGAAGTGGCAGAGGTATTAATGACCAGAGAATAACACTTGAATATGATGTTAAATTGATTACTATACTTCCCTCACGCAGAATACTGTCTCCCCTGGTACCTGTGTAGGGACAGGGTCTGGATGGGGAGAGACAGGCAGAGGAACAAGCACGGGCTGGGCTGTTGGGTTCAGAGGGTGATGGGTGGTGGGTTGTACTCTGCCTGGAGGCCAGGGAGTGCCACAGGGGTTTGTCCTCTTTAAATAGAACCAAGGAGGACACCACGGTGTGCAGGTGACCATCCCACCGTACCTGAGCAAGGCGAGCAGAGTAGACCCAGAGACCTGGGCCAAACTCAGCCAAGACTCCAAACTGTCAGGCAAGCTGGTGACAATGAGGCAGATCCAAGGTCAAGCCAAGTCAATCCCCTGGTCAGGGTCATTCCAGCAATTGCTAGGCAGGTCCACCATCAAGCAAAGGTGCGGATCAAAGCAGCCCATCGGCGTGAACACCTACTGCTAAACTGGAAACCAGCACTCCTCCAGCACACCCCAAGAGAGGAACATGCTTCCTGGGCTGAGCTTAAATAGAGCTGATGAGCAAATGGGCAGAGGCTGGGGGTGGAGGCCCCAGGTGAGGCTGGTCAGGGCCGTTAAGGCCAATTAGTTCACTCTGGGAGAGATTAACCACTGTCTGAAAATGCCCATTTCTCACCATTGAATATAGTGGAAGCCCTGAGTCACCCGCTCAGGTGTGGACATCTGTGCCACAGGTACCTAAATGTGGATAATCCCACACTTGCTAGAAAACTGGGCTCTCTAGTGTCCACAGAGGGACATCGGCAGCTCCAGAGACAGAGTCAGTTGTGCTTTATGAACCGTTTGGGGGTCCTCTGAAGGACCTGAAACGTCTCTAAACCCATTTTCATTCTGTGGGCGAGGTCAGACCGAAACCTTCGCGCTGTCCACAAGTATCTCAGAAGCATGGTCACCACCGCCCCTGGGTACCCACGCTCAGCAATGGCTCATCCATGCGATGTGGAAGCAGCACAATGGCTTTCAGAATTGCATGTCACCTCCTTTATTTTTTCTTTTCTTTTTTTTTTCTCTTCTTTTTTCTTTTTTTTTTTTTTTTTTTCCTTCTGGTAAACCCTTCCATGAGGAGCCCTGAGGGCTTTCTCCCAGGAGAGCAGGAGGGACCATATTTACAACCCCGTCACCCACAAGCTATTGGAGTCTGGGCAGGAGCACGTCTCTCTCCCCATCGGGCAGGTGACAGAGGTTAAGCGGACACGTAGATATTCTGCTCCGCAGTCGGGATAAACCCTCGGCTCCCATCGCTCCGTAGCGGCGAAGGCGCAGGAGGAGCCAAGACAAAGCAGAACCACCCCTGTGTTTAGGCAGTGGGCTTTCTTCTTGGTCTCCTCGGGTCCTCTTTTTTTGGGCTCTGTCGGAAAACAGCCTTACCCAAGGAGGTTTTCTTCATCGTAAGAGGGAGCAGCGTCCCGTGCAAATTGCTTTTCTTTTACTTAGGGGGCTTAAAGCAAGATGAACTGATTTATGTAAGTGTTAAATAAGGACGAGTCTTATTTTGTCATAAAGAGACGCCACATTTCGCATTGTCAGCAGCAAATAGCTGTTAACAGAACAGCCTTTGGAATCAGCACATTTTAAAATTCACTCAGTTTCCAAATAAGCGTCTTAACTTAACGCCTGCGGTTTTAGGGCGCTTCAGCGTGCGGCAGCTCATAAAAGGTATAAATCATGAATTTCCCGACATGACTTTTTTCCGCTGCAAATGATAAATAATAATTCTCTAAACGTGATTTGAAGACTGGGATAATAATTAAAAGCCAAGGGGAAAGTGTCTGGAGGTCGTTAATGTCGAGCGATCTGTGATTTCACTGGGACCGGGACTTTCCCTTCTCCAGGTTTAGGTGCGCTCCTACGAGGTTCCTCCGAGGTGTCTTCTGAAACAGATTTCTTTCGGACTGAAAGGGAATAAAGATCTGATCCTTTCCTTAAATCTGGAAACACCCGTGCCAGAGTAAACCCGTAGTTTTAAGTATCCGAGCGTAAGAAAAAAATTGACCTTTGGATTGTCTCACCTCACTCCCTGTTCTTTCCTAAGTACGTCAACTGCAAAGCAAAAAACATACAGTTTGGGTTTAGGAAATATAGCACAACATGCAAAAATGTGGTCGTTTGAACCGGTGACTGCTCGGAGTGAAACTCGGGTTTCTCATTTTGATGTTTTTCTTCCCTTTTTGCCTCAGCAGGTAACGTCTGCGTTACTGAGCTTTGTATACCTTCGCGAGCTTTATTCCTTAGGTAACGGAGAGGACGGATACCTCAGAGCAGCGCCTATCACGGGTGAGATCGGCGTCTTTTTTTTCCTGTAAAACAAGTATTGCATTAACATGAGCAACAGGGTGTAAATGCTTTGTGTTTCTCAAGCACAGCATTTTTATTTTTTTTTTTTTGATTCAGACATTATTTATAGCGTTATCAGAGCTTCGCGGAAAATCCCACGGAAAGGCTAATTGGAATATAATTTTGAAAAAAAAACAGCTGTTTGGATGAATATTTACCATCCTCAAACATTTGTCAAACTTATGTTTTCTATAATGTCTTTTTAAATACTTGCAGTGAAAAGGTATTCAGGTCTGATTTTTTTTAGTACGGCACCGGGGGATGTAACGGCATTATCTTACAAAAGCCACAGCTGTGTTGTGGGTGACATATAGACATACAGACAGATATCCATAGCTCTAATGGTACACAGTTTGTTTGCACTGGAGGTGAAACGTTATTTAATAGAGTCAGTATTTTGCATAGGAATACTTGATTTAGCCACAGCTGCTTTTTTTTTTCCCAATAGAAAACTCAGTGTAATCAGTAAATATTTATTTGTCAAAGGAACCACTTAAACTAGGTGAGTGTAGGGAGGAGAGGTTCTATTTTTTCTTCTTTTATTTTTTGATACCCTCTTTTTGTCGCAAGTACGAGTAAGGGAAGAAGATGTTTGTGAGATCTAACTGCACAGTTAGTAAATTTGTCCTCCTGGGACTTGCTGAGAGCCCAGACGTTCAACTCCTGCTCTTTGGGGTGTTTCTACTCGTTTACGTGTTCACCCTCTTGGGGAACGTTGGCATGATGATCCTGGTTAGGACCGACCCGCACTTGCACACCCCCATGTACTTCTTCCTCCACCATTTGTCCTTTGCTGACACTTGTTACTCCACGGTCATCATGCCCAACATGCTGGTGTCCTTCATCTCGAGGAACAAAGACATTTCCTTTACCGGCTGCGTGGCACAACTCTACAGCTTCGTTTTCTTCGGCATTGTTGAGTGCTACCTTTTGGCTGTGATGGCATACGACCGCTACGCTGCTGTCTGCAGCCCGCTGCGCTACGTGGTCATGTTGCCCAAGGCGGTCTGCATCTGGCTGGTCTCAGCTTCCTACACCCTCGGCTTTCTTTATGCAGCGATATACACCGGCTGCACCTTTGGGGGGTCTTTCTGCAATTCCAACGTCATCGACCATTTCTTCTGCGACATCGGCCCCTTGCTGAAGCTCTCCTGCTCTGACAGGGTTCTCAGGGAGAAGGTCATCTTTGCCTTCGTTAGCCTAAACGGGATTAGCACCAGCGGAGTCATCTTGGTCTCGTACCTGTACATCCTCGCCGCCGTCCTGAGGACGCGCTCGGCGCAGAACAGGTCCAAAGCCTTCAACACGTGCGCCTCCCACCTGATGGTCATCTCCTTGTTCTATGGGACAGGGTTTTTCACATACCTGCAGCCCAGCACCAGCCACAACGGCCTAGACAAGGTGGCCACTGTGTTTTACACGCTGGTGACCCCCCTGCTGAATCCCTTCATCTACAGCCTGAGGAACAGAGACGTGAAGAAGGCTTTGATGAAACATATGAAGAGAGGTCTCTGCCTTCGTCTTCATTGACACGGGGAGGGAGGGTCTGAAACTGTAAGAACCAAGTAGATCTCAAGGAGGCAGAGCTTATAATAAAGTTTACATTTTTATTTTACCTTCCCAAAGATCAGTATTTTCTTTCCCAGTCTTGTGCCGATGCAATGGTGGGGGAAGACTGTGGGACACACTGTGCTGTATTTTCTTTCTATAATTGTAAGATATAACTGGGGGGGGGGGGGGGGGGGGGGGGCATGGTGTAAATTTGTGGGGTTTAAATTTGAAATACTGCACTTTAATTCTGAACCGGTCGATTGAACGGGCACAGAGTACTACAGGGACTCAGCTGACACTGAAACCAAATCAACCCAATCAACTCAATCCTCCACGGTCATAGAAACACAGAATGGTCCACAGAACTTTTTTCTCTGCTGTTGTGACGCTTGATGATCGATAGCATCAATATTGTGCCTTAGGATTGCAACACACCAACATAGGGCAGGGACACAGGCTGTGTGAACTGGGAAACCTTGAGATATAAGGTGGGATTCACCATCAAGCAGACGAGGGAATTGAGTCTAACGTACTTGGTCATTAGGTCTTGGATAAAATAAGAGATTCGTGAATATCTCCTTGCTCCTATTACCAGCTGGTTTTGGCATCCCCTGTCACTGATGGAGACAGTCCGAAGATGGGGATCTGAAATTGTTGGCATGACCATCTCCAAGAGGTTGGCTTGCTGCTTTCCTCTCTCTGTGCTTGTTACTGGCCAGCATGGTAAGGTCAAAGGAGGTTAAGAGGAGGCTCTAAATCCAGTCCATGGCAAAACTAAAGAATCATAGAATAGTTCAGGTCGGAAGGGACCTTTAAAGTCCATCTAGTCCGACCTTGCTGCCATGAGCCGGGACATCTTCAACTGGATTAGGTTTCTCAGAGCCCCATCCAACCTGAACTTGACTTTTTCCAGGGATGGGGCACCTACCACCTCTCTGGGCAACCTGGGCCAGTGTCTCACCACCTTCATTGCAAAAAAATTCTTCCTAATGTCTAATCTAAAGGAGGAAATGCTTTTGAAAACAAGCTCATGTGGAGCTCAAGACTCAGATGGTAGCTCAGCTGCTGGGTGTTTGCAGAGGGCAGCATGGGCAGGTGCCCACTGGGAAGGGCAGTGGTTGGGGGGCCACTGGGCAAGCAGGACCAGCAGCAGGGCTCATGGTCCTGCTGGGTTCCCTGGCACAGGGAAGGGTAGGAGGCATGTGCCGGAGGTCTGTGCTCGGCTGCTCAGCAGGAGACGGAAGAGGAGGACCTCCTTGATGGCACGCTCTGAAACGCTGCCAATGCCATGTGTGATGCCCAGGCGGCCAGCAGACCTTTGGATTTGGGAGTGACAGGAACTGGAGAGCACCTGGGGCAAGAGGAGTTTGTACAGGAAAGATTCATCGCCTTTTAACAATAAGGGAGCGAGACCTTGAGAATAAAAGAGGTCATAAGGCAGGATTTAAGCTGTAAACTGGGAGATGCTGCTGGCTGCGGAAGAGCATTTTGACAGGGCTACCAAGAAGCCCAGAGCTAACGTCTGGTGTTCACCCGAAAAAAACAAGGGGGGGAGGGGGGGAAGCTACATGCGATAAAATACAGAAGATAAATCAGACTGTCTATGGTGTCTGGTGAGAGGCACAAGCCAGGAGTAGAAAGAAAGCAAGACTTGGAAAAGTTTCCAAAACAAATCTGGAAGCCCAAGTAATAGGGTGGGGAAACAAAAACCCCTGGTGTCAGGTGAAGTTGTGGCGTCCTTTCTCACAAACCCAGCAGATAAACATCGTGCCAAAGCTACTTCCACCTGACAAACTCCCTCAGGGCGTTCTTCACCTCCCTGTTCCTGAGGCTGTAGATCAGGGGGTTCAGCATGGGCACCACCAGTGAGTAAAAGACAGAAAAGGTCTTGTCCGTGCTCAGGATGTCGCTGGGCCTTGGTCGGAAGTTCAGGGCGAGGATAGACCCGTGGAAGATGGTGACTCCAGCCAGGTGAGAAGTGCAAGTGGAGAAGGCTTTGTACCGGCCCTTAGCAGAGCTGATCTTTGAGACGGCAGAGAGGATGAAGGCGTAGGAGACCAGGACCGCCAAGATGGTCACCATCTCCACCAGTCCCCCGAGGCCGAATACCAGACGCCTGTTGACGTGGGTGTCAGAGCAGGAGAGCGCCAGAACAGGCATGAGTTCACAGTAGAAATTGTTGACCTCGGCTGGCCGGCAGAAAGGCAGGCTGAAGGTGGCGTCTGTGTGCACCAAAGAGTGCAGCAGGCCAAGCACATAAGAACCAGCGACCAGCAGGATGCAGACCCTCTGAGACATGATGGATGGGTAAAGCAAAGGGTTGCAGATGGCCGCGTAGCGGTCGTACGCCATCGCAGCCAGAAGGAAGCACTCGGTGGTCCCAAAACCTATGAAAAAAAAAAGTTGGGTGGCGCAACCAGCCAGAGAGATTGTTTTCTTCTCCATCAGAAGGTTCATTAGTGTCCTCGGCGCCACCACCGATGAGTAGCAAGCATCTAGGAGAGATAAACTGCTAAGGAAAAAGTACATGGGTGATTGAAGTTGACTGCTGCTCCTGATCAGCACGACCATGCCCAGGTTCCCCGCCAGAGTGACGAAGTAAATGAGGAGGAACAGGACGAACAAAGGCGCTTGTAGTTGTGGGTCGTCTGTCAGTCCTGCCAGAGTCAACTCCGTAACTTGCTCGGTTTGATTTTCCTCGGCCATCTTCTCCAAAAGCACTGTAATTTATGTTCACAGAGCCGGAATAAAAAGAATAAATTAATGGGGACACTCAGCACCTAAAAAGACCAACAATGCCCAGTGCCTGTACTGGCTAACCCTCTCGTTAGCAGTGATGTGTTTAATTTTAAATCAACATTGGTCAAAAAACAATTTGGCCAGACGGTGGAAATTTTATTTCGGTATCAGTTACTCTGCCAAGTGTTCAATTTTTTACTCATTCTGACACGTACGTATTTTTATTTATTGTACACTCATAGTATATATCGCATTTCAGTGTAACCCTGCCAGGTTCTAACCAAAAAAAAAGAGTAAACGAAAGGGCTCAGTGATCCCTATAACAAATTAGTTATATTAATAATGAAAATAGACTCCACAGGATACGAACTAGAATATAAACTTTCAAATTTCAGGAAGCCTTCCCAGAGGAGGTTGCTTTGAAGATCATTTTGCTTGCATTGCTGCAGAGAGAAAAAACTGAAAAAAAAAAAAAAAAACAACCCTTACTCTTAAACTCCTCGTTTCTTTCGCTCGTTTGGGGTTATGCTTTTGTGTATGGAAAAAGTGCGTTGCCACCATGTGGGAGAAAAGAAACCGTTAAAAAACAAAGACGGTGCGACACGTCTTTGCCTTTGTAACCTCTTCCTCGACGCCCCCCCCCCCCCCGTTCTAAAATTCATACTTAGGGGGTTTAAAGATATGGGAATACATCGACGCGTCCTGACTTTTTATCGTAGAAATGGGTGAGAAGTACGGAGCAGCCCTCCACGGCGGCACAGAAGTAGACGCTGTAACGGAAATATATGTATTTAAAACGACCCAAGAAAATTGTTGGGTAAACCGACCCACTTTTAGGGGAAGATGGTGGAAAATACGGTGGCTGCTCGGAAGGCTCCTGCCGCCGCGACTAAATCTCTTCAGTGGAACGAGTACAGCTTTCCCATCAGGAAAACCTGATGAGCCCGGCTCATTCTTTCAAGAAGATAAATTCCTACCGGAAAATCGAATAAACCGTGTAGCGAGGCGGGAGAAGTGCACGGGGCTTGGCTGGACCTCAGAAACCTCAGCCATGCGTTGGCGCAGCTACAGGGGTCAAAAACACGGCAGGAAAACCTGTAGAATGGCAAAAATTGCTCAAGATGGCACTCCCCGGCGTTGCAGAGACAGAGACGTACGCCAGCCGGTCTTTTATCCGCTAACTGCTGCTATAACCTTCAAAAAAGCATTTAAAAATATAAATGGTAATATAACCTTCCAAAAATGTCGCGTGCCCTGTGATTTCCCTTCTCCTCTCGTTCTGTCGCTCTTACGGGAAGAGAATAGCTCGTCTTGGTTTGGCTCATAAAGGTAAAGCCGAGATCGACAGAATTCTTCTTGACAGAGCTCACCTCTGAAGGAGGGTAAATTTACGTATCACCTTAAAGTTTCAGCTGTAAAACAAATCCAGGTGTCCTTTTTTCTTTACCGGTTGAGCTCTTGCTTCTTACTTCTGCCTTGCTTCGCATTAACTCGTGACAGATTGTGAGGACAGTCATACGTTCGGTCTGTCCAGCCCGACAGGTTTAATTGCTTTTTAGTTCTCGTCTCTAATCCACTGAGACTTCTGAGGTGCTTCTGTTGCGAAGCGTGTCGGAAAACTTCCTTTGGGAGAAATGCAATTAGGTTTATATTCCTTTGTCAAACATATATATATATATATATATATATATATACACACGTACAATCTCTCTATGCATATATGTATACGTATGACAGAGGAATATAAAAATGCAATGCAATGAAATGCAACGAAATGAAATGCAATGCAATGAAATGAAATGAAATGAAATGAAATAAAATAAACCAAAATAAAATAAAATAAAGTAAAATAAAGTAAAATAAAATGAAATAAAATAAAGTAAAATAAAGTAAAATAAAATAAAGTAAAATAAAATGAAATAAAAGAAAGTAAAAGAAAGTAAAATAAAATAAAATTAAAATAAAATAAAATAAAATAAAATAAAATAAAATAAAATAAAATAAAATAAAATAAAATAAAATAAAATAAAATAAAGTAAAATAAAATACCAGTCTTAGAGCGGCTCACAAAGGCTCGGACAGACCTCGTGGAGCTATCCCATAATCCTAGCTATCCACAAAACGCATCCGAGCACACGGTTCCCCATCGCTGGGGGACAGAGAGGCGTTTCTTGGGTGGGATCCATGTAGAGACGGGTCTTGCACCAACGGGAATTACACAGAGAGGTGTCTGTTTCTCGGGGGCGTGAGGAGATATCGACTGGGTGAAAAATGTACCTGACCAAGAACATTGTTTATCCCAACTATGAAGTTGTTTACTTCTATTTTTTACCTGAAGTTGTCTGTTTCTTAACACCATGACAGAGAGACCTTCGGGCTATCGGGATCAATCCCCTTTCCGTAACTTCTTGGTGTCTTCTACAGAAAGTCTGTTTCATAATAGGCTTAAAAGGGCTGCGAAATACAGCATTAATGAGTCAATAAATGGCGAAACAGCTATTATTGACCCAACGCGTGATTAAGCTATTTATATTTGCACACCGTCTGAGAAGCGGCTTTAGGCACAGCAAAGGCAAGGTTCAAATTGCCTCATTTTTCCAGGAAAATTAGCACCGACGCTCACTGTGACCTCTGGAAGGACCAAACGCCACGAACCCAACCTGCAACTTCACTTGCAGGAAGCAAGTTTCTGGTGAAAAAACCTTATTCGAGTGCCAAGCCGCAGGCAATGGCTTGAGACACTGCAGCGAAGAACTGTATGACTGAGTCATTAACTGAGTATACGATGTCCTGTAGTCCCGCAGGTCTCCCCCATTCCCACCCAGCCCTGTAAGCACTGGGTTTCAGAGAGACCCTCCATAGAAAAAGGGTTTCCGACTCTTGTGGGTTCTGCTCTGACCCTGAGCAGTCGGGAAACCCGTGTCCAGCGCCATCCAGGCTTTCTTTGAAGCCGTTGAACAGAGAAATGAGATGAACAGGATGAATCAAGCCGCGTGGAGAGGCTGCTCGCTGTTCTTTGACCACTGATGGTGCGTGAGGTTGGGCTTCATCTCGCCCAACTTCAGCTCTGCAGAAGTTACAAGTCTAATCTGTGTCAGTCACCTGACTTCTCCCTGTAATTAAGGGAAATAAATGACAAAGAAATTACCCTCAAGATGCTTTCATACAGGCTTCTGTGCAATTTTGAGTCCCACTCAATAATGAGGAAATTCTCTCCTGGTCACCAGCTTCCTTCACTCACCGCCTTCTCCCAACCGCTCTTCTCAGGGCAGCCTTCACCTCCCTGTTCCTCAGGCTGTAGACCAAGGGGTTCAGCGTGGGGGTCATGATGGTGTAAAGCAGAGTGGCCCTCTTGTTCTCATCCAACGCATAGGTGGAGCTGGGGCGCAGGTACATGAACAAGATTGCCCCGTAAAACATGGTGACGACCGTCAGGTGGGAGGCACAGGTGGAGAAGGCTTTTCTCCTGCCCTCCGGAGAGCGGATCCTCAGGACAGCGGGGAGGACATAGGTATAGGAGACAAAGATGACAGTCATGGTGCTGAGGCAGTTTATGCTGACGAGAGCAAGGACGACCACCTCGTAGGTGTGGGTGTCGGAGCAGGAGAGAGCTAAGAGCGGGGCAATGTCGCAGAAGTAGTGGTTGATAACATTGGAGCGGCAGAAGGAGAAAGTAAAGATGAAAGCGGTGTGTGTCACCGCGTGCAAGACGCCGACGGCGTAGGAACCAGTGACAAGCCACCGGCAGGTCCATCCATCCATGATGGTGGGGTACAGGAGGGGTTTGCAGATGGCCACGTACCTGTCGTAGGCCATCACAGCCAGCAGGAGGCACTCGGTGACCCCAAAAACAATGAAGCAGCACAACTGGGTTGCACACCCGGAGAAGCCGATGGTTTTCTCCTCCGTCAAGATCTGGACCAACATTTTGGGGAGGATGACGGAGGAATAGCAGACATCGACAAAAGCCAGGTGGCCAAGGAAATAGTACATGGGGGTGTGAAGGTGAAGATCGGTCCTGATTAATATAATTATCCCAAAGTTCCCCAAGAGGGAGATCATGTACATGGCCAGGAAAGCCAAGAAAAGGGGGACCTGGAGATCCGGGCGGGTGGTCAGCCCCAAGAGAACGAACTGGTGCACATCAGTGTGATTGACAGGTGACATTCTCTGCAACGCGTTCAACCCGTGGGAGATAAGTGAAGTGACAGACAAGGCTTTGGGCAGCTCAGCAGGACCCTTGGCTTCCTCGGTGTCACCAAAAGGAGGCAGAGCACTTCCTACCAGAGGGCCATGAAACGTCAGCTGGACTCTGGACCACTCTTGGAAGAGCCGAGCCTCCGTCCAGCAGCTTCGAAAGGATCCTGAATCCAAAACTTACTTGTCAAGCTGAACCGTGAGGATGCCCTGGGTTTCCCTCAGCACCACATCTCCTACGGAGTTTCCTATCTGCGCCTTCCTGGGGAAATTTAACAGAGGAGGATGACCAACACACTGTGTGTTTCTCAGTAATAACCTTTTCAAATAAAAATTAAGCTATTTAATGCATTTTGCTTTTTCCTTAGTAAACGACAGGTACATTTTGAAAATAAGCGTATTTTTAAAAATAAAACAGCGTGGAGCAATTTGACTTGCAGAAACTGCAGAATTACTTTTCTTGTTGATTTTGTGAAACAAACCAGAGCAAAAGTGTGCATTTCTCTTTCAAAACTGACACGAAGACGCGGTTTTCAAGCATACACAGCCTTGACAACCCCATAGGAAAGGAAATTTGCAGTGGCGATGGGGAAACTAGCTTGGATGTAGAGCCGAGGCCATACAAGCGAGCACAGGAGGAGCTGAGCGGGGCAGGGAGAGGAGATAACACAGCCCATGCTGTCAGTATTGGGCACCCTCTTGCCTTGGCCACCAGGGCCATCCCGTGCCATTACAGTGGCACCTATGAAAAAAACAAACACGTCTCCTTGTTTCACATCATCTAAAGCAGAAGAGTGCTCCTCCCATGTAGGATTCCTTCTGCTCTTCTCACTCTAGTTGCTATGAACGAGATATCTTACACCTCTGGTCCTTTCTTTCCTCTATCTCACCACCTTCAAGTCCATCAGATAAAACAGAAGGGATGCTTACGTTAGCCCCACAATGTCCCTTCATGTCCCACCACTCCAGAGCAGGTTCAGGGCTGAAGACTGGCCAGAACGGAAGATGTCCTCACCTTGGACATGACTTCTCCAACAAAACTCACATCTTCAGTGCAGCTCCTTCAGCGACTGGGATGAGTTTGGCTGTTCCTCCAGACAATATGTCTGGGGCCATAATTCATCTTCAAACAATTGTTGAGAGTGCTTCTTAGAACTCTTTCCTTAAGAGCTGCACCACGGAGGACTTGTTGCTGCACCTTCTAGAGAGCAGACAAGCCCTCTCCGTATTTTCTAGTGGTATATGTACTCATTTTTGTGACCGTGGAGTCATTTCAGTCCATGGAGAAAAGAAGCTTGACAACAAGCAAAATCCACCCGGAATATCAATTTCTTCCTCTCCAGGCTCACTAATGAAGCCCAGGAACAATTTGCTTTTGCATATCTGGATTGAAGAAGATGTCTTCCCCTCGCTCCCGTGCTGAGGAGAGGGAGTGGATGAAAAGCAAACATCTACATGATGCACCAAACGCAAATCCCAACTTTTTTCCGCGGTCACCCCTGGTTAATATCTAACTTTCTCAGGTGTGTCTCCTAGTGCCACCTAAGCTGGATTTCGGCAACGCAAACATATTTCTTGCAACCATTTCTGCCATCATGATCTCCCCTTCTTAGCACCCTCTTGCTCCAAACCCCACCCCAAATGTTGATCTTCGCCTTTTCTGGCTTCTATAAGACACTAATTGTCCCCCCACTAAGTTTTTTCCTGCTGTATCTTTTCTCTTTTTAACTTTTTCTATGAGTGTTGCTGAGAAGAGCAAGGCAATGGCAATCTCCCAAACTCAAATCAGTACCGGAACTGCAGTCTTACCTAAACAAAATTATTTTCACTGAGATGTGTCCACTGGGTGCGAGTGCCGTGACGGGTATTACCTACAACACTGTGGTCTCGACGTATGGATTCGCGAAACACTTTCCTATCTGCTTTCTCCAAGAGATTTGGTTTCCAGAGCTGGTGGTCTCTCCGTGTTAGTTTCTTCGAGTAGGTTGCCACTTTCAGAACCTCCAAGAGCTGCGTTTCAGAGACCGCTTATTCCTGCCAGTATTAGCGGGAATGATATTTTCTACCCATACGCGTGGGGTTTTTTTGGCAGTGAGAATTCAGAGGTGTCATAAACCCCCCCTCAGACAAACTCTGCACCCACCCGGACTGCCTGGTGATAACGTCTCACCACCACCATCACTTCACAACTGCTGTTGATGGCCCCGTGGCTAAGAGGCATGCCTTCATCCAGCAAAATATACGAATATCTAAAGAAAGGCAGCAATTATTTTCAAAACATTGACATATTTTCTCACAAGTAGGTCTCCTATTAACTTCCGCGACGGACTTTTTTCTTCAATATTGTTTTTTCCTAATGAGATTTGGGGCCAAAACCCTTGGCAGGCTGTCTACAGCCCCTCCAGCCGTTGCATCCCCCCTGGGACACAGGCAGCACTTTGGACCAGTTGAATGCGACCAACTGGTAATTTCCCCTTCTGAAATCATTCTGCCTTTACCTGACAGCGAACTCACCAAAGACAACCTAAACGCCACCAGGTGCCCAGCTTTTGAGCAGAATTTGTGTCTAGGGGGGCAAGAGTGGCATTTTCTGGCAGGTATCTAAAGTTGTTTCCAAAGTAGGAAAAGTATCATCAGCTTGAAATATTATGAAGTCTGCCAGATTGCCTCTGTGTTATTGTTTTTACTCGCTACCCTTATTCTGTTCATTGAATCTTAGTCACTCAGGAAATACATAAAAACACAATCTGTGCTCAAGTGCGCAACGGTGCCAAAAAGCCTCTAATGAGTTTTAATTTAAAAGAAGGGAGAAAGCAAAGCCTACCGAAAAAAAAAAAAAAAAAAGAAAAGGTAGTGAGGGTCTGCGTGGCTTCTTTCCCGAAGACACCTGGTGGGTTTTGATCTCCAGCTCCCACAAATTTGTCCTGAGAATGAGAAAAGACACCCAGAAAAATTCATGAGCGGACTCTACGCTCGGCCGGGGCAGATCTTTCGCGTTTGGAAACCAGCCGGTCCGCGTGGGTTAACAGCAGCGTGCAGCTCCTTCCAAATACCCTCATAAGCTCCGCTTGAAGTTTAATTTCATTCCACCCGGATCTATACAACACCGACTTGATGAGGGCTGAATTGCTCAAAGGGAAAAAATAAAATACAATAAATGATAAGGCGTGAAATGAATCGTTCAGTGGCAGTAGGATGCGGTGCGCGGTCTGGCGCTCGTCATCGCACCCCTGGCTTGGCGCGGGATTTCTCCTTGTGCACCCCAGCCTGCAGCGCTCCCCAGAGAAATGCCAAAATGAAATTGGAAACAGCATGCTTTTGATAAATGAAAAGCTAATTATGGGGCTGTAGTATTAGTTTTTTGCTTTTCCAGATCATTTAGAGCTACCTGCCTACTTTTATTTAGCATACCAGCTGTTGAGTCTGAGCATGGGTAAGCTGAACGTTGACATCTACAGGTGTGGACTTCTTCACTGGACTGTTCTTCACCTTGTACTCTAGGAAGCATTTCATCTTGCTCCAAAATAAACATCCTAGAGAACTTATCTTAATACTGACTAAAAGTTCCCACTCCTCCCCATTGACCGCAGAGTTCCCAGTTACTCCCTGGACCAGGAAAAATGCGGTGTCTATTGTCTACACCCTGGTGAACCTCATGCTGAGCCCCCTGATCTACAGCCTGAGGAACGGGGAGGTGAAGGATGCTCTAGAGTTCTTATTGCCTCCTGGATTCGGACTGGTAAAAAGATATAGTCAATTAAATGCAAATAACATGGATGTTCTTGAGATGGCACCTTTGTTCTGCGGCTATAGCGACGGAAATAATGAGCAGGTAACATTGAGGGCCATGAAAGCTCGGAAAATTCTCTGTCTGGGGTGCAGGGGGTAACTCAGGGGGCCTCTGGGGGATGCACAACTCTGCAGCAACCTTTTGTCGGGTGCAAAGGCCATAGTGAATAGCTGAGCCACACACTTCAGGAACCAGGTCCTTGAGGAAACGCAGAAGGCAGCGACGGATAAATATCCCCAGCCACAGGCCACGGGTGGTGCTGGTACAGGCGAGGACGTTCTTGTTTGCTCTGCCCTGTGAGATGGGCTGTGGGGATGTCCCACAGAGAGCATCATCGGGGTTTTGTTCTCGTGATCTCTAAACTTGTGATCCCACCAGGGCCCGCTGGACAAGACCATGGGCAAAAAGGGCCAACAAGGGATAGGGTGCAATGGATAGCCAAGACGACTCTTCAAGGGGGTTTGTTTTTCCACTCTTTGTCTCCTCATCTCTCTGCCCACCCCTTGTGTTAACCTGATGAGAAACATTAGAATCAACAGATGAGGCCAGATGAGAAAATCATCAAGCTGACTGTGGCACCTCAGAGAAGCAGCCGGCACCAGGGGCACCTGGAGAGGGTCTTCACAAGCTTGGTTGGAGCACGGGGGAAGTTGCAAGGAAGCAGCAGGACACAACTCATGTTCTGGTCTCCCTGTGGAAGAGTCCATGACTTTCGTTGGCTATGAAAGAGCTCAAATAATTCCTTTTTAGACTGAAAATGTCGGGCAAGATGAATTCCAGCTTCTGTAGACGCGAGCGTGCCTGTGCTCAGGTGTGCAACCACACGCACACACTGAACGACTGCGGCTTTCAGTAACGTGCCTGAAAATAGATTGGTAATGATGACTTTTAGGGCATGCGTCCAACCATTTAATGTTTGCTCATGCAAAACAGAAAACTTAATGAGACAGTGCTTTTACTGGTGTGACTCATGAAAGTGAATTTAATGAAACTGTGTTGGTTTGTACCAGATGGCAAACCTACACGCATTTCTCCTCAACGGGTATCTCCGGTTTCTCCATATGTACTTCAAATCTAGGAGCCCCGAAGTACGAGTAGTGCAGCGCTGAGATTGAGATTTCCCATTCACAAAAGCCAGGGAATGCTGTCAGCAAATACCTACGGAGCGAGATACACGTATACATACGTACACGTTTATACTCACTCGTCTTTTCATACACTCTTTCCTATATATAATTTATTAAGAATTTAATGCATTATATATTCAATACGTAGGAACTGCTTGCGCGCATACCTGCATGCACAGCACCACACACACACTATCTTATCTTTTCTTGTTTGTGTTTTCTTTTGTTGCTTTTCACAATAGGTGCAGAAGAATGCAAGGGAGGAGCATAAGCTCTTCTGATCCTGAAGTTCTTCCTGATGGACAGGAGACGTCACTCCTCTCCTTCCCGCCTCTCCCCGTATATAATTTATACCTGTACTATAAAATGGGATCTTAGCAGTGGCTAGCCCGCAGCCTAGTACTACAGCATCATCTTCTTCACCCTGCGCTTTATCTGGATTAAATATTCCTTACTTACGCCTAAACCAGTAGCTCAGGTGGAGCGCCACGTGTCATGAATATAACGTGCCTCTGCTCCTGAGCTGTCCCAGTTATTTCCTCACGATGCTGTATTGCGCTGCATAAACATCATTTTCATGGCCCCAGACTAATTTCCCAGTGAAACCTCCACGCCAGTGTGGATACAGAAGGTCAGATTGGAAGAACCAATGTTAAAGAGCACGGAGGCATCTGGGATTGAGTTCAGTCGCCTGAACGTAGGCTGTTAACACCACAGAGATGCCCACAGGTCTTCCTCTGAGCTTTCAGATGTCTCTCCAGAATGGCCCAGCGCTTCTGAAAGCTGCATGGCATACGTGCCAAGCGCTTGCCAATGTCCTTGGCACCTCAGGACAGAGCAAACGGCACCGGATTTCTACATGAGGGCAACCAAACCCAGACCTGGCCCGGGGAATTTCACTGCCTCTTGCTCCTTTCCCTCAACTTAAGCAAAAAGTTTCCATCATCACTTGTAAGAAAACATGCAAAAAAAAATTGAAGTGGTTTCTTAGTTATTAAAATACCTTTTTTCCTTTATAAAGTTTTCATCCAACTGAAAGGAAAAAAAACAACCCAAACAATAAACGTATTATTGTTATTGTTATTGTTATTGTTGTTATTAAGACTGTTGGGAGGAGAGATTAGATGGACCAAAGTAGACTCATCTCCTTCAAACTTAGATAAACCAAATTGAGTGGTCAAGTCAGAGTTCCTTGTCTCCATTTGTGATCAATAAAGGTGTGTTCCTATTTTTCTAGGTTTTGTTCAGACAAAGGGTGCAGTTTAAAGAATTTAAGTTTGAAGATCTCCCAGCTTTCTCTCCTCACCGAGTTTTCGTTGGCATCACAGGCTGGGGTCAGGCTGTAGGAGCTGGGTTCCTCTTGGATGAAAACAAACTGAAAAATGGGCTGGAGGGCGACACCTCATGCGGTCTGAGCTCTGGTAGATGTTCAGATCCACCAACCAGAATAAATTTAATCCAGAGAAAACTCTCCTGAAATGCGTATGCCATAGATAGCAGGTACACAGTGCCCGTCCTGATGATGTTCAGACCTGCTCCTGTTGCACCACATCTGTCTTAACCATCTGTCCTAGGATGGGATAAAACATCCTTTTATTCCCACATATTTTAGAGGGGACCTGGCTGACTATCTCACAATTAGACAATGAATTTTTAGATGCTGAGAGCCAGGTGAGCCCATTCCCGTGCTTATTCTCCAGTCCCAAATTCATAATGGAGGGAAAATCACATTTATGAAAACCAGTCAGACGTGGAGGATGTGCGTAGTGTACTTCAACTTGCCTCGCGGTTTAACAATTAAAAAAGACAAAAGCAAATCTATCCCAAGGCAATTAACAACAAGAAGCTCAAGGTGTGAGGTGTCCTTGAGGAGGTCCAAAGGTGAGGAGAAATGCAACAAACTTCCCCGGCTCCCTCTGCTAGGGGGTCAAAAGCAGGCAGGGACAAATCACCCCATCAGCAAGAACCAAGGGAACCATGTTAGAAGACAAGGATTTCTCATTCTTTAATGAGAGTGTATGACCAAGCTTGTACCGGCACTGAAAGCCCTCCAGCAGGCCCTCCAGCAGGCCCGAGCCCCAGGCTCTCCCCATGTTTTCATCATAAATGATGCTGCTCCCCTTCCCAGAGCAAGAAGGGGTCGCTGGGGACCAACCACCCTTCCAGGAGTCATCAGCTTAACAAGACCTTCTGGGGCTTACCAAGAAAGTTTCCTAATCACCACAAAAGCTTCTCAGCAGTCTTGTAGTCAACTTACCTCATTCTTCTTAACAAGCCATGAGAGACTAATTAGCAGGGGCTAACAAGAAAGAAACTTTCTTCCTTGTTAACAACAAAGTCCACTTCTACAGCTGCCTTGCTTGTCCGAGCTAGTCCAGGTCCCAAAGCCCACAAGTTGGAGGGTCAGCGTGTCGGCGTGTGATGGTATTAAGGGCAATGGTGTGGGCCTTGGTGGATGGAGAGCAATGCTCCTCCAGGTTTCTCTGATTAAAGTGCCTGCCCCTCATCCCTGAGGTTAAATTACCCCCCTGCAGGCTGAGGTCCTTCTTCCTTGGTGGGATGGTGCAGTGACCCAGCAGCACCCTGAGCTCCTTGCTGAGGGGGTATGGTGGTGTGCTTTGTGGTAGCACCAGTTGTGGTGCGACCATCATCCATGCCCATCTTGGGTCTGCTCAGGGTCACTTCTATACGTTTCTACCCCATGTTTGTTCCTGGTCAGGGCTTTTTTCTCTCCTATTGGTCTATGGGGTTAGCTATGCTATAATTGTTAAAGTTTATGACCAAGCTTGTACCGGCACTGAAAGCCCTCCAGCAGGCCCGAGCTCCAGGCTCCCCCGTATCTTGCGGTTTTAGAGGGGGAATCACGCAATTGCTCAAAATTAAGCAAAAGCAGTTAATAATAATAATATAACCAAAACAAGCACAAAAGGCCAGGGCAGGGAGCAGGTCCCCGGCTGCTGGGTAATTTCACCATCACTCACAGGAGACGCCAGATGACGGCTCTCTGGCCCTTGAGCAGGCTGCAGGCACCCCAGAAGTTTCTCAAATAAACTTGAAAATACAGCTACAGTTGAGCTAAAAGAAGTTGCAGGAAGAGCCTTGAAGAGCCTTGCTGCGGTGAACTGTTGTTAAGAAGCCCAGTGTCCATTGCTAGTACTGGGCACGCTGAGTTACCCGAGTCTTGCGTTCACCAGAAATGTGCCCGTTATGTGCCACGAAGAGAGCTCTGGTCATCACTGTCACCCTGAAAGCAATCGGTGTTATCTCTTGTCGTTGCTCCAGACAACAGCAGTAACGCATTCTCAAACTACAAAAGGTCAGAAGGGTTCAAATACTTGAAATGAAAATAATACCAGGCTGTAAACACAAATAAAAGTGGCTTAAATTCTTGAAATGAAAACAATATAAGGCTGTAAACACAACAAAAGTAGCTAACGCGTCCCTGAGGCAGGTCAGTGACTGGCCTAATCCAAGAGGAGTTAATGATTTAGGAACAAGGCAGAGGTTTCCCTCTCACCGGAGAGCACTGCTTCTTTTATACCGTAGCAGTACAGAAATGGAACATACGAACGTTTCTAAGAAGACCTCTCACTTCCTCTGAAGCCCCGGGGAAAACTATTTCTCAGACGAACGTTTCCTCTCCATCGCTCTCCCCAGCGCATCCTTCACCTCCTGGTTCCTCAGGCTGTAGATGAGGGGGTTCAGCATGGGGGTCACCACC
The DNA here is from genome assembly GCF_965231255.1 of Vanellus vanellus. Classification (NCBI taxonomy): domain Eukaryota; kingdom Metazoa; phylum Chordata; class Aves; order Charadriiformes; family Charadriidae; genus Vanellus; species Vanellus vanellus. The sequence goes on along the minus strand of NC_138911.1, from coordinate 1,369,106 downwards.
GTGTAAAACACAGAGGCCACTTTGTCGAGGTCCTGGGAGTGCCTGGAGCTGGGCCGTGAGTACATGGATGCAGCCGATCCGTAGAAGAGGGTCACGGCAGTCAGGTGGGACGCGCAGGTGGAGAAGGCTTTGTGTTTGCTGGCGGCCGAGCGCATCCTCAGGACGGTGGCCAGGATGTAGGTGTAGGAGATGAGGATGGTCAGGTTGGTGACAAACAGGTTGAAGCCGACCACAACGAACATCATAATCTCATTGATGGTGGGGTCCGTACAAGAGATGGCGTAAAGCGGGGGCCCCTCACAGTAGAAGTGGTTGATGATGTTGGGACCACAGAAGGACAGCCGAAGTGCAAACCCTGTGTGGATAGTGGCATTCATAATGCCAGCGAGGTACGAGCCCGCTACCAGCAGCGCACAAATTCTGCTGGACATGGAGACGGCATAGAGCAGGGGGCTGCAGATGGCCATGTAGCGGTCGTAGGCCATCACGGCCAAGAGGTAGCACTCTGTGGTGGCGAAGACCGCATAGAAATAAAATTGTGCCAGGCATGCGGAGTAAGAAATGGCCTTCCTTTCTGCTAGGAGATCCGCGAGCAGTCTGGGGGTGATTGAGGAGGAATAGCAGATGTCTAGGAAGGACAGGCTGCTCAGGAAGAAGTACATGGGGGTGTGAAGCTGGGCATCCAGCCTGATTAACGCCAGCATCCCCAGGTTCCCTAGCAGAGTGACCACGTAGATCACCAAGAAGACGACAAAGAGGACAGCCTGGACATCCCCCTGCTCTGAGAAACCCGAGAGAACAAATTCAGCACTGGGGGTGCGATTTCCTTTGGCCACCATCGTACCACAGTGGCTGTAGGGAAAGCAAAGGTGCGGAGAAACACAGGGTCAGCATATTCCTGGTTTCCCCACAAACAAACGTTAAAGGTGCATTTATTTTTATCAGGAAACACAAATCTCAGAGGAGGTGGAACAACATATTCAATGTCTGTCTCAAAACACGATTTAAAGCAAGGGAAGTGCGTGCTGGGATTTATTTCTGATGGTTTCGTTGGTTTGATAAAGTCACTTTGCCTATAGGAAGGTTTGTGCTACCTTCTGAGGAAGTTAAGAAGTTTGTTACTCGTCAGATCCAAAGAGATAACCACAGCAATTTATTCTAACATCAGAAATCAAAGTCTGCATTTAAAAGAATAAAAAAGACTCGCCTCAGAAAATAGGAAGAGAAAAAACACTGCTGGGATATAGAGGCATTTTGTAGAGAATTTCCTTTAGGAGTCACAGAACAAATTAAAACGAAACTCTAATTTCTTCCCTTTCTTCCTATGAAACTCTGGAAGTTAAGTTTGAAACAGGAGATTTAGTGCAAGTATTAACCCCCCCTTTAAATATGGCGGTACCCATGTCATTCTCGTGATGCCACTAAGTGGAGAAAGACAACGGAAAGAATTTATAGAGGTCAGTACCGGTGGAAACCCCAACAATGCAACAGTGCCATTATGAACTGGGGGGAGTAAGATGCTGATAATGCAGGTTTTTTAAGGAAAAAAAAAAAAAGAGAGAGAGAAAATAAAGCTCATCCCTTAAAACAGAATTTAGGAACAGTCACAGAAATTGCTCACTGAGGGTTTTTGAACCCTTAAACAAGATGCCAAATTCTACCATTGGAAAGGACCCGTCTGCCTGAGGAGAGCTCAACGTGTGCCCTACCTCCGCTCACACGTCGGGTCCTCTTAAATCCGGATTCAGCCCAAGGGATTTTTATACTTCATTCCAGCATTAAGTCAGGCCCAGAGACTTTCGCACCCCTCTAAAACCCAACTTGGAGTTTGCCAAATAACCCAGGTAGGGCTTCTCTGCCGTGACCTTCCCAGTATAGCGAACCGTAGACCGTGCGCCACCAGCTCTCCTCTCGGCTTCGCCTAACGGGTCTGCCACAAACCACAACTCGAGGACGGCGAGGGGTTTTCTTTTCCGCCGGCACGATAACACGCCTCAGGCCACCGAGGCTTGTCCGAGCTGCTGCCCTCTCCGGCCAACGGACATTAATTATTAATCCCGCTAATCCTGATTAAAATAATCAGCTGAGGCACTGCTAAGCTTTAAGTGCCCAAGTGCCTCGGTTGGCCTGACTCATAGCCTCAGCTTGCGGCCGCCTTAAATTTGGAAAAGCAACTTGTAAACGCCTGAGATATCCTGACCTTGGGCGACTATTTCGTGTGGAAATGGGCTCCTGCCTCAAGTCCTCTCCCCGCAACTTTTTGGAGCGTTATTTAGGCTAAAACTCACCTGTTTGCTCACAGCTCGGGGCCCTTTTTGGTTTGTCAAAGGCTTGTTATCTCCTAGACCAAAATTTTACCCGAGAAATAAGCCCCAATTTCTCCCGGTGTTGGTGTTAAAAGCAAGAATGATTTGCCAGCCAGGAAGGGCGCCGATACTTGACCAAGAAAAGCCGCAGTTTCCAGGACTCTCTCATTAAAAGCCCAAGGGTTCTGCCGCTGCCCTCCCAGGTGTGTCATGCAGGAAACTTCTCTCGGGAGTTGATGACTTTGGAAACAGCTCCTTAAGGAGGAGACATGCCCTGATAAATAAACACAATTAGTTTCAGCAAGTTAAATATAAGCTTGGGTCATTTTTCCCACTTATTTATATAGAGATAAAGAATCTTATATATATATATATATATATAAAAATTTATCTCTTGGAATATGTAATTTATCTCTTGGAATCATGGAGAATTAAAAAGAACTGGTGTAAGAAATAGAGACTCAAGGGTCAGGAGACAGCTCAGGATTTGGAGAAGTGTTGAAATGCTATCGGGGAGGGAGGGAAAACTATTCGGCAACTCTTCTCCTGCAATCTGCTTTACCATGATCTGGGGTATCCTGTTGTTTAAAAACCCGGAGAGTTGGACCCAGGCATCTGGGAGAGTCACAGCCAGATTTATGGAGAAAACTTTCTCTTTTATTGCTCTTAAAAGGACCAAACAGCACTAGTATCTATAATCAGATAAGGGAATTATTTCCTATCCATCCGTGGAAAACATAAACCTTCCTTCCGGTGTTAGTGACCTTTATGTCAAAGCGAAAGCATAGCTCTGACACTACCTTCATCCCTCTTGCTTTCCCCTTCTTTCCAGAAAGGGTTTTCTGGATGCTGAGCGTCCATGCTCAGCTGAATTATAAAGTATTCATCAAATCTAGTTTCACCTTCTCACTTCTGGGTGGGGTCTTTGAAGGGCTCCAGAACATCAGTGTGGTGAGCTGAAGCTTTCCCCTTATAGGATAGAATATGTTTCATTTAATTAAGTTATTAACTAGTTAATTCTTGTAAATGTAGTTAATTTACGTTTAAACTAACTCTTCAGAACGTGCCCTGAGTGTGACTGCTCTGAGCAAAAGGCACGTTTGCCGTGTCAGCCCATCACCCTTCGCTGCCAAGCAGTGAGCGGAGAAAATCACGCGTTTTTTCCAGAAAAATTCATCTCGTCCTGATGTGGGTGTTTAAAATACATCTGATGAATCAAAGCCCCCAGATGCACGGTTGTCTCCATAAGGGGAACTGATGGTGACTAAGTCAGATGCGAAAGCCTACAATTAGACAGGATGACTCCTGGACCGAGATGACTCAACCCCTGGAACCTGGAAGCAGAAATTATTAATAAGCTGCAGCTGGGATGGAAAATAAACTTTGCCTGGATGGAGACACATAAGTAGGAGAGGAGATGGTGGGGGGTTCTGGCCGTAGTTGAGAGTCTTGGAGCCACCAAAGAAGTCAGGCACGTTTGAATACAACATATGGCCGGAAGCCTGGAGGCTCTCTGTGTTGTCAGCGCCACGTGACCTCTTGGGAAAAGCCAAGACTGCTCAGACAATGTCTTGAAAGACTGTTCCTGGCCAAGTTGAGAGGATGCTTGTCACAGGGGATAAAACTCTACCTTGCTCCTTGGCAAAGGAGCACGTCATCGTGGTGGCTCCAGGCTGGTCAATGTCTGTGGGGGAGTAAAAAAGAAAGATCCTCATCACAGAGGTCTATGTGCAATAGACGTGAAGCGTTGGGGATGTGCTCTTCCCCATAAAGACTATCCTTGGACAAATCAGAGAAAATAATAAATCAGGTTTATTGTACTAGAGCAAAACCTTAGGCAACTACTTAAAAAACTGAAAACAAAAGTTATGAAAGACATTGTCCCTGCCCAGCACGTAGTAGTCTTTACTTGGTTTGTCCCCTTCTGCTCTGAGCCACCTCTTTCAGGCCACAGAACTTAATGTTGTTGCAACATCGCATTAAATCCTCTTTGGGAAAAAGCATCAGCCACGCATGTTCAAGCACTGCTTATAAATGTATCTACTCCGCAAGTTTCACTGCCAACGTACGTGTTTTTAGGGCTGTCTGTCTTTTCCCCATCCTTTCCTTCTTTCAGACATTGTAATTACAGGCAATTTAGTTTTCAAGGGTCCCCAACACGGAATTAATTCATAATTTAAACTCTGTGGTGTTCAGCACAAGGCAGAGCGCGTACATCTCACCAGATGAGCAGAAACGTACAGTGCCCTCCAGCTGTCGGCCTTATTTCTCCTGCTGACTCCACCGTGGCAGGTGGAGTTTGGTTTGGTTAGAGCGGGACCTGTGGGAATACATGCAGGAGAGGAGCTTGTTCGTAGCTCTTCTGAGGGTGCTCCTCACCTCCTTGTTCCTCAGGCTGTAGATGAAAGGGTTGAGCATGGGGGTCACCATGGTGTAGAAGACAGAGGCTGTTTTCCCTTGATCTTCTGCGTGTCTGGAAAAAGGATGTAAATACAAGAAAGCTGCAGAGCCGTAGAAGAGGGCAACAGCCATGAGGTGGGAGGCGCAGGTGGAGAAGGCTTTGTGCCTGCCCTCCGCAGAGCGGATGTTCCAGACGGCCAGCAGGATGCAAGAGTAGGAGACAACGATGGCCAAGACTGAGGTTGTTATGATGAAGCCAACACACACGGCCATCACCACCCTGTTGAGCCAGGTGTCGGAGCACGAGAGCAGCAGGAGCGGTGGCATTTCACAGTAGAAATGATTGACGAGGTTGGGGCCACAGAAAGAGAGTCGGAGGAGACCACTGGTGTGCACAAGGGCGTTCAGGCTCCCGGCAGCATAGGAGCCCGCCACCAGCTGGACGCAAACCCCGTGGGGCATGGCAACCAAGTAGCGCAGAGGCTCACAGATGGCCACGTAGCGATCGTACGCCATGACAGCCAGAAGGATGGCTTCCGTGGTGCCAAATACCGCAAAGAAGTAAAACTGTGTGATGCAACCATTGAAGGAAATGACATTTCTCTCTGCAAGGAGACCTGACAGCAACTTCGGCGTGATGGATGAAGAACAGCAGATGTCCATGAAAGAGAGGTGGCTGAGGAAGAAGTACATGGGCACGTGGAGCTGAGAGTTGGTCCTGATGAGGAAGATCATCCCCAGGTTCCCCACCAGCGTGGTGATGTAGATGAGCAAAAAAGTCACGAAAAGCAGCTCCTGCAGGTTGGTGAAGCCCAAGAGGACAAACTCGGTCACGCTCGAGTTGTTTTCCCCAGCCATTCTCCTGGTGCCAGCACAGAGGGGACAAAGAAACACAGGGAAGAGGTGAAATAATTTCTCCCAGCTTGCGGGAATATGTAGTGCCGGAGGCTAACGCAAGATTTGGCGTTTCCTGGATAAACACACCCACTTATTTGGAGAAAAAAATACGATAGCTACCCTCGGTGGGCAGGTTGAAGATCCAAAATAATACTTTGAAAAATAATATATTGACAAAATAACAGCCAATAGATCATAAAACAGGAAAAAAAAAAAAAAAAAAACAAACAAACAAACAAAGAAAACCAAAGAAAGCTTAAAGTTTAAATCTTAAAGATCTGGCCCATTGTGGAGAGAATTCACCTTGCAAAATGATGTCTTCTCATGAACATCCAAATTCTTTCCAATACGTGGGCATGTTTGGGAGAATTTCTTTCCCTTTGTTGGGGGGGTATTCTTATTTAGGGCCAAGAAACACAGTAATATCGTGCCTTAATTTGCCACGTTAATTAATGTTGCATCAAACGGATAACAGGCCACGTTGGAGTGATTTTCTCAGTCTGTAGTGACATCTTCGGGTCAACTAAAATGAGACCGGCGTACCTGATTGCAAGTTCACATACGTGTAGCTTCAAGAGAAAAACGCCCCCTTCTAATCTGAATTATACTTACACGCCGTCTTCCTTGCACCTCTTGGCTCTGTAACATCGGGAATTTTTATCCAAAATTCGAGTTAGGAATTAGGACGCCTCAAAACCTCTCAAAATTTCACCCTCCCTCTGGTTAGTGGCATCTCGAGTCGGTCTCAGGAAGAGACTCACCGGTCCGGGAGCTGAAGTTAAAGCTCCGCTGGTCTTTCCGAACCCAAGAAGGTTTCCCCATGGCAGCTTCCGAGGTGAATGGGCGATTTAAGCTTTACCCCACGCCCACAGGAAAAATCACCAAAAGGTCTCTGGAAAGGGAGCGAGCCGTCCCCGAAGAACCTAGGCTGAACACAGAGATTTCTCCCCAAGGTTTTAGGGATGGGATTCCCCGAGGCACGTCAGAAATGATGCTCGCAAGAGCCCGAGCAATTCCATTTGTGTACGCAGCTTTGTAACGAGGAGTGGAACACAAGGCAAGGCATTTTTGCTGGAGGCTTGAATTGGAAAGATTTTTATTTTTTTTAAATTTATTTTTATTCTCCAGGAACATGGGAGGAAAGAAAGAAATAAGTCCAAGTAATGGATTAATTTAAGGAAATCATTGCTTTACATTTGCAATGATCAGTTAGATTCATTTCCTTTTGTACTGTGTATTTCCCCAGAGCAGATGTGGATTTGTTAAAGAAAAAGCAGATTGAAATGCAGATATCAATTTGCCGCCGTGTCGTCGTTTTCTTTTTTTTTTTTTTTTTTTTCAAGACAACTTGTCATTTTCCCTTTACGCTTGACTATGGTTTTGCTCCACTGCTTCCCGGGGGGCAGAGTCTCCGAGCGGGTCCTATAAGCAGCATTTGTGCGGACGCGGCTCTCTGGGAGCTCCAGGGGCAGGAGGCATCACCCATGCGCGTGTCGGGACGGTGACCTCAGACTTAGGTAGCTCTCTTCTAGACAGTTGCAATTAGGTCTGTGAATTTCAGTCAGTACTTTTTTTTTTTTTTTTCTTCCTTTCCCCCCCCCCCCCCCCCCTTTTTCCTACTACTTATCTGCTGGTCGCACATCAGCATCATTATAACTTTACCTGGTATATTTTTCTTCCTCTGTTCTTATTTATGTTTGGGGGTTTTTTTATTAAAAAAAAAAAAAAAAAAAAAGAGAGATTTTTATATTGTCCACTAGACATGACCTTAAAATATGCGCACTGCCTGTTTGAGAAATGAATATTACTATTCTCACTTCCCTCTTCCTAGCAGCCCCGCGGTCCGTCTTCTAGCGCCAGGGAGATGACCGTTTCTTCACGATGATTCCTCTTCTCCCATCACCCTTCTCGAAGCAGCTTTTACTTCTCCATTCCCCAGGCCGTAGGTCAGAGGTTTGTCGCAGAAAAGTCCCTTCACCCACTGCCAACGCTCTTCCTGGGGTGCTGGTGGGCGTCTTTGCTGCAAGAACATAGTGATGGCTCATCTTCAACTTGGTGGCCACCACAACCTCTGCGTCCTTCTCTGCCAAACTGCTCTCCAGCCTGTCCTGGTGCCTGGGGGCAATTCTTCCCCGTGGGCAGGACTCAGCATTTTCCCTTTTTGAAGTTTGTGTCATTCCCATCTGACCATTTTGGACAAAAAAAAAAAAACCTCCCTTTGAAAAGCCATTTTGCATCACGCGCTTCAAAATTAAAATATCCCCAGTTTGGATGCACGCAGGCTGGAAAGCAGAATAGTTACAACCACAACAGCTGAGGTCGAAACTCAGTTTTCTGCTGCAACAGATGTGTAATTCCCAAATCTCTACTGTCTTCTGCCCAAGGCAGGGGGCAGAAAATGTCTTGTACTTGTGAGGCTTCGATCTTTCTTTCTGATGATGGACCTGTGGGACAGCCAAACCTGTTTTAGCTATTTTCCATCTTTGTTTCTTCCCCAGACAATGGTACGGGGGCATCACTCCATGGTGACAGAGTTCACTCTCGTGGGGTTCACCCACTGCCCAGAGCTCCAGGTCCTCCTCCTCGTGGTGTTCCTCATGATGGACATTACCAATCCAGAAGCTGAGATCGAGCCTGGAAGAAATGAGAGGTACCGAAAGGTGGATGAACCCAGCATTGAGGTATGTTTGCAGTTTTGGAGGAATAGAAATGAAAGCGATCAGACTAAATACAGAATAAAACTGAAGAACAGCTTTCCATCACGGAGACGACTGTATTCACCCTGCCCCGTCCAGAGGTTTAAGCCAAGGAGCTTCATCGCTCTTTCAAGGCGATCACTGTGCAGAGCTCCTCCCCCAGCACTCCATACTGCTGCTGCTACAAAATTTCCCTAATTTATTTGGTCATGAGGAACTGGAGGCCATGAGATTAATAGTCACAGGAAGTGCTCTCTTATTTATGTATTTATTTTTAACACCGATCCTACCCATGATTAATAAAGGGTGGACACTAAGCTTATGAGTGGTCCAACCATCAGCAGAAGCAGTGCGCTCCGCGGGATGCAGAGCACGGTCCACACGCCCAAAACTCCTCCAGGCGCCCAGGGGTGCTCCTGTGCAGGCAAGAGAGAAAACGGGGGAGAAAGCACAAGCAAACAAGCAAATATTTAGAAGTAATCTGTCCATCTTTTGTTACTTAACCAAAAAAAAAAGAAAAGACTAGCTTTTTTCTTTTCTTCTTTTCAGAAAAAAAAAAAAAGTAATGGTTGGCTGGTTCACCATAAACAACCAGTGAAAACTGTGGCCAAGAGCATTGGGAAGTGAGAGGTTTGGTGCTCGTGAAAGGAAAAGAAACCGATCGTGTGGCTTGTGCTTTGTAGAAAAGAGCGGTTGATTGCAGATCGGGTAACGCTAAATCGCCTGAATACCTCTAAAAGGGTCCAGGCGATCCCACCACAGGCGTTGACACCCACCTTGGGCAGGGGGAAGGAGGTGGCTGCTGTGTCCCATTGCGAACATCTCATATCTCAGGTGGCCGTCTCCTCGTCCTCATTAATTTCCATCTCCACTTCAGAAGGTGTTCATGTAACTGAGCACAGACATCTCAAAGGCACACGTTACATCTAAGGACGTCCGAACCAGTCCTTCTCGGTGCCGCTGCTAGTCTGTATCGTGTAAAACATCACCCATTCCAGCCCAAATATCCACATTTTATCACGCACAGAAGCATCCCTTTCTCTGGGATGACTCGCTTAGATAGATGCACGTGCTGACCCTGCAGGTGTCTAAAGCCACCTGAGATTAGTTCTACCCCACGTGTCTCTCTGCCCTTGCTCAACCCAACCTTCCCCTTCTCGCTTTCCCCTTTTCTCAAGAAATGTGGAAAATGCAAAATTTCTCTTTCTTGGGTTCAAAACGCCTTTCTGAGTCATGAACGGTGGTAAAGGCAGACACAGAGAGGAGCTCACCGATGTTTGGATAGGGTCTCCTTGCTCCTTCCACCAGGACCTCAGGAAGGGTTTTTGCTCCAGGGCAGTAACGGTGTCTAAAATCAGCCATTATAATATCTACAATATAAAAGAGAGATACCTTGGCCATCTGTTTTAAAGGGAGTGAGGCCAAACTAAGACTCTCCCTTTCGTTTCTGTACTAAGGGAGACTGAAGGCAGCTCAGTTTCCAACTGGCCTGGAAGGAAAAGGGTTGTCCTCCAGGTTCTTGGCTCTTCCCATACATCTGGATTTCACACGATGGAGAGGAGTCACCACCTCAGTGCAGGATCTACACGTTTGAAGCCCAAGTCTTCAACTTCATTTTAATCAAAGAGGAAAAAATAACAAACATTTTCTGTATCTGTGTCTTTTTTACCCACCAGCTAGAAGAGACCTCCAGCATGGGGTTCATTTCACCCTCTTTTAGATCCAGCTCATATTAGGACCCAAATCTTAGTGTCTGTCATTACCTATTTGCGAGCTAAAGGTCTCATTACAGCTAACGCAACCCTGGCCAACGCAACCAGCAGAGTTTATCGATCTCTTCAGCTGACAAAATGTGGGTGTCCGCCTTGCACTGTGCCACACCGAACCCCACCGATGGACTTGACCAAATCATAGAATCATAGAATGGTTTAGGTTGGAAAGGACCTTGAAAATCATCGAGTTCCAACCCCTCCGTCATGGGCAGGGACACCTCCCACCAGCCCAGGTTGCCCAAGGCCACGTCCAGCTTGGCCTTGAACACCTCCAGGGATGGGGCCTCAACAGCCTCTCTGGGCAATCTGTTGCAGTGCCTCACCACCCTCACAGCGAAAAACTTCTTCCTAATGTTTAATCTAAACCTGCCCTCTTCCAGTTTGAAGCCATTCCCCCTCGCCCTATCGCTACATGCCCCAGTAAAAAGTCCTTCCCCAGCTCTCCTGGGACTCTCCAGCCCCTTTAGGGACTGGAAGACCACAATAAGATCTCCCCAGAGCCTTCTCTTCTCCAGGCTGAGAAATCTTCCTTGGCCACGCAGAGAGCCCCCGTACCCAACCCAGGTGTAGAGGCGACGTGGTGTTTATTTAAAGTTCAATTTAAAGGAGATAAGTCCTTCCTCTTAAAGGCGTGATTGCCAACTCCAATCACTAAGTATCTCAACCAGGGGAGGTGGCCCCTACCCCTGCGATAGCTGTGTTTGCTCACCTCTCTGTTTAAAACAGATTTAACTGGAATTAAGACAGCTACGCCTAAAAACGCGAGCCTCGCTGGCTCCAGCCAAAGCCTGAGATGCAGCGCGTGCTTTCCGCAGGGGAGCCAGGGGACAATTTCAGACACAAGACCTCAACTACGGCGTTAAACCGCTGTTTTGACTGCCTTGTTTCTGCTTTCTTAAGTAAGATGAATTCCAGTTGGAAACTCATATGCATCTAGAGTCCCGGAGCATTTCACGTGACACACGGACAAGCTCAAACACCTCTCTGAGGACGTAGTGATAGCAGCTCCTGCCCATTCCGAGGTGTGGAGCTCCAAAGCAATTGGCAACTACTCAGCGTGAAGGCAAAACGAGACGCAAGATGCCGGCCACGTCCTCGCCCGTCCATCATGACCCACCAGGAAAGGGAGTTGCAACGCTGGGCGCTCCTTCTCCCCTCTGTAACTCTCCTCCTGGAGCCCTACGAGGGGTTTCCCACCACCCTCGTGGTCGGCGAGGGCCGGTACAGCTAACCGCTGGTTTCCTCACACAGGGCCAGCCCTGCTTGCGCCAGGAACAAAACGCTTTCGGTTTTGAGAGCGGCAGCTCCAGCAGGAAGCCACAGGGAGCAGAGCAGGAGTGCTGCAGAGCCACAGACTTGTGATTTTGAAGCACTGAGAGCCCCCGTTCCCATTAAGCCACCGGCACCCCGGGCTGCATCCCCAGCAGGGTGCCAGTGGGGGGGTTCTGCCCCTCTGCTGCCCTCGGGGGAGACCCCCTGCAGTACTGCCTCCAGCTGGGGGGTCCCAACAGCAGAAGGACACGGAGCTGTTGGAGTTGGGCCAGAGGAGCAGTCCCCAAGGCTCAGCGGGACAAGGAGGGTCCAAGTTGGCCCTGGTGGATGTGGGTGGCTGTACCGGAGACCTCCCGGAGGGGCCCTGCTGATAAGGGAGGAACGGGAGCGCAAACAGGCCGGGAGGGCGTTTGCCCCAGGCCGAGAGTGCCAACCAAAGCAGCCGATCGTTGGCTGGATTAAATAATAACCAGGGAACCATCAGGAAGCTTTGGGAACAAAGAAGGATTCAGCTGATCGACCCTGGGTGCCTGTTAGTTGTGTGTCGTTAATAAATCAGCAAACCGCTTCGATCCTGACGTGATTTAACCCAACCGGGCCGCTTCTCCCTCCAACCCGAGTTATTACACGTCTCTAGGGCAGCACCAAGGCTAAGCCATCCCTCCGAATTTCCCCACGGTCCTGAGAGAGGCTGCGGTCTCTTTGGGCTGAGGTGATACCCAAATTGGAGTATTTTGAGGTTGTTGGTTTTTTTAAGGGTACAACCTCTGCGCACAACGCCCAGCGGCTCTCTCTGTGGGAAGGCGGCAGGAGGGATGTCGGGGCAGGCAACGGCAGCGGCTGCAAAATGCGGGGTCTGAAGGAGAAGGCGGCTGTGATCTGTTGTGGTCAGGGTACCGTGGAGATCATGGCTCGTAGGAGATCGTGGCTTTTATCCCGGTCAACGGGGAGATGGAAAGAAAGGTGTGGAGCAGCGGATAGGGGCTGCTTGACAGCATCTGCCCTTTGGGGGGATTTGTCACTACCGCATCCTCAAGTGCTTTCAGAGCGCCTTCGTTCACAGCAAAGGTCACCCGAATGTGGTATTTAACTTCAATTTTTAGCTATTTTTAGCTGGCTAAGATTAAATGAGGTGTACGGTGCTGATAATCATTTAACAAGGTTTGAGCGTGAATAAGAAAAAATATTTCCTGGGTGGCATGCCAGTTATTTGCTGTCACCTCAATTTTTCTTGCTGAAGGTGTTGACACCCTGAGGCTAGTTATTATTCTTATTATTACTACTAAGAATAATAATAATGACTTTAAAACGCTGCCTTGAAATGGAATTTCGTTTAGTGGGACAGTACGATTCCCCCCCCCCGCCCCCCCCCGTTGATCCTCATCTGCTAAGCAAAAGGGAGAGCAGCACATGACACAGCTCATAATTAGAGTCCAGCCAATTGCAGCAATTTTTTTGCCATATTCTTCTGGTTTAATTTGGCCTGAGGCACAGGACTGAATAAATGGTAGAGGGCAAAATTTTACATGAGGAGTGGTGCGCGCTTGTAGTTCTCTGCCTGTGTCTTCATTACGTTAAATTAACTACTAACTGTAATAATATAAATTATATAAATATAAACGTTTGGAGAACTGACTGAAATTATTAGTGCAATTATTATCCATCTGAGGATATCGAATCAACCAGCGAAGCTACTAAGTCAAAGCACAGAAGACCCCAAAACTGTTATCAATCTGAGAAATTCAATCAAAAACTGACCACATCGCCCACATCGCCATTCTATCTGACCGTAAATTTGCAACGTTCAAAATCATTTTCTTTTCGTGAGTCTCCTCAAGGCCTCCTTCACCTCCTTGTTCCTCAGGCTGTAGATCAAGGGGTTCAGCATGGGAGTCACCACGGTGTAGAACACCGCAGCCCATTTATCTCCTCCTCCCGAGCTGTCGGAGCTGGGCTTTAAGTACATAAAAAGTGACGTCCCATAGAAGATGCTCACAGTGGTGAGGTGGGAGGCGCAAGTGGAGAAGGCTTTGTGCTTACCCTCGGCTGAACGCATGCTCAGGATGGCAGAGATGATGGCTGCGTAGGAGACCAGGACAACCAGGCTGCTGGACACACCGAATAAAGATGCTGAAGTTCTCAGGATAACGCGACTGAGGGTGGTGTCGGAGGTTGAGAGCGATATCAGAGGAGAAATGTCACAGAAGAACAGGTCGATGACGCTGGAGCTGCAGAAGGATAAACTGGACATGCTGATAGTCTGTCCCATGCCATTTGTCAGCCCCATGAGATACGACCCAGTCACCAGCTGGAAACAGTATTTTGGGGACATGACAAGGGGATACACCAGGGGATGGCAAATGGCCACGTAACGGTCATACGCCATCGTAGCCAGCAGGAAGCATTCCGTCATCCCAAAAAGATCAAAAATGAACACCTGGGCCATGCACCCAGCGTAAGCAACACCCTTGTTCTCCGATATAAAGTCAACCAACATCTTGGGGGTGATGACGGTGGAAGAACAGAGGTCTACAAAAGCCAGGTTGCCCAGGAAATAATACATGGGGGAGTGGAGCCGAGGGCTGGTCGTGATTAACGCGATCATCCCAAGGTTCCCCAGGATGGTGACAAGATAAATGAGAAGAAACATCAGAAAGAGGGTGACCCGAGTCACCGGGTCCTCAGTGAACCCCATTAAGCTGAACGCAGTCACTTGGGTGCAATTGCTTCCTGCCATTAGTCGGACGCGTGCTTTCTGTGTGGACTCCTCGATGGAGGTTTCTCCTACAGCAGGCAGGTATCTCCCAGGTGGAAAGCCCTCCTGCTCGGAGACAGTCCTGCAAGATCGAAAGGAAGAGTTTAGGCACAGACCAATTAGAAACAGCTTGCCAAAAGTCCTATCACAGGGCGGGTAAAACAGACGGGGTGCTGCAAAAGCGAAGCTTTGCTCGAGCTGTAAAGCCCCACGGCGCAGCGTGGTGCGTGGTCCTCTGGCTCACTTCTGGATGTCCAGCACCGACCTTTGTGAAAAGCTGTGGGGAGGTTACCCAGCTGGTGTTCAGTCTGGGACGTTGAGATCGACCTGAAACACAGAGAAACGTGGTACTTCTACGGCGCAAAGCTGATTATTCATCCTCTCGTTGGCATCTGCCAACCACCCACTCCTTCCCCCTTTGCTGGGACTTCTTCCTTGCTTTTAAACCTTACACAGAGGTTTGTGTTGGTTTCCCCTCCCTCCTGATAACGCTGGTTTAGCTACAAAAGCTTTTCCTGGGTCTTTAGCCTGTTCCTGGAGCCTTCAAATGGAAATGGGCAACCCCCAAAGCTGAGCAAGCTCTCCTTAAAAATACGTTGGGGGGGGGAAATCATCTTTTGGACCTGCCTCAACTCAGCATTAGTAAGCTGCTTAAATGTTCTTTCCAGGAAAGCTTCTGGGCCTCATCCAGGAGCCCTTTGCGGTCAACAGGGAGAGGAAGCCTCCTGAGTGTGCTCTCCAACAGGGTGATCTCCAGACCTCCCTTCTCAGCAGTTGTGTGGTGAGGACGCAGGACGTCCAGCTCCCTGGTTTTTTGGTGGAAAGTCCAGAGTATCGTGAAGAACTGAAGACCAGGACCCTGCAGGTAGGGCATGAGATGAAGACAGGAGATGGGTGGCTCAGCACACACTGTCCTTGCTCGTGACTCTGGTACTGGAGCTCCGGCTCGGGCTGAAAGACAGTGACCCTCACTTACATCTCAGCACTATCTCTGCTTCCCTCCCGGTGCTCTTGGAGATGGCTGTGAAGACGCGTGTGCCTGGAGCTCTGCAGAGGAGCTTGAAAATAAACCGCTGTCAGCAAACACCCGTACTATTCCACATAATTTGGGGATTTGAGGACTGTGAATCTCTTTGAGCCCCGGGAGAGTGGCAAAGCCCAAAGCAGGTCATTATCTTTTCTCCGCACTCAGTTTGGAGAAGCGTACCCAGAGGAGATGACCTCAGCTTGAGTGAACAACAGGGCTTTGGGCTCTCTTCAGAGCAAACCACAGAACGAAGCCCCATTTTCGCGTCCACTTTTTGAACGTTTCAGAGACAGCGGCAGCTCCACAAGCACCGTGTTTGACGTTATCACGCCAGGGAGCTGAGGAGGACCTCTCCGATGGGGCACAGCACTGCAGGGGCTGAGCCAGGGCTGGTCACAGGGTCCATCAGCAGTCCCAGGCACCCAGCTTAAATTCTTTGCAAACCATAGCTCACAAGTTTGGCTGCTAGGAGACTATAGGAGATCATGGTGACCTTGCCAAAGTTGAGGTAAATGCCACCCACTGCTCTCCTTTTCATCCACACAGCCATCATCTCATCACCCATAGCGCTCAGGCTGGTCAAGCACGACTTGCCCTCGGTCCATCCCTGCTGGCTACTCACCTTCTTGTCCTTCCTCTGCCTGGAGAGGGCTTCCAGGGGGATTTGCTTCTTAATGCTGCAGCCCGCAGTCCTCGTGCTCTCCATCTCGGTGGTGACATCTACCTTCTTCCACCCATCACACTGGAAACGCACCAGCCAAAAGGGCAAATGAGAGCCTGAGGAAGAGGTGTCCAAAACTGGAAGGAAGGTGATGGGAAGGATGAGATAAGGAGCACGAAGAACGACTGAAAGGGGCAGCAAGTGGGGAAAAGGGCCCTTCAGAAGGGACGAAGGGAAGTGCCAGGGCTGGCCCTGTCTCCGGTGGCTCCGACGGAGGTGCCCGAGCCCAACAGGAGGTGTGGTGAACCTCTTCCTGCAGCCCGTTTGCGCCCAGCGAAGGCGAGTGGCAGAAACCACTGTGGGATAAGGTCGGACGATGCATTTTGCAGAGTGGGAATTCGTTTAAGATGCGGAAAGCCCTGACCCACACCCCGACCCACATCCTTGGCTGAGCAGCGAGCGGGGCAGCAGGCCGAAACCTCCCAGCGCCAAACACCAACGGAACGTCAACGTCACACGGATTCCCACCAGAGCTCGGCCAGATCCAGGCTCTGCTCTCAGCGAGGAAAAACTGTTCAGAGCCTGGTGGGGTTGGACATCACCCGGGACGCCGAGGGTCGGCGTTTTACAGACTTGGAGCCAGAGGCTGCCCTTCCCTCATGGCGCACCCCTGGGAGCAAACCCCCACGCTCTGGGCAGCGTTTGGGGTTTAAGACCTTCTCCGGGGCCGCATCTTTGTCTTTCCAGGAGAAAAATCAGCGGCACGATGCTGTGGATGAGTCCTGGCAGGTCCCGTCCTGCCTGGGGGCTGAGCCCCCCCTCCATCCTCCTCCCCGCTGTCAGCGCCGCCTCTCGCACCTCCTCATCTCCCCGCTCGATACCGGCCCCGCGGCCACGGCCCGGCTGACAGCGGGAGATGGATGGGGCCGAGCCGGCGCCGCGGGGCACGGGACACGTGCAGGGACGTGATGGATGTGGGGGGCTTGAGGAGATGGTCCCTCCGCAGTTTGCATCAGTCCCGGTCCCAAAACCCAGTGCAGCCTCCGGGGGCCAGAGGGTTTCCTCTCCGGTACAACAGCCACGGGAAGGATTTAAGCGCCCACACCGAAGTAGAAGTGAAGGCTGAGCCCCAGTTTGGAGAAAACAGCCGCAAAGCAAAGCTGGGTGGGATTTCAGCCCTTGCCCAGGGCCACCATCACTGGGGTACCACTGGGGACAGAGAGCCATCAGCATCCCTGTGAGGATGTCCCCCGTTCCCTCCAGACCCATCCCTGGAGCTCCACCATGCCTCATCCCACCCCACCATCCCTCATCCCACCAGGATACGCTCCGGTGCTGTGCAAGGAGGTGATGTGGCCCCGTTGCAGTTCGGAAGGGAGTGGGGGGCTCCGGAGTAGCCCCTCTGCTTCCCCCCCCCACCCCTGCATCAGTCACCTCCCCGCACGCATCCATTCCCCCCCGCGCCGCCAGCATGTCCCCATCCATCATCTCCCGCTGTCAAGCCGGTACGGAGTGTGGCGATGGGGGATGTGGGGTGGAAGGGGCAGGACCGGGGGGTGCTGGGCACCAGCGTTTGGGATGGTTGCCAGGGGAAGGGGGGGGGACCACTTTCCTCCCCCTCCTCGGAGCCACAGAGGCTTTGCGCGAGCGGCCGGCACATTGCGGATGCCTCAACACCTTACCGTGTTTTTTAATCCCGGGTGTTGACGGCGGGCTGTCGGCCGAACCGCCGGCGCACAGGCGGCTGCCGCGTGCCGAGAGGGGCTTTGCCCCGGGGAGAGGGTCGGAGCAGCCCCCATCTCCCCCCCCACTCACACCTGTGACATGAAGGGGACAAGGAGAACCCCAAAAAGCCATCCCTCCCCCGCCCAGGGTACCCCCGAGATCCAGCTGGGGACCAGCGGTGGTCCCAGTGGTCCCGTGGCCACCACTCACCTCCTGTCCATCATCATCATCATCATCACGTCAAGGCGCCAAGGCAGGTCGGGGAAGGGGGCTGTGCTCCGGCCCCCGCGTCTCCACCCCCGAGCTGGGGCATAAAACCCCCGGCAGGCTGCAGGGGACAGTCCAGAGCTGGTGCTGCACTGGGAGGGGGCTTCGTTGGGGTCCCCACCGCCACTGTGCCGGGGAGGAACGGAGCCACAGACACCTCCTGCCCACCCGCTGCACCCATGGCAGGTAAAACCCACCCATGGCAAAGCTCCCCCGGACCCACCCGTGGGGTCCCGCGGTGTTTTTGGGGTGCGGTGGGTCACCATAGGGGGATAAAACCCCACTACGGTGGGGGACCAGGACTCCCGCGGAGGGAGGAGGTGATGGGGTGGCTCCTACATGTGGGGCGCGGGACACCCCAACACCCCCTTGACCCTTCCGCAGCATTCCTGGGGGGTGCGGGCGAGGGGTCCCCCTGCGGCACTGGCCTGGGGTGGGCAGGCGAGGGGCTGGGGACCGGCGGCAAGAACCGGCGCGTGTGCCACGCCGCGGCGCGGCTGGAGATGGGCAGCCTCTGGGAGGAGTTCAACCGCCTGGGCACCGAGATGATCGTCACCAAGGCGGGCAGGTGGGTACCGCAGCGGGGCTTGGGGGCTTCCAGGGTGGGGGGGGACGGACGGGACATCCCTTCCCCACCCCATTTCCCCGCAGGAGGATGTTCCCCACCTTCCAGGTGAAGCTATCGGGGCTGGACCCATTGGCTGACTACGTCCTGCTCATGGACTTTGTCCCGCTGGATGACAAGAGATACAGGTGTGGGATGGGGACGCTTGGGGTGGCGCGGGGGGGCGGATCCTGGCGGTGCTGAGCCCCCCGCCCTGCCCCGCAGGTACGCCTTCCACAGCTCCTCCTGGCTGGCGGCGGGACGCGCCGACCCGGCAGCCCCCGGCCGCGTCCACTTCCACCCGGACTCGCCGGCCAAGGGGGCCCAGTGGATGCGGCAGATCGTCTCCTTCGACAAACTCAAGCTGACCAACAACCTCCTGGATGACAACGGCCACGTGAGGACCCAGCCCCGGGGGTGGGCGATGCACCCCTGCATTGAAGGGGGGGGGGGGGGTGGGAGGGTGGTCCATCCCACCTCTCCCATCTTCTCCCCATCCCCAGATCATCCTCAACTCCATGCACCGCTACCAGCCCCGCTTCCACGTCGTCTTCGTGGACCCGCGGCGGGACAGCGAGCGCTTCGCCCACCAGAACTTCAAGTCCTTCAGCTTCCCCGAGACCCAGTTCATGGCGGTCACGGCTTACCAGAACCACCGGGTGAGCCCCGGGGAGGGGGGGGGGGTGGTTGGAGGGGGGGGGGGGATGGACATCAGTGTGCCCCCGCCCAACCCACCCAGGGACCCCCCTGACCCCTCTCCCTTCCGCAGATCACCCAGCTGAAGATCGCCAGCAACCCCTTCGCCAAGGGATTTCGGGACGGCGACCCCGAGCCGTGGTAAGTCCGCCCCCACCCCACCCGGACACCACGATGAGGGGCTCCTCACCTCCCTCCCCTGAGCCCCCCCATCTCTCTCGCAGGTGTGGGGTGCCGGGGGGGTCCCTGCTGGGCTCCTTGCCCCGCACCCGGACCACCGCGCTGCCCTCCCACCCCGAGAAGCAGGAGAAAGGTAGGGGGGCCGGAGGGGGGGCTGACCCCCTCTTGCTGTCTCTCCCCCCTCCGGGGGCTCCCCGCGGCCGTGGGGCACTGGCCACCGCCGTCACCCCACAACCAGCCCCACCGGCGGCTCCCCCCGCCTTCCCCGAGCTGCCCGCGCCCCCCTTCCAGCCCCTCGCCTGCCCCCCCGCCATCTACGTGGGGGCAAAGCCCCGCGCCCTCCCCTACCCCCTGCCCGCCTTCCCCCCGCTCGGCGCCTACGGCACCGCCGCTGCCCCCCCGGCTTTCGGCTACGGGCAGCAGTGATGGGGGGCACCCCCTGCCCCCCCCCTCTCCAGGACACCCCCCCACCCCACGGCGGAGGCGACAGAGACGCAGAGGTGGGGACGAGCCACGGGGACGGCTTTATTCTCTGCCGAAGAGGGGACCAGCAGGATGCTGTGGCTGGACCCCCGCTGCCCCCCCACCGGCCCCTGGGGGTTTTGGGGGGGGGGGGGGAGGGCAGTCCTGCCCTCCGGCACCCCCCCAGCTGAGTCTTGGATGCGGCCGATGCTCTGAGCCCCCCTCCCCGGCATCTACTCCCCGGCGTCGGGCGCGAAGGCGAAGGGGCACAGCTTGTAGCCGGCGCCCACGTAAAACTTATTCTGGAATTCCACCCTGCCGAAAAGAGGGGCCGGTGAGCCACGGTAGCGGTGGTGGTGGTGGGGGGCGGAGGGAATGTCCGTCACCCCGTCCCACCGGCGTTCCCCCCATCCCACCCCGGAGCCCGGGCTCACCAGTGCAGGCGCAGAGCGTGGAGGAAGGCGGAGAGCCCCTCCATCACCAGCAGGATGGCCACGGTCAGCACGGCGAAGGCGGCGAAGACGGGCACCAGCACCACGCCGCCGGCGTAGCTCAGCCGCACGAAGCCGTTGCGCATCACCATGGTCCACAGGACCTCCGACAGCTCTGGGGAAGGGGTTTTGGGGACAGGCAGAGGGGGTGAGGCTCTGCCCGGTCCCGGGGGACGAGGGGACACGGCGGGGAGGTGGGGACGGGGGGACACCACTCACGGGCATGGGCCAGGCTGAGCGCCCAGAGCCGCAGGTAGGACGCGGTGTTGGAGACGCAGCCCAGGCAGTACTCGATGGTGTGGATCGCCTGGTGCATGAAGACCTCGGCGAAGTCAAAGTGCTGCAGGGACGGAGGGGACGTGGGACATCAGTGGGGGGGGAAGGGGGCACGGCCACCCCCACCCCACCTCTCCCGGTGGCCCTCACCTCGGCGTCGGGGCTGTGCCCACCGCTCTCCACGTCCTCCTTGGTGGCGTTGACGGAGTTGCCGGCCTCCTGCCCCTCCAGCAGCGGCTCCTGCTCCCCGGTGGCCACCGGCTGTGTGGGGACGGCACCGGTGGTGAGACCCGGCTGTGTTGTTCCCCCCCCCACCCCGCCCCCTGGCTGAGCCCCCCCAAACATCACCCCAGCCTTACCGCAGGGTGGCCCGGCCTCGGCGCGCGCCGCCGGCAGCACAGGTAGAGCGGTGTCCCCAGGAGCAGGACGGGCACCGACGCCAGCGCCAGCACCACCAGCACGGTCTGCACCGGCACCTGCGGCACAGGGGCGTCGTTTCAGGGTCCCCCTCCCGGCAACGGGTACCCGAGCTGAGAACGGCCCCGACTCGTGACGCAGAGGGGACCCCATCCCCACGGCGCCAGCGAAGAGGAGGGTCCCCAGGTGGGTGTCCCCCCCATCTCGGCGGGGTGCTACCTGCCCCCGGTAGAGCGGGAGGTTGCCGGCGTTGGAGGTGAAGAGGAACATGTCGATGAAGTGGATGAGGATGCTGGGGGCCACCAGGGAGTCGGCGGCGCTGAACGTGACCCACTTGTAGAAGATGAGGAAGACGAGGTAGCCAAAGAGCGCCAGGAGGAAAACCATCTCGGGCAGGAACTCCAACACCAGCCGGTGCCGCTGCTGGAAGTGCCTGGGCAGGGGGACATGGGCCTGGCACAGCGCACCCTCGCGTGTCCTGGGCTCCCACCCAGATGTAGGAGCACAGGACCCCCCTCACCCACCCCACCAGCCCCGGTCCCCTTAGCATGACCGCGGGTGGCCAGAGCCCACGGGCACAGCCACGGAGACTTACACGTGGTTGAAGACCCCCAGCAGGACACCGAAGCCCATGTGCACGATGCCCAGAACCACGGACATCTTCATCTTGAAGGAGTTGAGGAAGTTGAGGTGGTTGGTGGCCAAGCTCCAGATCTGTCGTGGACAAGGCGGGTGAGACTCTGGGCCACCCCACCGAGGGTCCTACCCTGTGCTCTTCCCCACAGGACACTCACAGGGTCGATCCCGAAAGGATAGGGCCCTTGGAAGACGCCGGTGACGTTGGGGTCCAGGGTGAGGGACGGGTGGGTGGCGAGGTAGGCAGAGCTGTGGGCAGAGCAAGGGGGGGTCAGTCCAGGCAGGGACCTGTGGGGGGCGGTCACAGGGGAATGGGGGTCCCACCTCCAGGAGGAGTGGTTGGCCATGGTGGCCACGCTCCAGGCAGAGGGGAAGATGACGGTGGCTTTGCTGAAGCACTCATTGTAGATGAAGCCGGTGTAGATGGAGAAGGCCCCCATAAGCAGGATGAGGTAGCGCCCCTCGAAGAACGTCAGCCAGATCTGGTGGGGGCAAACATGGCTCCCACGTCCCACACCACCTCCTCTGCCCCATACCCTCCCCCTCCCACACCCCCAACCCTGCCCCGTCCCGTCCCCGTCCCACACCTCCAAACCCCGTCCCGTCCCCGTCCCACACCTCCAAACCCCGTCCCGTCCCCGTCCCACACCTCCAAACCCCGTCCCGTCCCCGTCCCACACCTCCAAACCCCGTCCCGTCCCCGTCCCACACCTCCAAACCCCATCCCACACCCCCAAACCCCATCCCACACCCCCAACCATGTCCCACACCCCCAAGCCCGGCCCCCCGCCATGTCCCCCTCACCTCGTTGCTGGCCTGCCGCAGGCTGGGGCTGTTCTCGTACAGCACCATCCAGAGAGCGAAGATGAACATGAGCAGCCCGTGCCCCACGTCCCCAAACATGATGGCGAAGATGAAGGGGAAGGTGATGATGGCGTAGGGTGCTGCGGGGGCACAGAGACCATGTCACACAGTCCCCCGTGTGTGTCCCCCGCAGCCCCGGGCCATGGCATGGGGCCTTACCGGGGTTCACCTCCTGGTAGCTGGCCACCCCGTAGGCGTCCACGATGCTCTGGAAGCCGGCGGTGAACTTGTTGGTGCGGATGAGGGTTGGGGGGCTCTCCGAGGTGGGGATGCGCTGCACGAAGCACTCCACGCTCGAGCCGCTCTTGTACTGCGGGGAAAGGACCCGGCGCCTGACCCACGGCACACCCCTGCCCGGCACCCGCCCCACAGTGGCAGGAGGACACGGGGACACGGAGCAACCCCTGGCAAGAGGACATGGGGACACCAAGCAACCCCACCACAAGGACGTGGGGACCACCAAGCAAACCTCACCACAAGGACGTGGGGACCACCAAGCAAACCTCACCACAAGGACGTGGGGACCACCAAGCAAACCTCACCACAAGGACGTGGGGACCACCAAGCAAACCTCACCACAAGGACGTGGGGACCACCAAGCAAACCTCACCACAAGGACGTGGGGACCACCAAGCAACCCCTGGCAGGAGGACATGGGAACACCAAGCAAATCCCACCACAAGGACATGGCGACACTGAGCAACCCCTGGCATGAGGATATGGGGACACCAAGCAACCCCAGCACAAGGACATGGGGACACCAAGCAAATCCCAACACAAGGACATGGGGACACCAAGCAACCCACCGATCCCTGGCGCAGGGCGTCCTGCACTTGGGTGAGGTCCCGCACGGGGCACCAGACCTCGGCGATGAGGCACTTCTCGGTGACATCGAAGCTGCACTGGTTGAGGACGAGGTAGATGGCCTTCATCTTCTGTACCTGCACCCGCCAGGTGGGCAGTGCCAGCACCACCTTGTCCAGCACCTGCGCCAGGTACTGCTCCGTCTCCTCCAGCACCTAGGGGGGGGCCCAGCATGGGTCAGGAACGTGGGGGTGCCGGCGTGAGCCCTCCAGTCCCCCCTGTGGCGTCCAGCTCACCACGCTGAGGTCCTGGATCTGGCTGTGCAGCCCGCTCATGGTGTCCGCCCGGCTGGCCTCGCTCTCCGGGTAGGGGTACACGTGGCAGTGGAAGCTGGGACAGATGGGACACCACCGTGTCAGGGGGTGCCAGGGCTGCCTGGGGGTGGCCCAGCCCGTCCCCATGGGGGGGTCCGGAGCGGGTCTTGCTTAAATAAACCTCTATGTGGCCGGACGCGTGGTGTGGGGCCACTGGCTCACCAGTCTGAGATCTTGCGGATCTTCTGCCCGATCTGCTCACCCCAGTAGGAGATGAGGAAGATGACCCAAGTGATGCTCTCGCCCTGGGGACAGCGCAGCCCACGTCAGCCCCGGCTGTCCCGGCCCCCCTTTCCTTGCCAGCCCCCACCCCAGTGCCCCGCTCACCGTGGCCGGGTCCTCCATGGGCTCGGGCATCTCCACGAAGTTGGCCACCAGGTAGCCGCGGCAGGCACGCCACAGCAGCCGCTCGAAGGCGCTCACCCGCCACGGGTGAATGACGCCGGCCACGAAGCTGTGGGGACGCGGGGAGGGTGCTGGGACGGGCACGGCTCCGCTGCTGCCCCTGCCCCATGGCCAGGTCCCTGCCCCCATGGCTCCTCCCCACACCTCCTCCTACAGCCATGCCCCGGCCCCACGGCCCATCTCCAAGCCTTACCCACCACCCCTACCCCATGGCTCATCTCCAAGCCTTACCCTACACCCTTACCCACAATTCCTGGCCCACGGCCATGTCGTTGCTCCATGGCCTATCTCCAACCCTTATCCTACAGCCTCTTCTGCTGCCCCATGGCTCCTCTCCAACCCTTATCCTATAGCCTTCCCAGTTGCCCCACGGCCATGTCGTTGCCCCTTGGCCCATCTTCAGCTCTTATCCTACAGCCATGTCCACTGCCCCATGGCCCCACCACTGCCCCATGGCCCCTCTCTAACCTTTACCCTATACCCTTTCCCACGATTCCCAACCCATGACCACGTTGTTGCTCCATGGTCCATCTCCAACTCTTATCCTATAGCCGTGCCCATTCCCCCATGGCCACACCACTGCCCCATGGCCATCTCCAACCCTTACCCTCCACCCTTACCCACTATCCCTGCCCCATGGTCACACCACTGCCCCATGGCTCATCCCCAACCCTTATCCCACAGCTTTCCCAGCTGCCCAGCTGCCCCATGGCCATCTCCAACCCTTACCCACTATCCCTGCCCCATGGCTCATCCCCAACCCTTATCCCACAGCCTTCCCAACTGCCCCACGGCCCATCCCCAGCCCTTCTACGCCTTCCCACAAATCCGGACCCATGGCCATGCTGTTGCCCCATGGTCCATCCCCAAACCTTCTCCTATAGCCATGCCCATTGCCCCACGGCTCATCCCCACCCAACCCTTATCCCACAGCTTTCCCAGCTGCCCCATGCCCAACCCCCTGCCCCACAGCCCCTCTCCGACCCCCGCCCCACACGCCAGCCCCGCTGACTTGATCTTGCGGTCGAGGTGGTGGTGCAGAGAGGGGTCGAGGATGGGCTCACGCTCGGAGAGCGCCCGGGGCCGCGGCGGGGAGCCCGGGGGGGCCTGCGGTGACGGGGAGCAACGCGATGAGGCTGGGGGAACGCGGGGCGCAGGGTGACACCCCAGGGACGGCGGGACCCCCGCTCCGTCGTCGTGGCGTCCCCGTCCCCCCCCCCCCACCCCCAGCCCGGGGGACCCACCGGCAGGCTGGTGAAGCGCTGTCCCTCGCGCAGGACGTGGAGGTACTGGCGCAGGTCCCGCAGGCGCCCGCGCAGGGAGGCACGGTTGCGGCTGACCTCCCGCAACTCCTGCGCCAACTGCTCCGACTGCTCCTGCACCCGCAGCGCTTCCCGCGCCAGCGGCGCCCGCGGGGACTCCCGGCACGGCCCCAGCACCCGCCCGGCATCCCGCAGCTCCTGCTGCAGGAAGGCTGGGAGAGCCGCCGTCAGATGGAAACGGGGAGGAAAAGGAAAGGGGGGGGGAACGGGGAGGAAAAGGAAAGGGGGGGGGAAACGGGGAGGAAAAGGAAAGGGGGGGGGAAACGGGGAGGAAAAGGAAAGGGGGGGGGAAACAGGGAGGAAAAGGAAAGGGGGGGGGAAACGGGGAGGAAAAGGAAAGGGGGGAGAAACGGGGAGGAAAAGGAAAGGGGGGGGGAAAACGGGGAGGAAAAGGAAAGGGGGGGGGAAAACGGGGAGGAAAAGGAAAGGGGGGGGGGAAACGGGGGGGGAAACGGGGAGGAAAAGGAAAGGGGGGGGGAAACGGGGAGGAAAAGGAAAGGGGGGGGGAAACAGGGAGGAAAAGGAAAGGGGGGGGGAAACGGGGAGGAAAAGGAAAGGGGGGGGGAAACGGGGAGGAAAAGGAAAGGGGGGGGGAAACGGGGAGGAAAAGGAAAGGGGGGGGAAACGGGGAGGAAAAGGAAAGGGGGGGGGAAACGGGGAGGAAAAGGAAAGGGGGGGGGAAACGGGGAGGAAAAGGAAAGGGGGGGGGAACGGGGAGGAAAAGGAAAGGGGGGGGAAACGGGGAGGAAAAGGAAAGGGGGGGGGGAAGGGGAGGAAAAGGAAAGGGGGGGGGAAAAGGGGAGGAAAAGGAAAGGGGAGGGGAAAAGGGGAGGAAAAGGAAAGGGGGGGGAAACGGGGAGGAAAAGGAAAGGGGGGGAAAACAGGGAGGAAAAGGAAAGGGGGGGAAAACGGGGAGGAAAAGGAAAGGGGGGGGAAACGGGGAGGAAAAGGAAAAGGGGGGAAAACGGGGAGGAAAAGGAAAGGGGGGGGGAAACGGGGAGGAAAAGGAAAGGGGGGAAACGGGGAGGAAAAGGAAAGGGGGGGAAACGGGGAGGAAAGGGGGGAAAAATGGGGAGGGAGGGGGGGAAAATGGGGGGGAGAAGGGGACACACCCCCCCACCCCCCCGAGTCAGCCCCACATCCCCCCCAGCACTCACTGAAGGTCTTCTCCATCTCCTCGCAGCGCCGCACCTCACCCACGAAGCGCCGCTGGAAGGCGCTCACTTTGGGGTTCAGCTGCCGGGGAGGGGGGGGGACGGGGGACACGGACGGACACGGTCACAGCACAGCCCCGGCAGGATT
The DNA here is from genome assembly GCF_965231255.1 of Vanellus vanellus. Taxonomy (NCBI): domain Eukaryota; kingdom Metazoa; phylum Chordata; class Aves; order Charadriiformes; family Charadriidae; genus Vanellus; species Vanellus vanellus. Next base: position 1,342,495 of record NC_138911.1, on the reverse strand, counting down.
TGGGGGGGCTCGAGCATCCCCAGGGGACCGGGCAGCCCCAGCACTGTGTAACAGCCCCCCCGGTACGTGGGGCGCCCCAAATCACCCGCACCCCAAACCACCCAAATCCAGTCCCTTGCACCCATAGCACCCCAAAGCACCCATCCCACACACCCCCTTGCACCTACCGCACCCCAAAAAACTCACCCCAACCCCACCTGCACCCACGGCACCCAAAAACCCACCACACCAAACCCACAGAATCCCAAACCACCCAGACCAAACCCGCGGCACCCCAAACCACCTGCACCCACCGTACCCCAAACCCACCCACCCCAACCCCCCTGCACCCAGCGCACCCCAAAACAACTGCACCCATCCCCTGTACCCACAGCACCCCAAACCCACCCAGACCAACACCCCTGCACCCACGGGACCCCAAACCCACCCACCCCAACCCCCCTGCACCCAGGACACCCCAAAACAACTGCACCCATCCCCTGCACCCAGGGCAACCCCAAACCCACCCAGACCAACACCCCTGCACCCAGGGCACCCCAAATCACTCACCCCAGCTCCCCTGCACCCATGGGACCCCAAACCACCCAGATGACCCCCTTGCACCCAGGGCACCCCAACCCCCCTGCACCCAGGGCACCCCAAACCACCCAACCCATCTCTCCTGTACCCACAGCACCCCAAAGCCACAAAGACCAAACCCCTGCACCCATGGCACCCCAAATCACTCACCCCAGCTCCCCTGCACCCAGGGCACCCCAAACCACCCAGACGACCCCCCTGCACCCAGGACACCCCAAAACAACTTGCACCCATCCCCTGCACCCAGGGCAACCCCAAACCCACCCAGACCAACACCCCTGCACCCAGGGCACCCCAAACCACTCACCCCAGCTCCCCTGCACCTAGGGCACCCCAAAACAACTCTACCCATCCCCTGCACCCACAGCACCCCAAACCCACCCACCCCAACCCCCCCTGCACCCAGGGCAACCCCAAACCCACCCAGACCAACCCCCCTGCACCCAGGGCACCCCAAAACAACTTGCACCCATCCCCTGCACCCAGGGCAACCCCAAACCCACCCAGACCAACCCCCCTGCACCCGTAGGACCCCAACCCCCCCCCCCCCCCCAACCCGGGCACCCCAACACCCCCCCTCCCCGTCCCCATCCCCGTCCCCCACGTACGTCCCTGAACTCCAGCAGCCCCCGTTCCCCCAGTTCGCTGACGCAGCTGTAGGCCGAGGCGGACTGGAGGAAGAGCTGTGCCAGGCAGACCTCCTCGCTGCGGAACAGGGACCCCATGGTGGCCCCGAGGGGGCGGACGGGGACCGGGGAAGGAGGGACGGGACCCCCGCTGCGACACGGCGCCGGGCTGCGGGGGCGAGAGGGCACCCCCTGATGGGGTCGGGGGGGGGGGGGTGGATGTCAGGGTGGGCAGCAGGGCTTGTTGGGGGGGATGGGGGGAGTCAACCCTGCTCACCCCGCAGCCGTGGCCAGCGGCGAGTGACCCGCCCTAGTCACACGCCGCTTTTCCCAGCACCGGGCTTGCAAAATACTTCCCCCCCCGCGCTGTACTTATCCCCCCTCCCCGTCCCGCTCAGCTGCATCTGACTCAGGGCCACCGCATCCCCCGGGACCACCCACCCCCCCCCAATTCGGGATCCAGCCCCCCACCCGGGATACACCCCCTCCCAGGCGGGATACACCCCCACGATTCAGCCCCCCCCCCCCCCCCCCCGTACCCGGCAGCGCGGGGCCGCCCGGGCTCGGCACTTCCTCTTCCCCCAGGAAGGGCCCGGCCGCGGGGAGGGACCGGGCGGGGAAATCCCCCCCCCCAAACACACACACTTTTTTCCCCGGGAGCTGCACCGAGCCGGGATCCCTCGGAACCGCGACCGCCCCCTCCGTTCTTCCTCCACCATTCCCCGAGGAGTGTGGAAAGTGAAACCATTTCCCCCCCCCCCCCCCCATCCCATCAAGCATGGGGCCGGGAATGACACACCCCCCCCGCGGCTGCAGGCGGGGGAATCCCCTCCCTGGGAGAGGGGTACATGTGTCGTCGTCCCCCCATCCAAAATCCTCTAAACCTCCACCTTATCCCTGCCCCCCCCCCCCCCCAACCAGTCTCTGCGTCCCCCTCCCCATCCCCCACCTTTCGCCACCACCGGGACCCCCCACATTCCTGTGCCTCCACCCCAATATGGGCATCACCAGGACATCTGTCCCCCTCCCAGATGCAACCACACACCCCCAGAACCCCCCTCCCCACCACCAACACTCAGCGTTCAACCCCTTCTCCTGCCCCAGCACTGGAAAGGAAGAGACACGGAGAAAGCCAAAGCTCCGGGTTAGGAAGGGGCCGGTGCCCCCAGCACGGACGGGGGTGGCAGAACCCCCCCAGGACCCTTTATTAGGGGAGTGGGGAGGAGAGGTGGCGGCACCCGGCCGTCACCGGTACAGATAATCGGCCTGGATGTTGGCCGCGATCTCAGCCTCCCACTTGTCGCCGTTGTTGAGCAGCTTCTCCTTGTTGTAGAGCAGCTCCTCGTGCGTCTCTGTCGAGAACTCGAAATTGGGGCCCTGCCAGGATGGGAAACATCAGCCCTCAGGGCTCGCCAGACCCCCACCAACCCTGGGCAGGGGGGGTCTCGCTGCCCCACGGTCATCCCCCCAGCTCACCTCCACGATGGCGTCCACGGGACAGGCCTCCTGGCAGAACCCGCAGTAGATGCACTTGGTCATGTCGATGTCATAGCGGGTGGTGCGGCGGCTGCCGTCAGCTCGGGGCTCGGCTTCGATGGTGATCGCCTGTCGCAGGGACCAGGGATGGAGGGGACGCACACTCACCATCACCTCCCGCTCTGGAGGACCAGCGGGAGGAGGATGAGGGTGGATGAAGGCTGACCTGTGCCGGGCAGACGGCCTCGCAGAGCTTGCAGGCGATGCACCTCTCCTCCCCGGAGGGGTAGCGACGCAGGGCGTGCTCCCCACGGAAGCGTGGGCTCAGTGGGCCCTTCTCAAAGGGGTAGTTGATGGTGGCCGGCTCCCGGAAAAGGTAGCTCAGCGTCATGGCCAGGCCTGAAAGACAAAGGAAGGGGTTACAGCACACTCAGGGGGCGGCTGGCACCCTGCAGACAGGCTGGGGGCCGTGTGTGGGGAGGCTGAGAGAGGTTTGTTCCTCTCGTGGAGGCATCTAGATGGTTCCAGGACTCACCTCGGAAGAGCTCTGTCCACAGCAGGGTCTGGGCAGCCCGGTCGGTGATGGACCGCATGTCCATGGCCGGGTCCTGGACGTTGACGTACTCTGTGGGGAAAGGGAAGCTGTACCCACCCCATGGAGGGGGTGCAAAGAGGCAGCCCCAGGGTGGGAGGGGAAGGGACGGGGGGGGGGGACAGCGTGCCCCTACTCACTGTAGCATTCCCTGGGGGTGGTGGTGCTGAGCGGGCGCAGGTAGCCCAGGGGGGCTGGTGGACCTGGGAGAAGGGGAGAGAGAGGGGTGAGGGGGGATTGGGGATGGGGTTAGGGGGGTGAGGGGGTGCCCGGTGCGGCCCTCACCTGCGCAGGCAGCCCGGTACAGCAAACGCAGCGCCGCCATGTCCAGTCCTGCTGCCGGCAGAGGGGCCCAGCCTGTTGCTCGCTGTCAGCCCTCAAGTGCTGGGCCAGCAGGCGGCTGTGGGGGGGCACACCTGGCCCCCCCCACTGCTCACCCAGGAATCCTGACCCCCAACCCTCCACCAGAAAAGACCCAGACCACCTAGGCACCCTTCCTCCCACAAGGCACCCGGGGTCCTCTCCCCCCCCCAAGGAACAAGGTACCCTACCCCCACCTCCCACAAGGGACCCAGAAGTCCTACCCCCCCCCCACCAAATGGGTCCAGGCATCCTGTTCCCCCTCCCCAGCCCCCCAAGGGACCCAGGTGTCCTCCCCCCACCCCCCAAAGGACCTAGGTGCCCTGTTCCCCCCCCCCTCCCCAAAGGACCTAGGTGCCCTGTTTCCCCCCCCCCTCCCCAAAGGACCTAGGTACCCTGTTTCCCCCCCCCCTCCCCAAAGGACCTAGGTACCCTGTTTCCCCCCCCCTCCCCAAAGGACCTAGGTACCCTGTTTCCCCCCCCCCTCCCCAAAGGACCTAGGTACCCTGTTCCCCCCCCCCCCAAAGGACCCAAGCATCCTATTCCCCCCCACCTCCCCCAAGACACCCAGGTGTGTCCCCCCCCAAAGGACGAAAGCACCCTGGCCCCCATACCATCACACACACCCCCTCCGCGAGAAACCCAGACAGCCTCCCCCGCCCCAGGGAACCCAAAAGCCCTCCTCCGAGCCCCCCCTCCCCACTCTTCGCCACCCAAGTGATGCCCCCACCCCCCCAGGAAGGCCGGAGCCGCCCTGACACCCCTGACACCTCAGCAAGGCCCCAGTCTCCCCGTGTGTGTCCCTCTAGGGGGGAGCCCAGGCGTCCGGGTCGCCCCCTCTCCCACAAGCAGTATCTGTGGGCCACGACAAGCCACCATGGGCCACTACAGCCGCCTCCCGAGGACCCCCCCCCCGCCGCCCCGGGGCCGCCGGCCCCCCCCACTCACCTCCCCCAAGGACCCAGGCGTCCTGACCCCTGGCCCGCCCCCAAGGCGCACTGCGCAGGCGCGACGGCAGCGGCGCAGGCGCAGAGCGGCGCCGGGGTCACGGGCCGGGGAAGGGGCGGGTTTGCCGCGCTGTGGGCGGGGCCCGGAGAGGGGAGGGCGGGACAGGCAGCGCCAACCTCGCTTTCCATTGGTCGGAGGCCGCAGGAGAAGGGAGTAGCTTCGTGGATTGGGCGGGGCGGTGACGGGATGGCGTGGTGATTGGCCGGGCGTGAGGGGGCGGGGCGGGTGTCAAGCGTAGGCGGAAGCGGAAGTGGGTGTTTGTTGTAGCGGTGCGGGGCTTGGTGTCGCTGGCGGTTTAGGTCGCTCCGTCCTGCGGAGCGCTGTGCCCCAGAGGCGGGCACCGGGCACCGGGCACCGGCCCGGGCGGATTCAGGGCAGGAATCGGGACTCCAAGGACAGGAGCACTGGGCAGCGGGGCAGGGGCTCAGCCCCGGCACCGAGCTCCGAGCCCCGGTAGAGCCCCTGGGTGCGGGAGGGTCGGCACCGGTATCAGACACAGCCCGGGACGTACTGGGTGGGAGTTCGGGACCAGCACTGGGACTCAGCCATGGGCATCAGTGATCGGCGGGGGGGGATGGCCGAGCTGGGAGGGCTCCGGGCAGGATTCCCCCGGGAGCCAGCGCTGGGTGAAGCGGGCGGGGGCGTCCTGCAGCCCCCTGTTCCCGGGGATGAACGTACCGACGCCGCCGAAGGGCAGCGGGGTGAGCGTGATGTGCACGGTGGCATCGTTGCCACGGAAGCCACCGCTCTTCGTCCCCTCCAGCGCTCTGTTCCCCCCTGGGGGGTGAGGGTAAGGGGGTGCTGAGCACCCACCGGGCACCCCTTGTCTGCCTCCTCCCTGCTGCCCGGGGAGGGACGCGCCTGGCTGGGGACACGGGCGCTCTCTCCTCCCACGACCAGGGACAAGGCCAAAGGAGCAGCCCCGCCTGGGGAAGGCGCCTGTGGCTGTCCAGACCCAGGCTGAGGGGATGCCGCTGTCAGCCCCAGCGGGACCCCGGGACCCCCCCCACCGTGCACTTCTGCCCTCCTGCCCCGTGTCTTCACCGATGTAGTGTGTCTTCACCGATATAGTGTGTTTCCACATCCATCTGTCCTCCGATGACCACGCGCCCGCTGCACAGCAGCACCTGCACCCTCTGGAACCGCTCATCCCTCGTGATGCAGCCAAAGTTGGGGGATTCCTAAGGGTTTGGGCCATGAAAATCGGTGATGGCCTTATGCAGAGCAGGCGGCAGCTTCTCCTGCATTTCCACGCTGCACAGCACAGTCCATCTGCCCAGGGAGGACACAGGACACCCCCCAGTGAGGTTCTGGTACCCCCCTGGCAGCGATGGCCCTGGTGAGGGGCACCAGGAGGAGGTTAACGGGGGGTTTCCAGGGCCTGATGAAGAACACCACCCCCTATGGCATTAAAGGAGAAGCCGCTGCTTGAGCATTCACACCCCATCCAGGGAGTCACACACACACCGCCCGTGTCTGTCACTGCTGGGACCAGGGCCTCTTCACAGCAGGTGCCCCTTCCCACCCCTCACACACACTCACTCTCAGGTGTGCTCCCTCCCTGACACACAGGAGGTCATCGTGGCCACCCCACCATGGTTGTCCTCACAGAGGTCACAGCGTCTCCTGGCAGCTGTAGCAAAATCATAGAATCACAGAATGGTTTGGGTTGGAAGGGACCTTGAAGATCATCCAGTTCCACCCCCCTGCCCTGGGCAGGGACACCTCCCCCCAGCCCAGGTTGCTCCAAGCCCCATCCAACCCAGCCTTGAACACCTCCAGGGATGGGGCAGCCACAGCTTCTCGGGGCAACCTGCGCCGGGGGGTCACCATCCTCATAGTTAAAAATTTCTTCCTGCTATCTAATCTAAATCTCCCTTCTTCCAGTTTGAAGTCATTCCTTCTCATCCTATTACTCCATGCCCCAGTAAAAAGGCCCTCCCCAACTCTTCTGGAGCCCCTTTAGGCACTGGAAGGGGCTCTAAGGTCTCCCTGGAGCCTTCTCTTCTCCAGGCTGAACACCCCCAACTCTCTCAGCCTGTCCTCCCAGCAGAGGGGCTCCAGCCCTCAGACCATCTTTGTGGCCTCCTCTGGACTCTCTCCAACAGGTCGGTGTCCTTCTTGTGCTGCGGACTCAAAAGCTGGACGCAGTACTGCGGGTGGGGTCTCACCAGAGCAGAGATGTGCCCGTCTCTTCCGGGGCAGACGCCCCACGGCCCTGCAGTTGCAAGGGTGGGCGGCACAGCCACCCCTCTGGTGTGCCACCCACATCCCGACACGCTGCCTGGCCCTCAGCCGCCCCATGCCAGCGGTAGAAGGTCACGGTTGAAGACATGGATTCGGTATCTCAAGAGCTTCAGCTACACCAGACACAGAACAACACAGACACGGCTCCAGAGGTGGAGATGGGAACAAGGCCCCCAAATTGCTCTCAGCAAAGGCTTCCCCAGAGCTAATTCATCCCGTTCCTACATAGCCAGAGGGAGCTGCTGTGCGGTTCCCCTCCGAGGGTGTCCCAAAGGCTGAGCTGAAGATAACAGCAAAACCCAAAGGCCACCGCTCCCCTGGTGCAGTGGGCTGACCCTGGCCAGCAATCAAACGCGCACCCACCCGCTTGCCACTACCCCACAGCGGGACGGGGAGAGACTCGGAAAAGCAAAATCTCAGGTCCAGACCTGACTGGGGAGGGTCAAATCCCAGAGCGTGGGCTGGGTGACGCAGCTGACTGGCCAGTGGACAAAGCCACCCCATTCCCTTCTGCCCAGGAGGGAGAGGGACCCCTTTCCCCAGCACAACCAGTCCCCCGGGTTGGGGGATGGAGCAGCAGTGGTGAAGGAGCAGGCTGGCATGTCCCTCTGCTCTCCGGGGACTATGCATTGTGCTACGTGGGATGTGTCCAACGGGGACATTCTTGAGAAGCAGTGGGCTGGGTTTGGCTTGGTTTCTCCGTTTTCAAAGCACGGGGTGAGGGTAGCAGGTCCAGAGGAGAGGAGGAGCAGCTGGGATGGAGCAACAGAGCCCAGAAACCCACCAGGATGGGGCCACAGCAAACAGGACAAAGCAGAGAAGGGCTCTGGAGGACAGCACACCCCAAAATGCTGCAGGAGAAGGTCTCCCATCCCTGGTGGCACCTTATCTGTCCCTCTCTTCCTGGCTCAGCTGCCTATGCTCACTCCAAGGTCCCTGTTTGAACACTGAGATTGCCAGCCCGTGTGAGATAAGGGACCGTGAATTGCAGGGCATGGGGCAGAGGCAACTGAGATAATTCCAGCTCAAGGATTTGGGAGGAGAACATTGGCATGGACCTTCTCAGGGGAGAGTCCCCAAGAGCAGCAGGAGGTGACCACCAGCATCACCCCGGAGCACCTCACCAGCCCTTCCGCCTCTCCGCTGTGGTGGAGCCAGCAGCGATGGAGCAGGAGGCTGGTGGCACCAGGTGTGGGTGGAACCCATCAAGCCGATAAGGGGGCTGTGGGACCTGTGTGGGGCCCAGGGAGGAACCCACAGGGAAGCACACAGGAGGCCACTGGTTCTAGAGAAACACCTTTCATTGCACATGGCCACCAGGACCACCGTGACCGGTGGCAGGAGACCTTCAGAGCAGGGTGCAGGCACTCTTGCGCTTCACCTCGGAGGCGGCCCGGGTGAGCCCCATCTTCTTCTGAGTGTAGGGTGGGTAGCGCGGGTTGTTGAGGATCTCCCGGCCCATGCCGCGGTGCAGGCAGCCACGGTGGTGGGTGAAGGTGTCGAAGCTGAACTTGCCGTGGTACATCCCCAGGCCGCTGTTTCCTGCAACACACAGCACAGGTCCCCGGTTGGTGGCAGGATCTGGCCATCGCTCACCCACCGTTTGGGCCAACAAGCCCAAAATAAAGCTCCCAGATCCCCTCTCAAGGGCAGCACGGAGGAGGCAGTGGTGATGGAGACTGTTTGTGTCTGTGGACAGCACCATGTCTTCATCCAGCTGTTTTCTAACACCAGTGAGTCGGGGGGGCTGGCCCATGGTTGTGCTCCCCTGGAATGTGATCCAAAGAGGACCATGGAGGTGGCCTAGCTGGACACCCGAATGGCACTTGAGGGATGTTTGGAGGAGGAAGACCGGTCTAGGAGGAGGAAAAGTTCCCAACAACCCTCATGTTGGTCTGGATTTCACCATTTCAGGTAACACATTCAGCCCTGGTGCAAAGCTCACCACGTTAAACCAGGCTCAGAAAAAAGTTGATAGAATACGAGTTTTGGGGAGGGGGGACCCAGGAAAGGGGGCGTGGCAGAGAACAGGCAGCAAGAGCACTGGTCGCTGCCCTCCCATCCTCATCCTCCAGGGAGGAAGCAGCATTTTATACCAGCCTGAAACAGGTACAGCTTGTTTAACGGATGCCCTTGAGGATGTTGGGAGATGTGTCCCCCATCTCCTCGGATGCTCGAGCACCTAAAACACTCAGGAAAGAAAACTGGTCTTGTTTCTTTATCTTCAGCTCTTCTTTTGCGGGTGCTTCCTACATCCCCTCTCAAGTTTCTCTTCTCTTTTTACTCTAAATCTGAAAACTTTATTGATTTAAAAAAAAAAAAAAAAAAAAAAAAACAACACCAAAACCACCTTTTTTGATCACGAAACCTCAGCTAGTGCCAGAGCAACTGGGAAGGGCACCACTGACGATGTGGTGCTGGAGCAGCAGCGGCGAGATGCTCCCACCAGCCGAGCTTCCCTACCGCAAGGACACCCTCCAAAACATGTCCCCTCCGCGCTGGCTCCGGCCCCACTGCTGGCAAGACTCCAGGATTGGAGAAGGGTGATTGCCAAGGTGGCTGTGGTGAGGATGTGACCCGTCTCCAAGGACGGATGAAATGACTGTTGGGTGGTAAAAGCCAAGCAAGCAAGGGGAAGCCAAGCAGGCTGGCAGAAAATAAGGAACTGATACCTGGTGTGATAGGATTTCATGAGTCAGCTTGAGCTGACCAGTCTTTCTGATAAAATGCAATTCCTGGTAAAGCTGATGAGTTGTGTTTGGTATCTCGCACATCAGCGGCCCCAGGATGAACGAAGGTCACTGGATGGCTCTCGGCCAGCTGAGCGGCTTAGTCTCAGGTGGAGAACCGGAGCCGGTTTTCCATGGTAGTGAAGATCATCTGATCAAAAGTGGGTGTCTCCGTCACCTAGACTCTTTCCTCTCCAAGGGAAGAGAGAAGCACTTCTGGACATGTTTTTTCAGCCTAAGTAGACATCCAGAACAGGCCAGGAGAAACACAGCCCCAAAGTGCTGTGAGCTGTGAAATGCCATGTCACAGGGGTGACTAAAAGTTCCTCTGGATTCAAGGAGAGCCTGAGTAAGTATGGAGTCCAGCACCCTTTACCGAACACGCAGTTCCCTTCTGGCATAGCAAATCACCTGAACTGGAAACTGGTGGAGGCTAGAAGACTTTCAGGAAGAAATATCATGCGTGCTTGCCCAGCTCTTACTCATGCATCTGCAGAGGGTTGTGGTGGAAGAATGCAGAACGAGACCCAGCTTTGTTCTGAAGTCTTTAAAAGAAGGAAAGGCGTGTTTTCCAGCAGATGCTCTGGGTAGAAGACATCCCATAGGACCTCAGAATCCCATACATCATCTGAAACATGAGCTGCACAACTTATAGCTGATATGAGACTCATAGAATCTTTTAGGTTGGAAAAGACCTTGAAGATCAAGTCCAGCCACAAACCTACCGCTGCCAAGTCCGCTCCCTAAGCACCACACCTACACGTCTTTTAAATACTTCCAGGGGCGGTGACTCAACCACTTCCCTGGAAAATCTTAATTTCCTTCCTTCGGGTTGCAGGGAATCCTTGCCGGTGGCCGGTGAAGATCCAGAGAAGACTGCCATACTGCGGGAAGCGGAGCGACAGCCTCCTCGGCCGCCTTCCTTCCAGCGGGAAACTTCAGCAAAAGGTTCAGAATAAAATCTAGACCTTTTCAGGGTCTGCTGATTTACAAAAGCTTTGTGTGATGCGACAGGGAGGACCATCAGAAATTGCACGTATAAATACATTTGCCTTAAAAATAGCACCCTCGGGGGATATGTTAGTTCGGAGATGGGACGGTGGCAAATGCTCGTAAAGTTTTTAACCCTCATCTGGATCCCCTGCGGTTTACTCCTCAACAGTTTTATGCAATATAGGTCTTCAGGAGTTTATATAAAGGAACGCGTGTATGTTTGGGAGTCCAAAATGGAGATCCATGAAAAACTGAAATTCTGAGTTCCTGAAAACTGTGGCTAAGTGACAATTTCCATGTTTTGTCCTGCAGAGAAAAAGGGTAGCACGGCAGCGGGATGGCTGTGGTGGGCTGGCTGCTGGCATCCTACAGAGGCACGGCGTGTGGAAAGGAAGGTCTGGAGATGTTTCGGTGGTGGCCACAATCAAAATTCCCTACCTTTTAAACAGGACGTTTCCACGTACACAGGGAATGCTGGGCTTGGGAGACCAAGCATGGAGAGAAGAAACCTCACGGTGCTCCACAGGTGTTCAGCAGAAACGGGGCTGCAAAGCCCAAGAGCTGAGCCCTGGCGCAGTGAAGCAAAGAGCTTCTGGTGGGATCCTATCTGGTGCAGAAGGATTTCCCCACAGACCATTGAGCCCTCCGGACCTGAGCCCCAGACCTGGGTGCTCCATCTCCCCTGAGACCCTTCCTCACCGTGGCCAGCACGGCTCAGGCGCCGTGGGCAGGATCACGCCTGGCTCACGTCGGCCACGGACAAGCAGCTTGGGGGATTTGGACCTACCCATCCCACCGAAGGGCAGCGAGGTCAACGTCACGTGCATCAGGGTGTCGTTGCCACAGAAGCCACCGCTGCTTGTCCGCTCCAGGACCTGGTTCACCACCTGGGAAGGAAGCAGAGAAGGTGGATGTGGGTCTCGCACCCTGTTCCCACACCTCCAGCCGCAATCCTTCCCTCACAAGCAGGGCTGTCTCCTCTAAAGCAAATTTTTGGAGCGTGAACATGGCTAGATACACCTGCTGAGGAGCATGGGACAAGCATAGTACTGGCTTCACTCAGCCTTTACGCTCTACCTTGTCGTTGGAGGAGAAGGCATACACCACCAGCGGCCGCTCACGGCTATTGATAAAGTCAATGGCTTCGTCCACGTTGGCCACAATGACAATGGGCAAGACGGGGCCGAAGATCTCCTCCTGCATGACAGGATCAGAGGGCTGGACGTCCACCAGCACCGTGGGAGCTGCAGAGGAAGAAACCCGAAGGCTTCAGCCATGCACAGAGGTTGGAGATGACACCTTGGTCCTCTCCCTGAGACCCACACCTCCTCTAAGATAGGACACCTCGCCAAGCTCCCCAGTTCCCGTGCAAAACTTCCCTAAATGTCACTTCCATCTAGAACCTCCCTTCCAGTTGTGAGACCCTCTCCAAAATCCAAGTCCACTCCATGCAAGGATGAAGACTTAAATGAAGTTCAAGCCCTCACCGATGTAGCGCTCCCTGTCGTCCATCTCTCCTCCGATGGCCACGCGCCCGCTGCGCAGCAGCGCCTGCACCCGCTGGTAGTGCCTGTCCCCCACGATGCGGCCGAAGTCGGGGGACTCCTGAGGGTTGGGGCCATAAAAATCAGTGATGGCCTTACGCAGAGCGGGCAGCAGCTTCTCCCGCATCTCCACGCTGCACAGCACGTAGTCGGGAGCGATGCAGGTCTGCCCCGCGTTGAAGAAGCGGCCCCAGGCCACCCGCTGGGCCACATTCTGCACGTTGCAGATGTCGGACACGTAGCAGGGGTTCTTGCCCCCCAGCTCCAGCGTCACCGGCGTCAGGTGCTTGGCAGCGGCTGTCATGATGATCCTCCCCACGGAGGAGCTGCCTGAAGGCCAGGAAAAGATGAATCACGGTGAGGATCCCACCATGCTACAGCCCAAATCATGGCCTTAGTCTTACGAGGAACCAGGACCAAGGAAGACATGTCAAGTCAAGCACTGGAACAGGCTGCCCAGGGAAGTGGTGGAGTCACCATCCCTGGAGGTATTTGAAAGATGAGCAGATGTGGCACTGAGGAACATGGTTTAGTGGTAAATTGGCAGTGCTGGGTTAATGGTTGGACTCAATGGTCTTAAAGGTCTCTTCCAACCGAAACAATTCTCTGATTCTGTAAATCCCACTCTTGTCCTGCACCCACCTTAGTGTGTGGCATGCGGCTGAGCCCTCACCTCCTGCACCTTCTCCAGCTCAACCATGGCCTCCCCCAGCTCAGCCCTTACAAAACCCGGTTATGGCTATTCGATCCTCAGACCCGTTGGTGGCAGATCCTCCAACAGATCCTGACACCAGATCCCCAACACAAGCCCTGCCTTCTCAGAGGGCAGGGAAGGGGCCTGCTTGCAGGGAAGGGTCTGCCACCCTCTCATGTGGGTGGCAGGGTCAGCCACAGCGGGGTGTCCGGTGGGAATCCCCCTCCCTCACTGCACAAAACCCAGGCAGGGCTCTGCTCTGGCCCATGAGACGTACCAGTGTAGAAGATGTAGTCAAACTTGTTCTCCAGCAGCCTGGTGGTCTCCTGCACGTCGGCGGTCACCACGGCAAAGCAGTCCTGCAACATAAGAGGAAGAGTCACCCCACTGTCAGCATCTGCCCAGGCCACTTTGTCCCTGTCCCCACCAACAGCATCCCGGGTGTGTGGACACCGGCTGAGTGTGGAGGAAGGAGGTAATGCAGCACCTGAAACCATGGATGGTGTGGTGACGGTGTGTGCGCGGCAGGCACGGTGCCGGGGGGGGCACAAGGCACAGCTCCGTGTGTGCAGGAGCCATGAGACAAGGACAGCAAGAGCTTCTCACCTTGTCCAGGTAGCTGGGCAGCACTTCAGCCACGAGTCTCTCAGTGTTCCTGCTCATCTCCGAGGGTTTGACAATGACACAGTTACCTGGGGGGAGACAGACAGGAGGTCAGAGCAGTGACACGGTGACAGCCAGCCCTTCTGGCACCACAGCCTGGGGACGAGGTGGTGCCCGGCACTGTCTGGATCCTCCGGGCCAGGGGACAGGTTTGGCTCACCGGCAGCGATGGCCCCGATGAGGGGCACCAGGAGGAGGTAGATGGGGTAGTTCCAGGGCGCGATGATGAGCACCACCCCGTATGGGTCCTTGCGGATGAAGGCCGAGTCCAGCCAGGTCACCTGCAGGACACCCACCACGTCAGGAGTACTTCGTTGCACCACCATCTCCATGGCAACATCTCACCCATCTCTGCCCGACGGGTGGTGGGTCCTTCTCCCCATCCTCTCCCTCATCTCCCCCCTTACCAGGTTCTTCTCTGTGTACTTGTCCTTCATCCAGCAGGACAGGTTGTTCAGCGTCTCGTGGATCTCGTTCCTGCTGAGGATGATCTCGGTGAATTCGGCTTCGAAGGGCGGCTGGGGACACAGAGGACCCTACGTGGCAGCTCCGCGTGCGCCGCAGCGCCGCGGCAGCCCTCGTCCCTGCCCTGCGTATTCTTTTAACCCGGGATTTGGGGACCCCGAAGCCCTTCACGTCCCGTGGCGGCTGCACGCTTTGCTCTCACCCCGAAGCTGCACGGCACAGCCCGCCCCGGGGAGGGGGTGAGCCCCACCACGTCTGCGGCGTCGAGGTTTGGTGAGCTCCGAAATCCCGACGCCGTATCACCGGGCCGGTCCTGCCGGCAGTAACCTGCCTGCGGTAGGGCTTTCCCTGCTTGGGGGGGGGGGTTCCACTGAGGTTGGGGAAAATTAAGTGTTTGGGGAGGAGAGGGGTCCGTGAAGGCAGTGGTGGTGTTTTGGGGAAGAAAGGGCTGGTGTGGCTATTAAATCCTGAGTCCGAACCCCTTTTTTCCATCACGTTTTCCCACCGGCAGAAACAAAACCAGCCAGTTGATGGACACCAGCGGGATGGGCTATTTTTTCAGGACCTGCCAGAGAGTAACTCGGGTAAGAGTCTACAAGGATTTAACCCCGTAAATAAAAGCTCAGAAGAGATCTGGGTCCAAATTCCCCCCCACCAACCCCCCTTCACCTTACTTTGACTTTCCCACCGTGGACTTGTCACCGGCATGGGGACGGCACCGGTGCTGAGGGCCGGCGCTGCCAGCACCTCCTCGCCTTCCACGGATGCGGCACACCTCAATGTTTGTCCTACGGTTGGGTTTCTTCTCACCCAGGAGTATGGTGGAAGGTGAGGTGGATGGGGACTGGTGGGGAAGGGGCAGGTTCCAAGGATGAAACCAGCAGTTCCCGGGAGATATCCACCACTCAGGTGTCAAGATTTGGGAGGAAATATGGGAGAAAAGGGAGTGTTCAGATTTTGGAGCCTGTTTGTGTAGGGGTTTTGGCAGAGCGAGCTGAGAAAATGGGGAGGAGATCCACCACCGAGCCTAGGAAGGGGAGAGAGCAGGAAGCAAAGGCTTCCGGAGGTTGTCCTCAGCAGGGCAGGAGGAGGGATGGTCGTGTGGAGAGGGACCCCAAAGGACGGAGGAGTTTGGGAGCAGTGCAGCCATCTGGCTCGGCACGACACGGGGAGGAGAAGCCAGACCGAGAAAGAAGCTGAGCTGCTCCTCCAGGGAGAGAGAAAGCAGATAGCACGGGCTGGATGCCTCTTCCGAGGAAAAGGGAACCTCGGGCAGATGAGGAAGCACGACCGACACTAACGATGGCTATCAGCCCGCTGCGGTGGGCCAGCGGGATGTCTCAGGTGGGCTACAGCCCAGGCAGGAGCAGAGCTTCCACGGGGCTTTCCGAGCTGAGGCCAGAAAAGACCAAGCCGGGTCCCTCGCTGTCGAGTAGAAGAAAGAAGAAGCAGAGACATGATGCCCAGGCAGCGCGTGGCAGGAGGTGCCCAGCACGTCCCCGAGAAGAACCTGGGGGAAGCGCAGGCGGAAGGATGCTGTGCCTGCCTGGTGTGATGGCACGAATCCCTCTCTGGGTGAAGGGAGCCGCCGTCGGTGTTCGGATATCTCCTTTTTCCTTTCATGGGGTGTCGCGGAAGCGTCACGACGGAGCCGCTCGCGTGGCTCCAAAAATATTTGGAAGTATCGTGTGTATTCCCCCTGTTTCTGAGCATCCTCCAGTGAGCCTGGGCTGGGCGGACCCGTGCTCTCACGCCATGCCATGCACCGTCCCCGTGCCCGTGTCCGAGCTGGGCAGGGGTTAATAAGCCGTAGTTATCGCCGGTGGCTCGGGGATAACCCTCAGCGAGGTGCTGCCAACCCAGGCTGGGTGTGGGCAGACACAGAGGAAACCACATAATTAAAAAAATAAATACTAATCGTGACTGTACTGCCGTGAAATAGTTAATAATTGTACCGAGCAAGGTGCTAAATCCCGAATTTTAACCCCCGGCGGCACCGCACTCTCTTGGGCTCGCTGGCAGGGGTGGTTTTTCCCTCCCAGATTGAGCCCCCCCGGGGTGAGGGCGGTTGTGAGCCACCGCCGGTTTTCTTATCTCTTGCGGAAGGTTGGGTGGGCAGGACCTTCACGCCGCAGCCCCGGCCACCGCCCGAGCTGCAGACACCGGATCCGACCGGAGACGCTGACCACCGGCGGGGGAAGGGATGGGCATCCCCTTTCCCTCTGCCAAGGGAGCATCTGGCCGGGACCGAGTCAGTACCGGCGGCAGAGCTTCCCAAACCCCACGTTGGAGGTTTCCCACCGCTGGTGGGTGTCAGTCCCCCGCCCGGATGAGAGGAGAAACACCGAAGCAAATGGAAAACCGGGACGAACCACAGTGAAACGCAGCACAGCTCTCCCTAAAGGGATGAGGCGTTGCTCCGGGTCTCCCCCCAGCGCAAGAGCTGGCTGCTTAAAAATGGGAAAAATGATGTGGAGCCCATCGATCCGGACGGCGGAAAGGATGGGGAGGGTGTCCAACGGGAAGCTGGGAGGTGAACTAGGATGGAGAACGACAGCCGATGAGCCCTTGCGTGGTGCGTGAGGCTCGGGCTGTGGGCGAATGAGCTGTACCGTGGGGGGGCGACTATCAGGCTGGTGGGGCCGGAGCTCTTTGAGGACTTACAGAGACGCAGGGGACGTGTCCGCTCTGCTCTTGGTGACCCTGACATAGGTGTGAGGGAAGGAGCAAAGAGGCAGGGGACAATGCAAAGCCGGCGGGGGGAGGGGGGTCCGGGCTCAGAGCTCCAGGGTGAGCACCCAGAGAAGGGGGAGGACGATGTTTGGTGGAAAGCCCGGGGAGGGGGTGATGGACCAGCCCAGAAAAGAGGGAAACTGAGGCTGATGGGATTGGGAATGGCTAATTGCATCCAGACGTGCCCCGCAGCCCCCCCTCTGCCCACCCCAGGGGCAGGGACAAGCGCTGGAGGAGGTGGGCTGGGACGTGCTCCAGCTCTGTTGCGCCTTCGCTGCCCTCCACCCACACCTCCTGGATCCCAGCCCAGCACGGGAATGGAGCACCCACCAGGTGGGGAAACTCCACTGGGGCACCACATCAACCCTCTGGGCGATGGCAGGAGCCGTCAGAGCTGCGGAAAGCCCCTCAGTTCCTCCGAGGTCCCCCAGCTCCCCTCTCACCTTGCCCATGTCTGAGGCGGTGGCTTCCAGGATGTCCTGCTTCTTCTCATCCAAGAAGCGTCCCAGAGCCTCCAGCTGGGCCACACGGTATTCCATGGGCCGTGTCTTCCCCGAGAGCCACGCTGCCCGCAGGCGGCTCACCAGCCCCGCATAGGGGTTCCTGCTGCGGGGACGGGGACGTCAGAGGGATCCCAGCCCCGTCCCAGCCCCTCGTGCTCCAGGTGACGAGAGAGAACAGCTCCACATCGCCCCAGCCCAGCATCAAACCGCAGCCCTGGGGAGAGGGCAGGTTGTCCGGGACCCCTCCTGCCTCCCCTCCCTCCCGGCCACACACTCTCACCTCGTGGCATCGCCGTCCACGCTCCCCTTCCCACCACCACCATCATCATCCTCGGGGGCTTTCCCAGGGAGCCGCTGCCCGGTGGGTTCGAGGGGCTGCTGCATGCCGGGCTGCGGGAGGAAGGCGCTGCCGGTCTCCGTGGTCCCAAGGGAGCGGCGCGGGGTGGGTTACACCGGGGCTGGCAGCGGGCCGGGCAGGCTGCCGCAACCTCGTACCGTTAGGGCTGCAAACCGCAGGTTCCCCACCGCAGCTAACAGGGCGCCTTACCCAGAGGAGGTGACCTCGGGGAGCTCGGTCAGCACCCCAAGACCGCAGCCAGGATCCTGCCGAGCTCTGGGGCTGCCCGTTGGACCGGCAGGGTGCAGGCAGGGTGCAGGCAGAGTGCAGGCAGGTGAACAGCAACCCCGGTCCACCACCGCAGCCTGCTCCTCCCGCGGAGGGAGGTTACTGGCTTCCTGCTCTGCCCCTTGGCCGCTTGCCCCACCGCACGTCACCGCTGGCTCCCCTCCAGCCCAAACCACTTGGAATGCAAAGCGCACCCCAAATCCAGCCCGAGGCGCTGGGCTGCCACCCAGCCACCGGGTCACGGGGTGACGGAAAGGGGACACAACCCCAATGGTGTGGCTGAAGGTGACGGCGTGATGGATGGGGACACCAGGAGGGTCTGGGCAACCACCGGCCAGGGTTTGGTGGTGAGATTCCTGCCCGGCACCCCCCCGGGATGGGCGATGGAGGCACAAGGCAAGGCCAGGAGGGAGAGCTCAATGCAAAGTCTTTACTACAGGCAGGGTTACACGGAGGAAAAAGCAACAGCCGGCACTGAGAGGAGGGAGAGCGAGGTTCATCCAGAAGAAAAGGTCCGTCTAACGGGAGATGGGGCTAACTGCCGGTCTTCAGCCTCCTGGGGACTCTTTCTCCGCTGGGAAGAGAAGTTCGGGGAGAGAAAAAGAATTTTCTTGCCATTTCAGATGTGTCCCAGCAAACGGTGCGGAGCAGAGGCAGCTGGGGAGGAGCCAGGGTGCAGGAGATGTCCGTCTCCACCATCCGATGTACATCAGGGTGACAGCGAGGCAAAGGACAGGGGACGGGTGCCGAGGAGGGAGGAGGATACTGGCCTCCCACGGAGGGTGGTTTTGCTCCCCAGGGGAGAGCAGGAGTGTCCCCCCCAGTCCGTGAGCGGCGCAGGACAGCCCTCAGAGCAGGGTGCACATGCCCTTGCGCTTGATCTCGAAGGTGGCCGTCAAGAGCCCCAGCTTCTGCTGGCTGTAGGGCGGGTAGCGCAGGGCGTTGAGGGCCTCCAGGCCCATGTTGCGGTGCAGGCAGCCGCGGTGGTGGGTGAAGGTGTCGAAGGTGAACTTGCCGTGGTATTTCCCCAGGCCACTGTTTCCTGCAACACACAGCACAGGTCCAAACTTGCTACAACACCACAAGGAAAACTTTACAGGCTTTTCTCATGCAAATGCTCCCACTGCCGGGCAACGGAGACACAGTGGAGGAGCTCTCATCCTTCCCTGCGCCCTTTCCAGCTCTATGGCCACTCAGTCCAGCAAATCCTTCTGCAGCTCACCACTGTTTGGAGGTCCAAGTGCATCACTTTTACTGGCCGACATAAGCTTTGCTGGGTCTACAAGGCTCAAGTTCCCTCTACAACCCCTACGGTGTTCTACCACATCTACCCATGTTAGGAGCTACCAGCCTGGCCCCTACGAAGGTCAACTTCTTCCTGGAGCTCTTAAAAATCAGAGCCACATTGGCAGCATCGGTTCTCCCAATTCCTGTGGCTGGTTTAAGCTTGAGGTTGCACATCGTGGTTAATAGCTCAATGACTTCACATCCGAGCTATTGGGGAAGCTTTGGCGAAGGCCATCTCACCCTGATGACTTCAGACCCTTCACCTGACCAGGCTGCTTATAAAATAGCTTCACCCGATAATTTGAGGCAGTTTGTCTGAATCATTTCCATAAAGATAAGTTACGGTATGGGAACCAGCAAAAATTGTTCCCTGAGCCACAGTCAGGCGAGGAATTAATTGTGCTTCGATGTCGCGGTGTCCTATTATGTCTGAATCAGCTGCCAGCCCCGACAGAGAAGCTGAGGGTGGGCAGCATAAAACTGAGATATTCTCCCCAGCAAATATTCTGGGGAAGAGACCAGGAGATTGCGAAAGTGTTCTGGGAAAACATCATCAGAGGCTTCCTGCATTCCTGTGTATTCCCCCTCGACAACGCTACAACCAGGGCGCAGGGCTGGGCAGACCTCACTTTTCACCTGAGAAAACAATTGTCGTTGCCCCTGGAGAGCAGAAACTCTCCCTCTTTGCTGAGGAGGATCTCCAAGTTACCATAAGCAGATTTCCCAGGCATTTATAAGCGGTTTGCTCCTACTACTTAATCCTAAAAGGCAGAATGAACGTACAAGCCTGCTCCCAAGTGGCGTTAAGGGCTCCTGTCCAGCACCACGCTGTTTGCAGGAGGAAACTCACCTACCCGAGAAGCGCAACGCCTTGGACGTGCTCCCAGATGAGGAGCAGAGTGGCAGAGAGACCAAAGGGAGCAGCACTTGAGGAGACCCCGGGTAAGCCTGAGCAGGGCAGGAACCCAACCCCGGCACAAAATTCATTCACGGTGCCCAGGCTGCTCAGAAATACCAAGGAAATACACAAGCGGTACAAACTTCTCTAACATTTATATGAAGCATTTCCATGTACGCAGGGAACGCTGGGCTTAGGAGACCAAGCATGGAGAGAAGAAACCTCACAGCGCTCCATGTGTGGTCAGCAGAAATGGGGCTGCAAAGCCTGAGAGCTCAGCCACGGTGCAGTGAAGCAAAGAGCTTCTGGTGGGATCCTATCTGGTGCAGAAGGATTTCCCCACAGACCATTGAGCCCTCCGGACCTGAGCCCCAGACCTGGGTGCTCCATCTCCCCTGAGACCCTTCCTCACCGCAGCCAGCACGGCTCAGGCGCCGTGGGCAGGATCACGCCTGGCTCACGTCGGCCACGGACAAGCAGCTTGGGGGATTTGGACCTACCCATCCCACCGAAGGGCAGCGAGGTCAACGTCACGTGCATCAGGGTGTCGTTGCCGCAGAAGCCACCGCTGTTTGTCCGCTCCAGGACCTGGTTCACCACCTGGGAAGGAAGCAGAGAAGGTGGACAGAGGTTTTACACCCTGGCTCCGCAGGTAATGCTTGTCAAACATCACCCAGCTCATCCCTCAGCCCGGCGTGCCGAGGGCAGCTGGGCTCAAAAGACCCTTTCCAGCGCACGCCATGGGGGGGGTCGGTGAGGTTGGCACTAGAACTACTGCCCCATTGCCCTCATCCCCTTTTCTGATCCATGGATTTTGAGAGATACTCGCTATTTAGCTTAAATAAGTGAGGTTTTTCATTAGAATAAATTACTTAGGGTGTGATTTATGCTGTTTGCCTAGCGTTACTTAGCATGAGTAGCTCGATTTGCTGAAGCCTTTAGGCTGCAATAGAATTAATTTTCTTAGTAACGTTCCCGGCAGGCGGTACAGTGCTGTCTTTGGTCTTTTAGTATAAGGAAAAATGTGGATAACACACTGATGCTTTGGTAGTGTTTTCCCTACGTCCGAGACTTTTCAGTTCCTCACGTTCTGCCAGCGAGCACAGGCGCACAAGAAGCGTAAACCAGGAGATAAGGAGGCTACAACCCTCCGCACAGACTGCAAATCCCCACGGTAAGAGCGGCCAACGGCCAGCGTGGACACAGAAAAAGAATCCAAGGAGGTGTTAGAAGCCCCCCAGACCAAAAATCACCACTGGACTCAAAGATGTGTGACCGGTTGTCGTGGTTTGGGGTGGGCTGGCCACTAAAACACAGGACAGAGGGGCGGGTGTAGAGCTCGCAGGGGTGTGTGAGGTGTGTGAGGAGCAGGAAGGGGCACCCGTTGGCTCACGGGAGCCACCTGCTGTGAAGAGACCACAGTCCTGGCAGTTAAAGACACGGGTGGTGTGTGTGCAACTCCTTGGATGGGGTGTGAACGCTCAGGCAGCGGTTTCTCCTTTAGCGATGGACCGCACGCACCTTGCTGTCGCAGGAGAAGGCGTAGATGGCCAACGGCCGCGGCCGCGCGTTGATGAAGTCAATGGCTTCATCCATGTTGGCCACAACAACGATGGGCAGGATGGGCCCGAAGATCTCCTCCTGCATGGCAGGGTCAGAAGGCAGCACGTCCGCCAGCACCGTGGGAGCTGCAGAGAAGGGTTATCATAGAATGGTTTGTGTTGAAAGGGACCTTGAAGATCATCCAGTTCCACCCCCCCTGCTGCTCCAAGCCCCATCCAACCTGGCCTTGAACACCTCCAAGGATGGGGCAGCCACAGCTTCTCTGGGCAACCTGCACCAGGGGCTCACCACCCTCACAGCAAAGAATTTCTTCCTAATAATCTAAATCTCCCCTCTTCCAGTTTGACGCCATTCCCCCTCGTCCTCGCTATGGCAAGGCACAACTCAGTGCACAGGCATGGGTGGTGCCACAAGCCCCGGACCCCACGCCCTCACCGATGTAGCGCTCCTTCTCGTCCGTTTGTCCCCCGATGGCCACGCGCCCGCTGCACAGCAGCGCCCGGATGCGGCGGAACTGCTTGTCCCCCACGATGCGGCCAAAGTCGGGGGACTCCTGAGGGTTGGAGCCAAAAAACTCAGTGATGGCCTCGCGTAGAGCGGGCATCAGCTTCTCCTGCATCTCCACGCTGCACAGCACGTAGTCAGGTGCAATACAGGTCTGCCCCGCGTTGAAGAAGCGACCCCAGGCCACCCGCCGAGCCACGTTCTGCACATCGCAGACGTCGGACACGTAGCAGGGGTTCTTGCCCCCCAGCTCCAGCGTCACCGGCGTCAGGTGCTTGGCAGCAGCTGTCATGATGATCCTCCCCACGGAGGGGCTGCCTGCGGGCAGGGAAGAGATGTGATCTCAGTGAGGATCCCACCAGCTCCGGCACAGCTCTGGGATGTGGCACTCTGGGGAGCCAAGTCCAGGGGAAACGCACCAAATGCCACCAGACCCTCGAACACACGTACCATGGGTCCTCCAACAGATCCTGACACCAGATCCCCAACACAAGCCCTGCCTTCTCAGAGGGCAGGGAAGGGGCCTGCTTGCAGGGAAGGGTCTGCCACCCTCTCATGTGGGTGGCAGGGTCAGCCACAGCAGGGTGTCCGGTGGGAATCCCCCTCCCTCACTGCACAAAGCCCACGCAGGGCTCTGCTCTGGGCCATGGGACGTACCAGTGAAGAAGATGTAGTCAAACTTGTTCTCCAGCAGCCTGGTGGTCTCCTGCACGCCGGCGGTCACCACTGCAAAGCAGTCCTGCAACAGAAGAGGAAGAGTCCCCCCACTGTCAGCATCTGCCCAGGCCACTGTGTCCCGGTCCCCACCAACAGCATCCCGGGATGCTGCGCTAGGCAGGGTTGGGAACATCATGGCCATGGGGCAGGGACAGGGACAGGGACAAGGACAAGGACAGGAAGAGCTTCTTACATTGTCCAGGTAGCAGGACAGCATTTCGGCAACGAGTCTCTCGGTGTTTTTGGTTGTCTCCGAGGGTTTAACAACAACACAGTTACCTGGGGGGAGATAGACAGGAGGTCAGAGCAGTGACACGGTGACAGCCAGCCCTTCTGGCACCACAGCCTGGGGACGAGGTGCCCTCAGCGGTGCCCGGCACTGTCTGGATCCTCTGGGCCAGGGGACAGGTTTGGCTCACCGGCAGCGATGGCCCCAATGAGGGGCACCAGGAGGAGGTGGATGGGGTAGTTCCAGGGCGCGATGATGAGCACCACCCCGTATGGGTCCTTGCGGATGAAGGCCGAGTCCAGCTGCGTCACCTGCGAGAAAGGCCACTATCTCAGTGCCGTTCCCACCACCTCCTGTCCTCCTCAACCCACTCTGCCCCTCGCCACCCGCGATTCCTCTCCCCCTCTTCTCTTCCCAGGTCAGCCCAGAGCTTCTGCCTCACCAGATTCTTGTCCACGTGCTCGTCCTTCATCCAGTGGGACAGGTTGTTCAGGGTGTTGTTGAGCTCGTTCTTGCAGAGGAGGATCTCGGTGAAGTAAGCCTCAAAGGACGGCTGGGGACAGACATCACATAAGCATCACCTCAACACCGACCCCATCTCCTCCCCTTCTGCAGGAGACCTCTCCCCCTTCTGCCCATGAAGATATCAAGTTATAGCTATTAAGCAAAAGTCGCTGTCACCTCCTGGAACCCCAAGGGAATATCACAGTCCCCAAAATAGGTATTTGGCCAGAGGAAAAAAACAATATTTAATATTTTCACAATATTTAACAGCCTCCTGTGCTCAGCATCTGGGAACTGCTCACCTGGCAACAGAGCCGTGAGCCAAGGGGACACCAAGCAATGTCACCGGAGCCCCAGGAGCTATGGAAAAGCTGGTACCAGTGTTTGAGGCAGCTCCGGGCCACTGACCTGGGATGGAACAGTGCTCTTGTACTGGTGCGTTTGTGTCCCAACCACTTGGGCACATCAGCTGGAAGCAAAGCCCTGAGCTGCCTCCCACAGCCTGTGCATGAAAGTTGAACTTAAGACCTTGCTTTGTTCAAAGAGAAATGGTAAGAAGAGCAACTGCTTCGTTAAACACCTTGTGATGGAGCTCAGCTGAGCGCCACCAGTCTCCTGTCCCAAGTAGAAACCCTCCGTAGCTCCTGGTGCTCCTGCACTGAGCCGGCACATGACTGGGAAAGGCAGGTTGGGTGAGACACCCCAGTTGGGGAATTAAACAAACCCAGCAGGTTTCTCCAAGACAGACCATCCCAACAGGCAATGACTAAATGGATGGTGACTCGGGACCGGTGGCGGGACGTCAGAGCCGGGAACGCAGGGGCTGCCGAGGCATTTCCTGCACACAGTGGGTCCTCTCTGCTACCATAAGCACAGCCATGAAGCACAGATCAGAACCGTTCTTGCAGAAGTGTGAAGACACAAGAAGGTATCTCAGCAGGCTCAGTAAAGCCCCTCCATCAACTTGGAGAGCAAAGCTCCTGCGCTGTGAAGCCGCATTTGCAAAGTGCGATGGGTGCAGCTGACACCCTCCACTGCAACATCCTTTGACTCCTCCAACCCCAAAGTATCCCTGAGTAGGAACCTTCCTCCGTGGCTGCAGCAAAATGCCACTTCAGGGTTGGAAAGTTTGGCTGCTGCCTCCCAGATGGCAACCTCTCACTCCACCACCAAGCCCCATTCAAGAGACCTTCAGGCCTCCAAGCGCCTGGACACGTGCCACTGCCAGGAGGCCGAGCTGGTCCTAGATGTGAGGGGTCAGCAGGCACATCGGATGTCCGGTGAAGCAACGGGGCCGCTCTCAGCCCGAGCTGACAGTTGCATCACTAGGAGGATGAGGAAATTGCTGGTGAAGATGGGCCATTAAAGGATTCGATGGGACACGAAGTTTGTAAGATTGGACATTAAGTCTGAGGTCATCCAAGTGCCTTCAGTCATCAGTGGAGTGAAACCGGCACCCCTGGAGGTGAGGTACCCGCCTCAGATACGTAAGACCAGATGAATTGTCCATCTAACTATGAAGACTCGACTGCATAACAAGCACATTACTAGACAACCGGCTCTAATTACATACAATTAGGAGAGATGAAGGACGCACTTTGAGCGCTGATGCCTATCAACCCCTGGCTGAAGGAGAAGGCCCTCGCCTCAAATAAACAAGACAATTACAAGCCTGGGGAGATGTCAGAACATTGAAACCTGTGTCTGAGGGCACAGCCACTGCGCTGATATACCCACAGACATGACTCCTTTGGGTCTGAGCGCTACCACTATGAGATAAGACCAGTTATGCTGTGCCAGGGTAAGCCTTCCCTCCAAAAACGATTCCTAATGCCACATGACTGAAGCATGCAGGTGTCTGCTGGGCTGCAACACACGTCGGGAAGGAAAAAAGAGGGAGAAAAGGGTCCTGAAGCAACCAGGCAGAGAAGAGATGAGCTGAGACTGCTAGACACGGCCACGGCGGGAATGCTCTCGCTTCCTCGACAGACCATCCGGGAGCTCCCGGCGTGCCACCATACCCAGAGCCACATCCAGGTCCCCACGTGTGCCATTGCATGGCTCAGCGCCGTGCCAGCAAAACCAGTCCCTGCGAGGCCAGCGAGCTACCCCGGCACTGAGCAGCCCTGGGAGGAATGTGCAAGGCCAGCACGTTGCACAACGTCAGTAATCCCAGGTGCGACCAGGTTAGCGAGGAGCACCCCAGGACATCACCCTCTGCGGAGGTCACATGAAGCCACCGGAGACTCAATGTACGGGGAGGATGCAGCAAGTGAAGCTCGGTAACGCTGAGGTTCCCGCCTCACATCGGTCAACGGGGGCTTTGCCCCGTTCAAGTGCACTGGGGATGGGGTTGGCAGCATCGAGCCTGCCCGATGGTGTGGTTCCTACGTGTGCTGTGGCTAAACCCGGCTGCGGATTGCTCTGCAGGGACCCAGCACCTATGGGTGCTCCACACCAGCCCTGGAGCACATCAAGGGGGACGCATGACCCTGACAAGGGGACCCCCAGAGCCCCACACCTGCACCCAGGAGGATGCAAGACCCAGACAAAGGGGTACACAGAGCCCCAAAGATGTGACTTCAGTGGCCAGCACCCAGCCCCCTCTCACCTTGCCCATGTCCGAGGCGGTGGCCTCCAGGATGTCCTGCTTCTTCTCATCCAAGAAGCGTCCCAGAGCCTCCAGCTGGGCCACACGGTATTCCATGGGCCGTGTCTTCCCCGAGAGCCACGCTGCCCGCAGATGGCTCACCAGCCCTGCGTAGGGGTTCCCGCTGCGGGGACAGGGATGTCAGAGGGATCCCAGTCCCGTCCCAGCCTCTCACATTCCCAGTGAGGACGGAGAGGAGCTCCACATCACCCCAACTCTGCTTCACCCCAGTCCAGCATCAAACTGGAGCCCCAGAGTCCCCGGGGAGAGGGCAGGGAGCCTGGACACCTGGGTCTTCCCCTCGCTGCCAGGAGCAAGGGCTCTTTCTGCCCCCTACACATCACTGTTCCAGGCAGTCCCTTGTCTCCTGGCGTGTGGTGGCCTGTAGACCCCAAACTTGTCCCCCAGCATCCCTCATCAGCACCAACCCAGGGATCCCAGCAACCCTGGGACTCCAGCACCCCAGCACAGCCACAGCACCCCCTGCCCACCTCACCCCAGGCACCCCATCTCCCCTCTGCCCCCAGGCACATGCCCCCGGCCCCTCGCTCTCACCATACGGCACTGCAGATCACCGGCCCTTTCCCGCTGCCTCCGCTGCTCCCACTGCCCCCGGCGGCTTTCCCAGCATCGCTGCCCACCGGGCTACACTTGCCATAGCCTGGGGGCTGTTGCCCGGGGGGCTCAAGGGGCTGATGCATGCCGAGCTGTGGGAAGGAGCTGTCGGTCTCCACGGAGAGCGTGGTGGCCCTGGGG
This sequence comes from Vanellus vanellus, assembly GCF_965231255.1. Classification (NCBI taxonomy): domain Eukaryota; kingdom Metazoa; phylum Chordata; class Aves; order Charadriiformes; family Charadriidae; genus Vanellus; species Vanellus vanellus. Next base: position 1,315,550 of record NC_138911.1, on the reverse strand, counting down.
AGACACACAGGGTGGGTTATATTGGAGCTGGAAGTGCTGGAGATGCCGGCTCAGTCCCAAGAGGAATCACCCCGCAGTGAGACTCCCGTGCCCCGAGCCGGCCGGGGCTGCTTGAAGGATGGCTTGGAGCTTGAGGCTGTCCCGGCCGCAGGGTGACTCAGCCCGGCGCGGCTGCCAGAGGCCCCGGTTCACCCGGCAGGGGATGCTTGGGATTCCCGAGCCCTCCCCGAACCCCAGGATGGCCACCAGCCTCCGGCCACGGACCTGCCCGGGACCTCAGGGACCCCAGTGCAGCACAGCATCCCTGTCATGGTCCCCTTCCCCACAGTGGGATAGGGGAGGAGAAAAAAAGGAAACCTCGTGGGTTGAGATGAAGACAGTTTAACAGAACAGGAATGGAAGAGAAGATAATAATATTAACAATAATGATAAAAGAATATACAAAATGAGCGATGCAATGCAATTGCTCACCACCCGACGATGGATTGCCCAGCCCGTCCCGAGCAGCGATCGTGGATTCCTGCCCCCGGGCCAACCCCCATTTATATACTGAGCGTGACATCTATGGTATGGAATATTCCTTTGGCCACCTTGTCCTGTCTACGCTCCCTCTCAGCTTCCATGGGAAGCTGGAAAAAGTCCCTGACAATATAAGCATTACTCAGGAACAACTAAACCAGTATGTGTTACCAAAGTATCCTCATACTAAATCCAAAATACAGCAGCTACCAGGAAAATTAACTCAATCACAGCTGAAACCAGGATAGATTCCCAGGAACCCCGGTGTGAGGCAGCATCCCGGACTGACCCCTGTGGATCCTCAGGGACCCCAGTGAGGGGCAGCATCCCGGGCTGACCCCTGGCGATCCTCAGGGACCCCGGTGCAGGGCAGCATCCCGGGCTGACCCCTGGGGATCCCGGTGTGAGGCCGTGTGAGCCACCACTGGCACTGCCGCAGCTCAGCCCACCTTTGGGCACAGCGTCGTTCCACCAGTACATGAAGACATCCCCAGAGCTGGGAGGCAGAGCCACAGCCCCACATCTCCCCCCTCATCCCTCTCCATGCCCAATGCACCCACCCTTCCTGGAAGGAATCCACCCAGCAGGGTGTCCAATGCCCCACAGCCTCCACCTGCGTGGGGCTGGAGAAGCCCAGCCGTGGGGCCAGTCCAGTGCCACGCAGGGGGGTCTGGTCCCCAGGGCCCCAAGGTGCCTACCTGGGGGGCTGAGCGGTGGCGAGAGGAGCACGAGGCCGGGCTGGCACTGCTGAGGCTCAGGGTGCCTCTCCTAAATGCTGTGGGGCTGGTGGCTGGGCCCCATGGCTAGGGGCGGGCAGGATTGTGCCCCGCCTCCGTGGGGCTGGCAGTGGGGCGATAGCACCCCGCCTCCGTGGGGCTGGCAATGGGGACAAGGCATGGGATGGGATGGGATGGGATGGGATGGGACGGGACAATGGCACTGGGAACTCCCATGGCCATCAAACCATCACCATGAACCCTGACCCATTTGGGACCCCACAGACACCCATCATCCTGCTCCCTGCCACCACCCTGACCCATGGGGACCCCACACACACCTCTTACCTTGATCTCTGGGGCTATTCTGACCCATGGGGACCCCACAGAAACCCACCATCCTGCTCCCCAGGGCCACCCCGACCCAGGGGGACCCCACAAACACCCCATATCCTGCTCCCCAGGGCCACCCCGACCCAGGGGGACCCCATAGACACCCACCATCCTGCTCCCCAGGGCCACTCTGACCCATGGGGATCCCACAGTCACCACCGATGAACCCCACAGGTCCCCTGTCTGTCCACAGGACTGTCCATTCCCACCCCAGTGCTGGCAGGGTGAGCCCCCAGCTCACCCCACACGCCCATCCTGCCCGCCGGCACCGGTTCTTCCCGCCCAGCACCGCAGCCCTCACCTCCCCTCCGCCACGCCAGCTCCCCGCACACCCACTCCTAATTATCCCGCTTTGTAAACAGGAAGGGCAGCAGCCCTGCCCCAAGCACCCCAGGCTCAGCCCCCAAGGCCACGCTCCCTGGGGACCCACAGCAGCCCCCCAGGGAAGGGGGAATGGTCGTCTTCCCCAGCAGCACCCCAAATTGGCACTGCGAGCTTGGCCATGATGCCCGGGGCAGTGCCAGGAGCCAACCCCAGTTTTGAGGGGGGCACAGGGGTCCCCATGCAGCCTCTGCCTTCACGGAGGATGTCACACGTCCACCAGAGAGACCCGCAAGGGACAGCAGCGCATCAGTACCCGATGTGGGTTTGTGGGGAGTACCGGGATCTCCCACCCCAATTTGGGATGTGTCCAGGGAGGAGATGCTCCACACGGACCCTGAGGATGGGGAAAAAACAGGGGAGCGGCTCTCCACCAGCATGACCGGAGCCCGAGCAGAGGTGGCTGCAGAGCTGGGGGCTTGCATGGTGCTGGGGACCCAAATCGGCCCTGGGGAGGGGACACGTTGGGGGTATCACACTCATTATCGCTCATGTTCAGGGCCATGGACCTGCACCCCCAGGAAGGGCCCTTTGCCCCCAGCACCCCGGGGTGGCTCCTCTTGCCCTTGCCCAAGGCGAGAAGGGGTCTCAGGGTGGGTGTTGCTCACTGGCAGCTCCCAGGATCACTCCTGCACCACTCCCGTGCCCCTTCCCGGGGCTGTCCCCTGCCATGTCCCACGGGAGCCACAGCCTCAGCACCCTCCCCACGTGGCACTGGCTGTTCCTCCACCGCATCTCAAGAATCCTCCGCTACCGGCTGGGCCGGATCCTGCCCCGGCACCCCGTGACGGAGATTTCACCCTCTCCACCCTGCCCAGAAGTTTCCCCACCCTGCCCCGGGGCACCGGCATCGCCATGTGCCTGGCCCCAGGTTTTGGGTGACGCGGGAAGATGTGTATACCCCATCACCCCCCCAAAAAAACAGCCCCGCACCCCCAAAACAGGGTGTCCCCCACCCAGGCACCATGCCACATCACCCGGGCTGGGAAGGGGAAGCGAGAGCAGCAGGGCGGACACCCAGTGCCATGGGCCACCCCAAGCAGGCAGCACCCACAGCAGGGCCCGGTGAGGGTGCTGGGGGGGGGGGACGATGGGGGTCAGGGGTGCTGGGGAGCGGGGTGCTGTGCAGGGGGAGGGATGGGGTCTGTGCGGGTTGGGGTGGGGGGGCTGTGCGGGGAGGGTGCGATGGGGGCTGTGAAGGTTGGGGTGGGATGGGTGCTGTGCAAGGGGGGGTCAGGGTGCAGGGGGGGGCATGTGTGCAGTGGGTGCTGTGCAGGGGGGGTCAGGGTGTTGGAGGGGTTGCAATGGGTGCTGTGCAGGGGGGGGTCAGGGTGCTGTGAAGGTTGGGGGGGGGATAGGCACTGTGCAAAGGTGGGGGGGGGGCAGGGTGCTGGGGGAGGTGCAATGGGTGCTGTGCAGGGGGGGTCGGGGTGCTGAGGACGGGTGCAGGTGTGGGGTACCGGGGGTGCGGGACACCGGGTGGGGGGGTACGGGAGCGGCCCCTTTAAACACCCCCGTCCCGCCCGCCCCATCCGAAAGAGGAAGCGGCGCCCGCCCCGCCCCCCCCCGCACGGCTCCGGTACCGGGGAGCACCGGTCTGGGGCTGCAAAGTACATGGGCGCATGGTCTGGGGGTGCTGGGCACAAGGCTGCACGGTGCTGGGTGTAGGGGTGCAGCGTCTGGGGGTGCAGGACCCGGGGGTGCAGGACCCGGGGGTGCTGAGCACAGGGGTGCGGGTCTGGGGGTACAAACCACATGGGTGCAGGGCTTAGGGGTGCCAACAGGGTCCCCCCACCCCTGACACCATCCAGGCCTCCCCCCCGCAGAGGCAGCGATGGAGAAAGACCCCAGCTGCTACCAGGATGCGGCCAAGACGGTGGCGGGCGACGGGCTGGGCGCCGAGGGGACGGAGACGCAGGTGAGACCAGGGAGGGGGGGCCACCCATGGGGGCCAGGCCTGCGGTAGCCATCTCCAGGGCTCTGACAGCCGGGGTCACCCACAGCTGGATGACTTTGTGGGTGCACACCCCGACTACAATGAGGAGGAGGAGGAGCAGAAGTATTTCCGCCGCAAGCGCCTCGGCGTGGTCAAGAATGTGCTGGCTGCCAGCTTGGCCGGCATGCTCACCTACGGCGTCTACCTGGGTACGGCCTTACCCCTCCCCAGGGAACCCCCTATCAGGGTGTGGGGGGCTCAGGGTGGGGGGTGACGGCCGCTGGACCCCCCCCAGGCCTGCTGCAGATGCAGCTGATCCTGCACTACGACGAGACTTACCGGGAGGTGAAGTACAGCAACATACAGCTGGAGGACATCGACCGCAAGGTGCTGATGGGCATCAATGTCACCCCTGTCGCGGCGCTGCTCTACACGCCCATCCTCATCAGGTACGGCGCCGCTCGCGCTCCCCGCCGGCACGCTGGCACAGGCACCCACGCTTCCCCTTCCGCACCCCGGCAGGTTTTTCGGCACCAAGTGGGCCATGTTCCTGGCAGTGGGGATCTACGCCCTCTTCGTCTCCAGCAACTACTGGGAGCGCTACTATACGCTGGTGCCCTCCGCCGTGGCCATCGGGGTGGCCATCGTGCCTCTCTGGGCTTCCATGGGCAACTACATCACACGGTAGGCAGTGGACGGGGGTGGACAGCGGGGGCTGGGGGGTGCCAGCTGACCTGCCATGTCACACAGGATGGCCCAGAAGTACTACGAGTACGTCAACTACAAGGAGGAACACGTGCAGGAGCAGCAGCGGGCACCACGAGGTGCCTGCAACACCTACATCGTCATCTTCCAGACCATCTTCTACACTTGTTTCCACGTGAGCACCAGCAGGGCACGCGGCACGGGTAGGGGGACGCGCTGGGCAGCCTGGTACTGAGCGTCCCCTGCTCTACATCTTGCAGCTGAGTTTCGTCTGCGCTCAGATGCCCATGCTCTTCTTCCTCAACAACTACCTCTACCAGCTCAACCACACGCTCGCCGAGGTCAAGCACTGCGGTGAGCACACAGGGGTTGCGCGGTGGCACGGGGACCTCCCCGGTTAGGGCTGAGCCATGGTGTGCGCCCCCCCCCCCATTAGGGACCCTGAGTCACGGCACGCTGCCCGGCTTCAACAAGACGGTGCTGCAGAGCCTTCCCCGCAGCGTCAACCTCATCATTGTGGAGAGTGCCCTGATGGCAGCCGCCTTCCTCGCCATGCTGGTGGTGAGTGCCGGGGCAGCAGGGGATGGGACGGGATGGGACGCCGGCGGTGCCTCACCCACGGCCACACGGCAGGTCCTGGTGCTCTGCGGCTCGGCGTATCGGCCTACGGAGGAGATCGACCTGCGCAGCATTGGCTGGGGGAACATCTTCCAGCTACCCTTCAAGCACATGCGGGACTACCGCCTGCGCCACCTCTTCCCCTTGTTCATCTACAGCGGCTTTGAGGTGCTCTTCGTCTGCACCGGCTTCTCCCTGGTAGGGCTTGGGGACAGGGCGAGGGGTGACAGAGTGGGGACAGCCTGGCCAGCCAGCACTGAGCCTGTCCTCCTTGCAGAACTACGGCGTTTGTGCCCTGGGGCTGGAGAAGTTAGCGTACCTCCTCATGGCCTACGGCTTCTCCGCCTCGGCCTGTTCCAGCCTGGCCCTCTGCATGCTGCGCCTGCGGCGGCAGATCCCGCTTCTGGCCGGAGCCTTCGTCCACGCCGCCCTCCTGGTGACTCTCTTCTGCTGGGCACCTGAGCCCCGGCACCTGGTTCAAGCTCCTCTGCTCTACGCCATAGCCGTGCTCTGGGGCACGGGCAGTGCCCTCAACAAGACCAGCATTAGCAGTGAGTACCAGGAAGGTCCCCAACACAGCCTCTCTTGTCCCCTGGCACAGCCAAGTTGTCCCCAGCTCCCCAAAACATCTTCTCCTCGTGTCCTCTGGCACCGCAACCTGGTGGTCCCCAGCTCCTTGGACGCGCTGATAAGGAGCAGAACAGACCCACTGCAGCCGGGTCCTGCTAACAGTGCCCCAAGAGGGGACACCAGCATGGGAGGGGGATGCTGACAACCGGTCTCCTCTGGCGCAGTCCTCCTGGGCATGCTGTACGAGGACAAGGAGCGCCAAGACTTCATCTTCACCATCTACCACTGGTGGCAGGCCCTGGCGATCTTCACCGTCTACCTGTGGTCAGGACTGCCCATGAAGGTAAGTGCGTCTGGGTGAGCAACCGTCCCTGCAGCGTCCCCCAGCTGGTTCCATCACCTCCAGAGCCTGCCGGGCTCAGGGAAGGTGCGGGACCATGCCAGTTTCCCGCTTTGCCTTCCTGCAGGCCAAGCTTTCCATCATGCTGCTGACGCTGGCGGTGGCAGTGGGGGCCTACCTCTGGATGGAGCGCAAGCTGGCGCAGCACGTGACGTACCGCCTGCCCCGCATCCCCCGCCCGCGCCACAAGATGCGCGGCTACCGCTACTTGGAGGAGGACGACTCAGACGAGACCGGCTCAGAGGGTGACGGAGGCAAAGACAACAATGACGAGCACACGGTGGACTCCACCAGCACGGATCACCTACCAAAAGATGATGGGGGCCAGCTGGATTAGAGACAGCCTGTCCTGTCTGACCACTACGGTGCCCCCCCCTCCCCGGCTCTCTGAACCTGATGGGGGAGTCCACAGCCCTCCCTGGAACTGCCCAACCCCCCCGAGCAGGCACAAACTTCCACGGGCCCCACACAGGCCAGGCTTGCAGCCCCCCAAACCCCCTGGGCAGGCCCGTAGACACCCTAGCCAACACTGCAGACCCCCTGGCCAGGCGCAAAGCCCCCCGAGGCAGGCCCACAGAGTCACTGGACAGGCCCACAAGACCACCTACCCAAGCTGGCAGCCCCCAGGCAGCCCCACAGTCCCCCCAGGCAGCCCCACAGAACCCTAGCCAAGCCTGTAGCCCTCCCAGGCAGGTCCACAGCCCCCCAAGACAGGTTCACAGCCCCCTCAGACCAGGCCCGCAGCACCACAGCCATCCCAGCCAGGCCCACAGGCACCCCAGGCAGACCCAGAGACCCACAGACACCCTAGCCAAGCCCACAGGTACCTCAGGCAGGCCCATAGACCCCCAGGCCAGGCCCACAGCCCTTCACTCCACCCTCACACCCCCCCCAGGTAGGCCCACAACCCCCCCTCTCGCCAGGCCAGGCCAGGCCAGGCCAGGCCCGCAGCCCCCCACCACCCCCTGAGGTACCCCATCCAGGCCGGGGCGACCCCCCTTTTGTCCTACCTGCGGCTCAATAAAAGCTCTCTCTCCCCTCCGCCCAGTGCCGCCATGCTCTGCCTTCGCGTCGTCGCGGCCTCACCATGAGGGGGAAGCAGGCACCCGCGCTCCCCTGGGCGGGGACTACAGCTCCCGGCGTGCAACGCGCAAGGCGCGTTGCACGCCGGGAGCTGTAGTCCCCGCCCACACGCGTAGCACCGCTCCGCCTCCCTCCGCTGACTACCCTACCCACAATCCCCCGCGCCGCAAGGGAGAGGGGGTGCGCGGTCACGTGTGCCGGGCGGCGGCGCATGCGCGCTGCGGGCTGTTGTTGTGGCGGCGCGGCCCGCGGCTCACCCGGCCGGTAGCGATGAGCGACAACGATGACATCGAGGTGGAGAGCGACGTGAGTGGGTCCCCCGCCACCGGGACAACCCCCCCTCCTCCCGCCATCCCCTCCCCTCCCGGTGTCCGCAGCGCCGGGGAAAGCGTGTGGGGGGGTAACGTTTGGTTTCTCTTTCTCCTTCCTCCCCGCCATCACCGTCCTCTTCCTCTTCCTCCTTCTCTTCCCCGCCGGTCCGGTTCCCTCAGGAGGAGCAGCCGAGGTTTCAGTCCGCGGTACGTCGTTGCAGCATCCGGTACCGGGAGCACGTGGGGGAGAGAGGGGCGGGGGGGGGGGGGAGGGGAGGGACTGCGCCTGTGCAAGGGTGGGGGGGGGGGGGTCGACTTTTGGGGGGCCCTGTGGGGCGGAAGCTCTTCTGGGCGGGACACCTGTGGGGCTGGGTTTTGGGTAGGGGACACACACCTATGGGACCGTGTCTTTTGGGGGGAGGACTTTAGAGGGGCCCTGTGGGGCTGAGGGTCTTGGCAGGGGGGGGAGTGGGGGGGTGTCCTTTTGGGCTGTTTTTTGGGGGACTCGTACACCTGTGGGACCATGTCTCTTGGGGGGAGGTGACATTGGGGGGGCTCCTGTGGGGCTGAGGGTCTTGGGGGGGGACATACAGACACCTGTGGGACAATGTCTCTTGGGGGGTGGGGAGTGACTTTAGGGAGATCTTGTGGGACTGAAGCTCCTTGGGGGGGTGGAACCTGTGGGGCTGGGTTTTGGGGGGGACACACACCTGTGGGACCGTGTCTCTTGGGGGGGAGGTGACATTAAGGGGGGCTGAGGGTCTTGGGGGGAGGTGGGGACCTGTGGGGCTGGATTTGGGGGGGTGACAGACACCTGTGAGGCCATGTCTCTTGGGGGGGGGGGGGGGGGGACACTTTAGAGGGATCTTATGGGACTGAAGCTCCTCGGGGGGGGGACAGACACCTGTGGGACCGTGTTTCTTGTAGGGGGGGGTGAATTTAGGGGGATCTTGTGGGACCAAAGCTCCTGGGCAGGGGGAGAACCTGTGGGGATGGGTTTTGGGGGGGATACGCACACTTTGAGAGCCACGTCTCTTGGGGGGAGGAGGGTTTGACTTTAGGGGGGCCCTGTGGGGCTGAGGCTCTTGGGGAGGCAGGGAGGGAGCTGCGGGGCTGGGTTTTTGGGGGGGACACACAACTAGGGGGGGAGCGGGGTGTGACTTTAGCAGGGCGGAACATGGGAAGGTGGCAGCTCCCTTCGCTTTCAGTTTCCCCTGGCCTACACCGGCTCCGGGCACCTCATCCGGAGCTGCCAGCGCTGGGTTTTGGGGCGAAGGTCAATGGGGCGGCTGCTAAAACGTCAACGAGGCTTTTCACGGTGACTTCTGGGACCCGTGGGGCTGTCCCTCAGCAGGTCGTGGTTTCCCTCCATGGCGCCATCCATCCCCTTCAAGCTCCTCTTCTCCTCTTCTCTCTTCAGGCCGACAAACGGGCTCATCACAACGCGCTGGAGCGCAAGCGCAGGGACCACATCAAGGACAGTTTCCACAGCCTGCGGGACTCCGTCCCCTCTCTTCAGGGAGAGAAGGTGAGTTTATGGAGCGTGGTGCGGCCTGGACGGGGATTTTCCACGTCGGCGGGGCTGAGCCGCGGTTCCTTGGCCGCGGCGCTTGCCGAGCGGCATTCCTGGGGGCAGGTCGTGTACCCCAGCCCTCCCCGCTCGCTGCCGGCCTGATGTGCGAGCTGACACAGCCACAACCACAAAACCACTGATGAAATGCAAAGAGTAAATTTAATCTCAATACCTCGTGAACCAGGGGGGATCTCCAACGCGGCACCCGGGCAGAGGCACGCAAGCGGGATCGCGGGCACCGCGGGGCTCGGTCCGTGTTAGAGTCCTTGTTCGTGAGCGAGTGTCTGAACCCGCCGTTCTCGCCTGTATTTCAGGGATTCACGCAGGTGTAGTTTCACACTGTGCTTCGATCTTTCCCGCAGCAGGGCAGGAATCTTGGGCACGTTTGATAAGGTGCCTCCAAGTCCATCCCAAGCCTACGTTATCTTAGGTGCAGATGTCCTACCTGTGGAGCACCCAAGGCTACGCAACGATTAGTGTGATATATGTTTTCCGATACCCCGGGTGCAAATCACTTAAGTGTGTTTACAATCCTCCTCACCCATCTTCTGTTACTTTCCTGCACCCGACCTGCCCAGACCCTGTTTTTTTGGGAACACGGAGGAGGCGAATCCACCTCCTGCAGGTGGATCTGCCACGGGGCACCTCTGCCCGCTGGGGACAGTGACACTTTGCTCGGGGGCTGTCAGCACTCTCATGCGCATCGGTAGCTTCTCGTTTTGGGGGACATTTCGGCTGGGGCCAAGCCTGAGCCGAGCACCATCGGCGGGTTCCAGAAATGACCCTTCCCGGCGCCAGCGAGGCTCTGCCCTGCTACAGGCGTCCCCATTTGGGTCCCTGCTGGGGACGAGAGCTGCGCTTCACTTCACCCAGTGACATTGGCACCGCAGAACAATGGCAAAATCTTTTCTGCTGTGCCACGGGTGGGACGGGGCGGACAAAATCCCGCCGGTAACCCCTGGGCTAGGTCTTTATCTTGCCTCTGTCTTTTCCCACTATTGCAACAGGCATCCCGGGCCCAAATCCTGGACAAAGCCACAGAGTACATCCAGTACATGCGCCGGAAAAACCACACGCACCAGCAGGACATTGACGACCTCAAGAGGCAGAATGCTCTCCTGGAGCAGCAAGGTGAGCTGCAGAGGGGGGGATCCCATGGGAGACGGGGTTGGGGGGGGGTGATACATGTGCCGGAGCTTGGGGAACACACGTGTCGGAGCCCCAGGGGTGACACGGCGGCTTTGCCTTGCAGTGCGTGCGCTGGAGAAAGCCCGGTCGAGCGCCCAGCTGCAAGCCAACTACCCCTCGACGGACAACAGCCTCTACACCAACCCCAAGGGCAGCACCATCTCCGCCTTCGACGGCGGCTCCGACTCCAGCTCCGACTCGGAGCCCGACGAGCCGCAGAGCAGGAAGAAGCTGCGCATGGAGGCCAGTTAGGCCCCCTCCCACGGCCCCCCGCTGCTCTCAGCCGCCCGGCTGTGTAAGGACTCTCTCCCTTCTCTCGTAGAGGCTCTCGGACTGCAGCTTCCCAGCCCTCCCCGGCCCCTTTCCCCGCTCTAACCGCGACGGCCCCGGGGGGAGCCGGCCAGGCAGGGCCTCGCAGCGCCCACCCTACAGACTTGAGGGAGATCCGGAGCGGGGAGGGGGTGCAAGGAGATGCCCCCATCGCCTTCCCACAACTAGCGAGCCCCTCCCCCCCTCTCCCTTCTGATTTTATATGAGCATTTCTATTTATACCCGGGGACCACGGCAGTCCTGAGCTGAAGGGTGAGGCTGTGCAGGAGGCAGGCAACGTCCCATCCCCCCCCCCAAAAAGGCCAGGCCCCCACGGGGAGCTGCGCCTGCCCCCTCCCCCCCCCTTCTCCCCAGGCAAGCGCTGGGGGGGGTCTCGCTATTTATTTTCTGCGTCTGCAATTCCACCTCCCCCCCAGCGCCTGCGAGAGCCGAGGAGGGGGGGGGGGGGGGAAACAGCACCCGCACCCCTCCTTCCACTAGTGGGGGCTGGGCTGGGTGTCCTGCCCCCTCCTCCTTCCCTCCCTCGCCCCCCCCCCCCGAAAACCGCCTCCCCCAGCCTTTCCCCACCTCCGTGGCATTTTCTGATCTCTAGTGTCCCGTCCCTGCCCCGTAGGTGTCCCCTGTCCCCGTTTTGATGCCATTCATTCCACGGATCTAAGGTATGTTGTACATACTGCCCAGAGTTGTCTTGCAAGTTAAGGCTTCCCTTTACTATAAGACTATAAATAATAAAAACAACAAAAAAAAAAAAAACCCAAACAACTTATTTTATCTTTCCCCGTGGTAGCCGTGTTTTCTTGGGGCGGGAGAGGAGGTGGCACCAGGAGAGGCTGGAAACAGCCCAAGCTCGGTGTCACCTCCTGCCCCCACGGCCACCGTCGGTGGCACAGCGGCAGTGGCAGCGCCGTGCCCTCCCCGTGCACAGGAGACGGCAGGTGTCTGTTCGGATTTATTGATGCCAAAAGCTCTGCCGTGTCCCGTGTTTTCCCCCCCCTCCCTGCCAGCTTTCAAGGGGGGCGGGGGGGGGATGGCGGGGGGCAGCGGGATGCCCGGCCGGGACCTGGTGGCCACGGTGGCCATGGGGCAGGCCGGTTTTTGGTATTGCTAGCACCCTGAGGACCTCGCTCTGCCCGTCCGTGTGCCGAGATGCCGCGGTGGCTCCCCCGCCGGCGCCGAACTGGGCTACTCCGCACAGTCTGGGGGTCCTTAATCGTCGGCAGCGGCCGCCGGCTCCAGGCTGGGCACGGGCTGCTGCAAGAAGTGCATCACCGCTCGCGTCACCTTTTCGGGGCCGATGTTGTAGACGGGGTGGGTGGCCTGCTGCGAGAGACAGCCAGCGAAAAAAAGAGGAGGTTAATGCCGTTTCTGGTGTTGAGGACGGGCAGAAGCCACCAGCTTGTCCCATCCCCCCCTGCCCTGGTGGCTCACGGCACTGCCCAGTACCAACCAGGCGGTTCTCGGGGACACCCAGGACCGTTTCGTGGTGGAGGTCGCCGCTGCCGAAGTGCTGGGCGATGGCGAGCCCGCTCAGGCAGTAGCAGGTGTGGTAGAAATCCCGGGACCTTGCAGGCAGAGAGGGGTGGGAAGGATATTGGGGTGCTGAGACAGGGGTATCCCCCCCCATCACCCCATCCCTGAGCCGGTACTCACTTTCCCGGCTTGTCGAGGAGCCCCCCGGCCGGGCACTGGCAGCACAGGAGGATGTATTCCTGCAGCGCCAACTGGTCGAACATCCAACGTCTCATGCTGAGCGCCGTGTCGCCTGGAAAGGGGAAGGAGGTGAAATAGAGGAGGCAAAAAACCCACCACCACCCCCAACCGGGGGCCATCCCGCACGCCCCGGGGGAACCAGCGAGGGGTTTGCCCGGCAGACGGTCCAACCTTGCTGCCAAAAAACCTGCGGGGGAAGCACAAATCGCCCCCAAAACTCAGCGGGGACATGGGGACGCCCGGGTTACGCTACGCTGCGCTGCGTCCCCTCGCCGAAACGCCTTCATCCCCCCCACCAGCCTGCCGTAGAGGTGGCGGTTTTGGGGGCGAAGGGAGCCGGGAGTCCCCCGGTCGCGGCCGACTCACCCCTGGCGTGGAGGGCACGGTGGAGCAGGGGCAGGAGCCCGGCTTGCCAGAAGGAGTAGCAGCCGTCCACCAGCTTGTTGCAGCGTCCCTGGAAGCCGCCTTCAAACCGCATCTGCCGGCCGGTCACCCAGTGCTGCGTGGGACGGAGAGGAGCCGGTGGCAGCGCGAGGACGGGGCTGTCACCGGCATCACCGACCGGCTGAGAAACCCCCCCCTCGTCCCGGGAGAGGCGAGGCGCCGCACGCACGGCGCCAACTCACCAGCAAACTCCGGAGGTTCAGCAGATGTTCCTCCCGGAGGATGACCAAGGCGGCCATGCCGCAGAAGGTGTACCCGCCGTGGGCCTCCATCCCCGGCACCCCGCCGATGCCGCCCTCCCAGTTCTGGCACCTGGGGGGGGAGCAGTGGGGTGAGGATGGCGCCCAGGCGAAGCCGCCTGTCCCCGTAACCCGTCCCCGAGGCGGACCCTTCGGCTCTCACCTGGCGATCCACTCGGCCGTGCCGGCGAAGAGCGCCGGCGTGAGGAGGTTGGTCAGGGAGGCCACGGAGGCGGCGCAGTAGGCGCTCCTGCGGGAAGACGGGCGCTCAGGGCCGCCGCACCGGCTCCCCGCCGGTCGGGAGCGTGGCAGAGCCGCGTCACGCCACCCCCACGCCACCGGGAACCCACCTGACGTCCACCTCGCCGCCTTCGTGCATGAGGAAGGAGCCATCGGGCTGCTTCAGCGAGTGCAGGTACTCCAGCAGCTTCTTCCTGCGAGACGCGGTGGGCTGCGAGGATGGGGACACACACACACACGCGCGTCCTGTGTGTCCCCCCCCGGCCCCGCACCCGCCAGCCGGACCCCCCCTCCCCGACCCCGCAGCGCCGCCGGCCGTACCTGTCGATGACGCCAAACGCCTCCTCAGTGCCGATGATGCAGAGGGTGTTGACGGCGGCGTAGGTGGGGGCCAGGTGGGGGTATTGGCCGGGACCCCCCCCAAAACCGCCCTTGGGGCTCTGGCAGCGGCTCAGGAACTGGCAGACGCTGCCGGGGAGGAGGGGGGGGGGACACACACAGGGTTCGGTGCTCCCCGGCACTCGGTGGGGTGATATTTCCCACCCGGGTGGGGGAGAACCCTTCCCCATGGTCATCCCCCCCCACACCATCTGCAGCTCCATGGTGGGACGGGGGCCAGCCCAGCCCCGGTGTGTGTCCCCCCCCCGGCCAAGGTCAAAGCCGGGGGGTTTATCTCTCCCCCCCATCTCCGTCCGTCACAAGAGCGAGGCCGCAAGAATAGGCGGCATTGACGGCCGCCGGGCAGACAAAGCGCTCCTTTGGTCCCCGCCAGCGCGCGGGGACAGCGGGTGGTGGCACCTCCGGCATCACGCGGGGCAGCCCGCGGGGCCACAGCCGGGGCGGCGGTTGGGTGTCCATCGTGTTTCCCCCCCCCTTCCTCCCTCCAGGTACGGTTTCCCCCCCCCCCCCGCAGCTCTCGCCGCGCCGGTGCCGCTTACTCGGAGGCGACGGAGTCGGGAATGGGCTCATCCAGCAGCTCCAAACTGTGCAGGATCCAGTAGCAGAGCCAGGGGCGGCTGGCGTCCAGACACTGCGGGGACCAGAGGGGACAGTCAGGGTGGCACGGTGCAGGCAGGAGCAGGCAGAGCTCGGTACAACACGGTACAGGCAGGAAAACCCCTCCCGGGAGCTGCCGCTCTGGAGCATCACCGCCGGGGATGAGAGTGACCCGAGGGGACACCAGGAACCCAGGGGGGACGGCGGTGACAACTCCGGCAGCGGCCCCGGGGCGAGGAGTTTGCCCTGGCCGGAGGGCAGAGCGGCGCCGCCGGCAGCGCCGGTACCTCGTAGGCTGCGGAGAGCTGCCGGAGGCCTCTCTTCAGGTAATGGAAGTGCTTCTCCCGCTGCAGGACAAACCTGGAAGACAGTCAGGGGTGGGCTGGGCCGGCAAAGCCCGGCCAAGAGGGGACACGACCCACCGCCTTCGGGGCTGGTGTCCCCCAGCAGGGGACAGGATCCCACCCCACGACCCGCAGGAGCGGCCGGGTCTCCATTTTTTTGGGGGGGTGGGGTTATTTATCTATGGTTAGGGAGAATTTTGGCAGGTGGCACACGTACTGCGAGGCGTGATGCTTCGTCTTGTAGGCGTCGAAGATCTCCTGCACGATGTCTTCCACCTTGGTCTGCCGCCGGCCACAGCGTGGAGGGGTGAGGGCCCGGGGAGGGGCGACGGGACGGGACAGGGGGACGATAAAGACCCCGGTGAGTTCCGGGAAGTGGCTCAGCCCTCCCCAAATATGCCCACCCCCCCCTCCCCACGCAGCCCCCCAGGTTGGGGGGGGGTGTCCAGCACCGTCCGGTGTCACTTCTCAAGTCAGTTTGGTTCATCCCGGGACCCCCTCAACCTAAAATACCGGGATGGGACGGGACGGCACAGCCGGGGAACGCCCCCCCCGGGGTTGAGAAACGCCGGCGGCACCTTTCACCCCGACAGCGCCCGTCCCGGCACCCAGGGGAGCAGCGGCAGTGCTGGGGCTGGATCGGGCCCCCCCGGAGGGATGGAGGGGGTGACCGGCCCCCAGGACCCCCTCGCGCTCGCCAGAGAGGTCCCGGGTGACGTGTGTCAGCCTCCCCTCCCCCCGGTGGGTGTCCGTCCCCCCCGGAGCCACTGTGGTTGGCGGGTGGCAGCTCCCCAAAAGGCCGGGTGCCAGGCGGGTGGAGGGGTGCGTGGGAAGGAATTGGGGCAGGGATCAGCCAGCCCCACGGCACCCCACAACCCAGCCCCACGGCACCCCACAGACCAGCCCCGTGGCAGCCTGGGACCCTCAGAGACAGCCCCGCGGCACCCCAGAGCCGAGCCCCACGGCACCCTGCCGCCCCAGCCCCACGGTGCCCTATGGCACCCCATGCCCCAGCCCCACGGCACCCTCCCACCCCAGCCCCACGGCACCCCACAACCCAGCCCCATTGCACCCTATAGCCCAGCCCTACAGCACCCTCCCACCCCAACCCCACGGCCCCCCGCACCCCCGCCCCACGGCCCCCCACACGCGGGCCGACTCCCCCACGCCCGGCCCCACACCGGGCCTCCGCCCCCGGCCCCGGCCCGCACCTGCTCGGCGGAGGTGGCGGTCCGCAGCCCGTCGTCCCGCAGCCGCCGCCGCCCGCCGGGGGAGGGGGGGGAGGCTCCCGCCATGCTGCCGGCGGCTCGCGCCGGCGGGGGCACCGGGACGACGGCGGCCGGGCGGGGACATTCGGCCCCGCCCCTCGCTCCGCCCCTCTCCCCGCCCCGCCCCGCCTGGCCCCGCCCCGCCGCCGCCCGCGCCCTGGCGCGCATGCGCGGCGGAGCCGGCCGGGAGGGAGCGCGCCGCTTCGCCGCGTGGCGTCACCGCGCCGTGACGTCATGCCGGGCTTACCTGAGCGCCGCGCTGCCCTGCGTTATTGCGTCATTGCGGCGCGTCATGGCGCTGCAGGGCTGCATCCCTGTCCGGCAGCAGCGCGTCGCCTCCTCAACGCTGCGGCACCGCATCACCGCCGCGCTGCGTTGCATCATCAGACCGCAGCACCGCGTCACAGCGGTGCACGGTTGCGCCATCGCGCCACGGCACTGCGACGCTGCTGCGCGGCATCGCATCATCACACTGCAGGGCCGCGTCGTGGCATGGGAGCGCTGCATCACGTCATCACACCGCGTCACTGCCACGCGGTGTCGCATCATCACGCTACACCGCGCCGCATCATGACACTGCAGCACTGCGTCGCGTTATCACAACGCTGCACTGTGTTGCATCATCAGACCGCAGCACCGCATCACTGTGGTGCACGGTTGCATCATCGCGCGGCATCGCATCATCACACCGCAGGGCCGCGTCGTGGCATGGGAGCGCTGCATCGCATCATCACACCGCATCACTGCCACGCAGTGTTGCATCATCACACCTCAGTGCCGCATCCGTGGACCGCAGTGCTGCGTTGCGTCATCCCGTCCGGCACTGCATCACCCCTCTGTGCCGCGCCGCGCCGTGCCCATGTGCCGCGGGGCTGTCCCGCCATGGCGGTGCGCAGGCCGCTGCGTCACAGCGGCGGTGCCGCCTCGCTGCATCGCCACGCGGCCTCTTCGCCGCCACGCCGCACCGTGTGCCGCGCCGTGCCGCCCTGCCGCAGGCCGCAGCAGAGGGGCCGCGCTGTCCCCCACCACCTACGGCCACACTGCCCGCGGGTGCCCTGCTCTGCCCCGGGGGCCCTCCAGCCCCCCCAACCCCCCCCGGGTCCCCCGGCCCTGGGACATCCCGCTGCCCCCCCCCCCCCCAGTCCCTCCGTGGGGGTCCCCGGGTGCAGCTCCGTCTGTCCCCCCGCCGTCCCCTGCTGCACCCCCGGCTGTTCACCCCCGTGTCCCCCACTCTCTCCTTGGGGGGGTCCCTGGTGTGTCCCCAGATGTCCTCTCCCCACAGTCCCCAGTGCCTCCCCCCGTGTCCCCCCGCCCGTCCCCTGTGTGTCCCCACAGTGCCTCTGAGCACCTCCCACTGTCCCCAGCAGTGTCCCCTGCCGCCCCCCGGCCGCCCCCCCCAATTCTCATCCCCCGTGTGTGTCCCGCTGTCCCCGAGCATCTCCCAGTGTCCCCTCCAGTGCATCACCCGTACCCCCCCCCCAGTTCCCCACAGCATTCCCCCCCGGTGACCCAGACCACCTCCCGATGCGCCCCACGGTACATCTCCGGTGTCCCCCTCATGGTGCCCCAGATCACCTCCCGGTGCCCCCCCCCTCCCGGGAGCATCCCCCGGTGCATCCCCGGTGTCATCCCCCTCCGTTCCCCGGTTCATCCCCCGTGTCCCCCTCCCAGTGCCCCAGATCACCTCCCGGTGCCTCCCCCGGAGCATCCCCCGGTGCATCCCCCGTCTCCCCCTCCCGGTGCCCCCCCCGGGAGCATCCCCCGGAGTTTCCCCCCCCTCCCCGTTCCCAGGAGCATCCCCCGCATCCTCCTCCCGGTGCTCCATATCTCTCCCCGGAGCATCCCCCGGTGCATCCCCGGTGTCATCCCCCCCCCCTCCCCGTTCCCCACCGCATCCCCCGGTACATCCCCCACCACCACCTCCTCCTCCTCCTCCCCCCCCTCCCCCGCCCCGCGCCCCGCCCCGCTGCCAGCCCGGCGCGGCGGCGGCTCAGCGCTCCCGGCCGCCCCCGGTAACGGCGGCAGCGGCGGCCCCGGCCCGCCATGGCCAAGCAGTACGACGTGCTGTTCCGGTTGCTGCTGCTGGGGGACTCCGGTGTGGGCAAGACCTGCCTGCTCTGCCGCTTCACCGACAACCAGTTCCACCCCGCCCACATCTCCACCATCGGTACCGCCGCACCGGAGCTCCGGGGAGGGGGGGAGGATGAGGGGGAGCTGCCAGCAACGGCGGCAACCGGGGAGCGGGGGGAAACGGGGAACGGCGGGGAGGAGCGGCACCGGGGAGCTGGGAGCGCTGGAGGGCCGCGGCACCGGGGAAGCGGGAGGACCGGGGAACCGGGAGCACCCGGCGGCCGCGGGCACCGGGGAACCGGGAGCACCGGCCAGCCGCGGCACCGGGGAACCGGGGAACCGGACAGCTGCGGCACCGGGGAAAAGGGAGGACCGGGAAACCGGGAGCACTCGGCGGCCGCGGCACCGAGGAACCGTAGGCACCGGGGAACCGGGAGCAGCGGGCAGCCGCGGGCACCGGGGAACCGGGAGCACCGGCCAGCCGCGGCACCGGGGAAACGGGAGGGCCGGGGAAACGGGAGCACCCGGCGGCCGCGGCACCGGGGAACCGGGAGCACTGGGCAGCTGGGGAAAAGGGAGCACCGGACAGCCGCGGCACCGGGGAAAAGGGAGGACCAGGAAACCGGGAGCACTCGGCGGCCGTGGCACCGAGGAATCGTAGGCACCGGGGAACCGGGAGCACCGGGCAGCCGCGGCACTGGGAAACCGGGAGGACCGTAGGCACCAGGGAACCGGGAGCACCGGGAGGACCAAGGAATTGGGGAGCCACGGACACAGGGAACGGGAAAACCGTGGGCACAGGGGAACTGCAAAACCGTGGGCACCGGGGAACCGGGAGTACTGGGCAGCCGCCACACCGGGGAACAGGGAAACCATTGGCACCGGGGAACCGAAACACCGGGAAAACAGGAGGACCAGGGAACTGGGGAGCCATGGGCACCGGGAATGGGAAAACCGTGGGAACCGGGAGCACCGGGGAACTGGGGTCCGTGGGCACCAGGGAGCCCTGGCACCGGGCAACGGCGGGATTAGGAAACTGGGGGAAGCAGGGGGCCGGGAGCACTGGAGTCCCGCGGCACCGGGAGCACCAGGCAGCCGCAGCACGGGGAAATTGGGGAACCAGGCAACCGGGGAGCCGTGGCACTGGGAAATTGGGAGC
Source organism: Vanellus vanellus (assembly GCF_965231255.1). Taxonomy (NCBI): domain Eukaryota; kingdom Metazoa; phylum Chordata; class Aves; order Charadriiformes; family Charadriidae; genus Vanellus; species Vanellus vanellus. The sequence continues at coordinate 1,296,357 of NC_138911.1, read as the reverse complement.
ACCGGGCAGCTGTGGTACAGGGGAACCGGGAAACCGGAGGCGCCGGGGAGCCAAGGCGCTGGGGAACCGGTGGCACTGGGCAGTCTGGACACCGGGAAACTGGGAAGCTGTGGCACTGGGGAACCGGCAGCACCGGGGAGCCACGGCACCAGGAACTGGGGGCAGCAGGGAGCTGCAGTACAGGGGAACCGGGGCCACCGGGGAGGCACAGCACGGTGAAACCGGGGGCACGGGGAGCACTGGGAGTACCGGTGCGGTGAGCCGGCACCGGGGCCTGCCAGGCCTGCGACTGGCACCGGGCAGCTACCGCGGCACCGGGCCACGGTGCGGCTGCAGCTCCGGCACCGGGTGGGCATGGGTGAGCACCGGCACCCGGTCTGGCAGCACGGCGTGATTTGGGGTGGGCCCGGAAAGGGTGAGGGGACCGGGGGGAGGGGGGGCACACCCTGGTGACAGCAGCACCCGTGACACCCCGTAACCTCTCCCCTCCCCGTCCCAGGCGTCGACTTCAAGATGAAGACCATCGAAGTGGACGGCATTAAGGTGCGGATACAGATCTGGTGAGTGCCCGGGCCCTGGGGTGGGGGGTGGGAATTTGGGGGCGGGGAGGGGAGGGGGGGTGTGAACCCCGCTCCCACCCTGCGCTGGGCGGGCGGGGAGGGGGGGAGCTGAGCCCTGACCAACTCGTGCCGCTGGTGGCGGCGTGATGCGCTCTCCCCGGCTGCAGGGACACGGCGGGCCAGGAGCGGTACCAGACCATCACCAAGCAGTACTACCGGCGGGCGCAGGTACACGATGGGGGGGGGGTCCAGCTCAGCGCACAGGAGAGGGGAAACTGAGGCACGGGGGTGGGGGGTGTAAATGGCCGCCCCCCCCACTACCACCACCACCTCCCTCCCGCAGGGCATCTTCCTGGTGTACGACATCAGCAGCGAGCGCTCCTACCAGCACATCGTGAAGTGGGCCAGCGACGTGGATGAGGTGGGGGTGCAGGGGTTGGGGGGAAGGGGACACCCCCCACCTCCCCACCCCCCTCTCCCATCTTGGGGGACGGAGGGGGAGAGGTGGTCCTCACGCCGCCCCCTCCTCCCCAGTACGCACCCGACGGCGTCCAGAAGATCCTCATCGGGAACAAGGCGGACGAGGAGCACAAGAGGCAAGTGGCCAAAGAGCAAGGGCTGCAGGTGAGCGGGGGCTGGCGTGCGCCCCCGGGGGGGGCCAGGGCCCCCCTCCTGCACCCCCAGCATGGCCAGGGTGTTGCCCCCCAGCCCCCACCCCCGCACTCCCCAACAACCCTCCTGCAGCCCTCTCTGTGTCCAGGGACCCCCGAAACCCCAAGCATCCCTGGTCCCGCCCCCCCCCCCCAGTCTCTGTAGCCAGGGACCCCTAACCCCCCCCTCCAGTATGCCCAGGGACACCCCCCCCCCGAGCTCCCACACCCCCCAGTGAGTCCGGAGACTCCTCCACGGTGCCTGTGCACCCCAAGGGCTGCTCTTAAGCCTCTCTGTTCCCCCCCTAAAACACCCCCCAAGCCCCCCCCCCCCCCCGCCCCACCATGGGGCGCCTGTACCCAGTGCCCAGCCCTGGGGGATGCCCCCCCATGCCAGCCCCCCCCCCCCCCCCGGGTTCTACCATGGGCAGCACAGCTTGTCCATCTGTCTGTCTGCCCACGTCTGGCTGTGCCTATGCCAACGGGGGGGGGGGGGGGGTTGGGGTGGTGACATCCCCCCCTCCCCCCCCCAAAAAAAACCCACGGTGTCGCTGCTGCCCCCCCCCGCCCCGCAGCTGGCCAGGGAGTACGGGATGGACTTCTACGAGACCAGTGCCTGCAGCAACCTGAACATCAAGGAGGTGCGGGGAAGGGGGGGGGGGGGGGGCTGAGGGGGGGTTCGGGGGGTCAGGAAGGGGGTCCCCCAGCTCACCTCCACCCCCCCACCCCCCCACCCCACCTCCTCTCCCGCAGTCCTTCACGCGGCTGACGGAGCTGGTGCTGCAGGCGCATCGCAAGGAGCTGGAGGGGCTGCGGGGCCCCCCCCGTGCCCCCACCCTGGCCCGCCTGGAGGAGGAGGAGCAGCAGCCCCCGGGGAGCGAGGACAGCCCCAGAACCTGCTGGTGTTGAAGCCTGGACAGCCCCCCTTGACACCCCACATCCCCACCCCCCGGCTGTGTTTGGGGGAGGGGGGGGGGGGGGCCGCGCACAGCGGGTGCGGGACTGGGGCAGCCCCCGTGAAGGTGGAGAGTGGGGGGAGTGGGGTGACCCGGGGACATCCCCCCCCCCCCCCCCGGGGATGGGGGGGGGACCGGGCAGGCGTTGTGGGGGTGCCCCCCACTCTTGGTGTGCGGGGTGGGGGGGTATCATGGGTGGTCTGTGCCCACCCTGTGCCCATGGGACACCCCCCACCCCCCCCCCAAGTTTTACACACACACTCACACACACACACACACACACACACAGAGTTTGCAGAATAAAGGTGATGCTGGAGGTGGCCAAGCGGCTCATGTGCTGGTGCCGGGGAGGGGGGGGGGGGGCTGCGGGCACGGTGGCACGGTGCCACAACGGCAGTGTCCCACCGGAGCCCCTGCGCCACAGGGCAGCCATGGCGGCACAGCCGGGCCACGGCAACCCGAGCGGTTATCAATAATTGAGGCTGTTCCGAGACCGCGGGGACGGTGTCCCCTTTCCAGGCTGGGGGGACATCGTGATGGCGGGGTACCATGCCTGCCACCGCCACCCTGTGGGGCTGTCGGCTCGGGCACGGCTGCGGGAATGGCCCCATGGGGACGCAGGAGCTGGCCCTGGCAGGGACAAGGGACATCGTGGTCACACAGAACGGTGGTGGGCACTGGGATGAGGAGGTACCAGGGCGATGGTGGGTACCACATCAGATGGGTACCAGGGTGGATGTTGGCACTGGGACCAGTGGACACCAGGACTGGTGGACACTGGAGGGGAAGGCAGCAGGCAGCGGGATGACAAGCACAGGAGGCCACGGGGGTGATGCCAAGGCAGCCCCGGGGAAGGAGATGCACTGGGGCACCCGTTCCCCCCAGGTCTGAGTTGCCAGCGCCTCCTCCTCCACCCCGTGCAGCCCCAGCTCCCGGAGTCCCGTTATTTCCTGACTGCCTGGCTTCTCCCCAGCCCTCGGGGACAGCCCGTGCCAGGCTGGAGGTGCCGAGCTCCCACGGCATCCCACAGCTCACGGGTACGGGGAAGAGCAGTCGTGCCACACCGCGCCGTGCCATGAATTATTGAGGCAGGTAGGAGCATCGCCTTGGCCCCGTGCCACCCGCGCCCTCCCCACCACCCTTGTGCGGGTGCCAACGGGTGGGATGGGATGGGTGGGACGGCTCTGGTTTCCGCCAAGTCACGGTGAGGCGAGGAGACCTTTGGAGCCCGCACGTCACGTGGGTGCCGGGCAGCCCTTAAGGTGCGCCGACGGGCGCGCGGGGAAGGCAGAAGCGCACCCGCAGCCATGACCGTCCCCATCGCCAAGTCCTTCTACGACCTGAGCGCCACCTCCTTGCAGGGGGAGAAGGTGGATTTCAACGTTTTCCGAGGCCGCGTGGTCCTCATCGAGAACGTGGCGTCTCTCTGAGGCACCACGGTGCGGGATTACACCCAGCTCAACCAGCTGCAAGCCCGCTACCCCCGGCGGCTGGTCGTGCTGGGCTTCCCCTGCAACCAATTTGGCTACCAGGTAAGTCCCCGGCGGCCACCGCAGTGCCGGTCAGTGGGTGCAAGGAGGGCGGGGAAAAAAAAAAACACTACAGCACGGCCCTGCCTTTCTCCTTCCCCACCGCAGGAGAACGGCACCAACGAGGAGATCCTCAACAGCCTGAAGCACGTGCGGCCGGGGGGCGGCTTCGAGCCCAACTTCACCCTCTTCCAGAAGTGCCAGGTGAACGGGCAGGACACCCACCCCGTCTTCGCCTACCTGAAGGCTCACCTGCCCGCGCCAGCCGACGAGGCAACACACCTGATGACCGAGCCCCGTTTCATCACCTGGAGCCCGGTACGGCGCTCCGATATCTCCTGGAACTTTGAGAAGTTCCTGGTGGGTCCTGAAGGAGAACCTTTCCGGCGTTACAGCGCCCGCATGCCCACCGCCCAGCTGGAGCCCGACATCCAGCGCCTCCTCAAGCTGGCCAAGTAGGTCCACCGGTTGCAGCCCCCCCGGGAAAGCTCCAGCTCTCCGCCGGGTGACAGCCCCCTCCGAAACCGCCACGGGGAGGGGGCTCGATGGGGACAGAGGGATGGAGCCACCGGGGTGGCGCGGGCCGGTGGCAATAAACGAGCCGGAGGGAGCGTGCCGGCGTCCGCGTGGTTCGTTGGGTGGGTGGGTGGGTGGGTTGGGGGCTGCCGTGGGGTGCTGGATCCAGGAAACGGTGGTGAAGGGATGGAGCTGTGCCAAGCCGGCAGCACCCGGCTCCCCGCCGGCGTCGCTGGGGCTGGGTGCCAACTGCGGCACCCCACCCCAGGGTTGTGATTTTTGGCACCCGGTTCCTTCCCACCCCAGGAAATATGCATCCCCTGGCAGGGCAGGGCAGGGCAGGGTTACACACCCCAGGGAAATGGGCCCCGGGGGGTTCAGTGATCCCCCCTGACACAAGCTCTACGCAGCCCCTGGGGGAGCAAAAATAATTAAGTCACTTCTCAGCAGGGTTTGGGAAGAGCACTGGTGAACACGCAGGCTCTGGGATGCCAGGAAGGGCCAGATCTGCTACAGGGGGAGGAATTCCGCAGGTTCCCAGGAAGGGAAACCCCCCCCCCCCATCCCTGCATTGGCCCCCAACACCCTTCAACAGTTATGGGGTGTCCAGGGGGGGTGAAACCCACCCCAAAGCGCTCCTGCCGGCACCACCAACTGTTAACACATCACATTTATTGCCCCCACACACGTGGGCTCCTGAGGCAGGATGGAGCGGGCACCCTTTTGGACCCGTTTTGGGGGTGACGACATGCTGGCCCCCCTTCACATCTTCCGCACAAGGCAGGGGCTCAGGCTGCGGTGCTCCACCCCATCCCTGCACCCAGCGTCAGAGCCGCAGGGTAGCCGGCACGGCTGAGCTGCCGCCGGGCACGTGGGAGCATCCGGCGTCCGCCACATCCAGGCTGGAGGTTTGGAGAAGAGAATCGTGTAAGGGACAGTGCTGTCCCCGTGCCGGGGACTCCCAGCGCCACGGCTGCGCGGCGGGGAGTGGGGAGGGAGGTACCCAGGGATTCATGCCGGGATACAAACCGGCTTCAGAAAAGCGGGGTCATCTGGCGCGGGTCGTCGGGCAGGATGCTGATGGAGTCCTCAGCTCGGCCGCAGAGCAGGCACAGCATGGTGTATTCCTGCGGAACGACACGAGAAAGGGGGGGGAGGGGACTGCCATAGCCACACTGTGCCACAGCCCCACTCTGGGCACAGCCAGGGAAACCGGAGCCGGAGCCGGCACCTGATCCTCGATTGCAATCAGACCTGGGGGGATCTCATTTCGTCCCCCAGGATGAGCCCCACCGACTCCCCCCGAGCCCATTTTCCAGCATTTAGCTGCTGCATAGGCAATGTGCCAGGGCAGGAGGGCTGCCAGAGCCGCGGCGCCCCTCACCACGCAGCCACGTTTCGCTGCTCCGGGCCACACATGTCACTGACATTCCCATGCAGGGGCTGCGCGGGAGGCGAGAGGTGAGATGGGCTGCCCCCCTCAGAGCAGTGGCTAGTGCCAGGGGGTTCCAGGTAGCCCCAAGTGCAGGGATGTGGCTCCGAAGCCTCTGAGGCCGGTGCCACGGCTTGTCTGTGGCTGCCAGGACAGGCGGGGATCAACAGGGCTGCCCACGGCAGGGTGGGTCTAGAGACCCGGTGGCAGAGGAACAGCCCAGGGCTCGGCTTAGGACGTCTCCGGAGATGGAGATGGGCTGCGGGGGTGACAAGGCACTGCCCTGGGCGTACCTGGTAGTCATCCACCACGCTGAAGGTGTACTCATGGCGGGCGATCAGGTGGTGGCAGTTCTTGCACAGGTCTGCGGAGGAGAGTGGGTGAAGGGGCTGAGGTGACACGGCTGCTCCCAGCCCTGGAGCACTCCCCTCCCCAACCCCCTCAGTCCCTTGGGGACGAGCCCCCACCCTCCACGCCTGCCCTCATCCCCTCGGGCACTGCCCCCCCCCCACCCCCCCCAAGTCCGCAGGGTGGGTCCCCGAGCATCAAACCCCCCAACTTCCCCCCCAGCGCATACCCCCATCACTTCCCTGACACCCCCCGCTCAAAGCCTTGAGATCCCCCCCCCCGGGAATCAACTCCCCAGCCTCTGCCCCCGCCAAGAGCATCAATCAGCCGCTCCCAACCACCTCTCCCCCCCAGTATCGGGCCCCCAAATCTCCCCCCCTGGGCCCCAGCCCCCCAGCACCCCCAGGCCCCAAAAGACCTCCCCCCCAGCCCTCAGGGGGGATGTGTGTGTGTGTGTGTGTGTCCCCGTCCCCGTCCCCGTCGCACGGTCGTAGGTGACGATCTCGTCGCCGCCGTGCAGGCCGGCGGCGCGGTTGCCGAGCAGCACGAAGTCCCGGCGGCCGCACTGCGCGCACCCCACGAAGTTGAGGAGGAAGGAGCCGCCCTCCAGGCAGGTGGTGCCCTAAGGGCGGCAGCACACAGCTGGCACCGGGGACCGGGGTCGCCGCCGGGCCTATCCCGGGCCCGGCCCCCGCCCGCCCGGCTCGGCGCGGCCTACCCGCTCCGGGTACTCGGTGCCCACGCAGCCCCCGCACATCCCGCCGCCGCCGCCGCCGCCCAGATCTCGCGAGACTTCCGGTGCGGAGGGGCGGAGCTTAGCGCCGCGGGCGTGGTGTAGCCTGTAGCCCCGCCTTATGGGCGGGGATTTGAGAGTGGCTCGCGCGTAGCTGGGCGGGGGTTGCAGCGAGGTGGGCGGGGTTTGTGCATGGAGGGCGGGGCTAGCGGTAGACCCCGCCCCGCGCTTCCCGCCGGGGGCAGAGTTAAGGCGAGGCGGGCCCGGCCCGTGTCCCCCCGTTCCCCCCCCCTCGGGCTGTTGCCCCCTCCCCGGGAGTCCCCACCGGAGCCCCATGGGCTGGGGGGAGGCGTGTGGGACTAGCTGAGGGCAAGCAGGGCTGACTGTGGGGGCACCTGGGCTAGCTGAGGGCATGCAGGGCTAGCCAGGGGTACTTCGGGCTAGCTGAGGGACACCTGACCTAATGGGGGACACCTGGCAATATCTGTGGTTTGCCTGGGGCTAGCTGGGTGACACCCAGGGCTAGCTGGGAGGTGCCTGGGGCTAGCTGGGTGACACCCTAGGCTAGTGGAGCACACCCAGGGCTAGCTGGGAGATGCCTGGGACTATCTGGGGGACACCCAGGGCTAGTTGGGAGGTGCCTGGGGCTAGCTAGGGCACAGCCAGGGCTAGTTGGGAGGTGCCTGGGACTATCTGGGGGACACCCAGGACTAGCTGGGGGATGCCTGGGACTATCTGGGGGACACCCTAGGCTAGTGGCGCACACCCAGGGCTAGCTGGGAGATGCCTGGGACTAGCTAGGGGACACCCAGGACTACCTGGGGGATGCCTGGGACTATCTGGGGGACACCCAGGGCTAGCTGGGAGGTGCCTGGGACTAGCTGGGGGACACCCAGGGCTAGTTGGGAGGTGCCTGGGGCTAGCTAGGGCACAGCTAGGGATAGTTGGGAGGTGCCTGGGGCTAGCTGGGTGACACCCAGGACTAGCTGGGGGATGCCTGGGACTAGCTAGGGGACACCCAGGGCTAGTGGAGCACACCCAGGGCTAGCTGGGAGGTGCCTGGGGCTAGCTGGGACACCCTAGGCTAGTGGAACACACCCAGGGCTAGCTGGGAGATGCCTGGGACTATCTGGGGGACACCCAGGGCTAGTTGGGAGGTGCTTGGGACGAGCTAGGGGACACCCAGGGCTAGTGAGGGACACCCAGGGCTAGTTGGGAGGCGCTTGGGACTAGCGGGGGACACCCAGGGCTAGTTGGGAGGTGCCTGGGACTATCTGGGGGACACCCAGGACTAGCTGGGAGGTGCCTGGGGCTAGCGAGGGATACTCGGGGAGAGCCGGGGAACACTTGAGCTAGCGGGGGGACAGGCGGGGCTAGTTGGGGGGGGGACGGACCCCAACCTTCCCGGGGGACGCCCGGGGCTAGCCGGAGGGCGTCTCGGGCTAGCTGGGGGGGGACGGGGATGCTCGGAGGGGGAGGGGGGACACACATGCCCGGTGGTGGCAGCGGGTGGCTGCGCCGCTCGGTGCCGGTGGCGGCGGCGGCCGGGGGGGGCCGCTGTGCTGCATTGCGGGGCGGACGGCCCGTCCCCGCCCGCCTCCGCCCGTCCCTCCCGGGGGGGAGCGGGGCTATCTGGGCCGGGCAGCGCCGCTGGCCCCCGGGCAGGAATGTCCCTGCGCGCCCAGATAATGTTATTTATATCGCGGCGAAGGGCGGCTCCGTTCCCCCCGCCCCGCTCCGGTCCCGGCTCCGGCCCCGGGCCCGCCGCCGCCGCCGCCGTTCGTCCGCCCGCCGCCCCGCGCAGGTGAGAGCCGCCGTCGCCCCGGGCACCGCCGGAGGGTTACCGGGATGCGCCGCCTCCGGGGATGGTGTGGGGAGAACGGGAGGGACCGGAGGACACCGGCAGGCGACGCTCCCCGGGGAGAAACGAGGGGTACCGGGACGCGCCGTCCGCCCCGGGGGACACCGGGTTTGGGGTACAGCACCGGGGACGGTCCCCCCCCGGGGCGGGAGGGGGGCTGCGGGCACGGAGCAAAGTTTGGTGGGGGCGCGGAAGGGGCTCAGCACCCCCTTTTTCCCTGCGGCGGGGGGGTCCCCCGTGTCCCCCCGTGTCCCCCGGGGCTGCTGTCCCCCGTGGGGGACGTGCGGCTGCCGGGAAGGACGGGGCGGGCGAGCGGCGGTGACTTTCTGGGGACACCCTGGGGACACTTTCCCTGGGGTGCCAACCCCCGAGCGGGGTCCCCACACCGGTTCCTGGTTGCTCCCAGCACTGCTGAACGTGCCGGTGGGACGCGGTGGGCAAGCCGGCTCCGCAGGCATGTTGCCCAGCCCGCTTAGACCACCAGCTTTTAGCAACTGGGGAAACTGGAGTCACTGGGAAGAGTTTTCTGGCTGCTGTGCCCTTGGCCCCTCTCGTCCCAGAGGATGCTCGTGGGCTGGGGAAACTCCTGCTCGCACCCCAATAAGCTGGAGGCCACCCGGGGTCGATTTTCCGGCTCCCCTTTCAGGGCGGCTTTTGCTTTTGCAAATCTCCAGCTCCCGGAGTCAGGGGATTGTAGTGTCCTTCGCTCCACTGGGTTAAGTCAACAAGGAGCATTTGAGGGGGAGGCAGGCAAAGGCGACCCCTGCAACCCCGGTGGGTGCCGGCATGGCCCCCCGAGGAGTATTTTGCAGCTCTCGGGTGTTTTTGGCCCCAGCTGGTGATTTTGGAGTGGGTGAGGAGGTGCAGAGGGGCAGCTCCGAAGAAGGGAGTGGGGCTCGGCCCGCGCCGTGTGCAGGGGAGGCCTATTTATAGCCAAAAATGTCTGTGGAGTGTCAGCACGTGTGCGTGTCGCCGCTCTGTGCGCTGGCGGGTTAGGTGACATGGGACAGTCCTGGCACGGCTGGCATCCGCACCGACTCCGGCCCTGGGGAAACCCAAACCTTTGCCCGCCGGGTAACAGCGTGGCCGGAGAGCCGTGGCCGGAGCCGGGCATCGCCGGCCGGAGGAGATGTTCCGTGCCGTGCCCAGCGACCCCGTGCCGTGCCACGCGGCCGTGCGGAGCGGGGCCATCTGCTCCCGGCCCTGGCCCTGCGCCTGGGAGGCAGGCGGCTGCCAGGGGGCCGTGGGGATGCCCCCCACCTCCTGCCCCTTCCCGACGGGGCCGGCCACACCGGGAGCGTGGCTAACCGCTGATTTGGTGGAGGCGCAAAATAAAAGCGTTAATTGGTGAAGCCAAGCAGCCGGGGCAATGCCGGGCACCCCAGGGACCCGCCAGGCTGCAGGCGGAGGTGATGGGGCAGCTATTTTGGGGTGTTTTGGGGGAACCCCGATGAGGTCCCGCGCACCGGCAGCTGGTGTTTCGGCAGCACACTGCGGCGGCGAGGGCTGAGCCGGGGAAGGGGCTTGAGGGTGCCGCGGGTGGCGGGCACCAAACCGCTGCCCCGGCTGCCCTTGGGGTGCAGGGGGGGACCTCGGCAGCGGCACGGTGCCAGCCCCTCGCCGGGAAGTGCTGATTCACGGCGTCGAGCCGCTGGCCGGGGAAGGCAACGCTGCCCCGGCCCCGGCCGCAGGATGCTCGCAGCGGGGCCGGCACCCCGGCATTCCCGGCTTTCCTCCCGCCGAGCCAGAGGAATGCCAATCCCCGGGCGGCGAGTGCCGGCGGCGGCGTGGCGCTGCCAAACGGGGCTGTTTGGAAGGCGCCGGTGCGGCAGAGGGAGATTTAAAGGGTCGGTGAGCACCCGCGCTCGAAATGCACACTGGCAGCTCCCTTGGGCCCTGCTGTGGCTCGCTTCGGCATGATCGCCTCCTCCTCTTCCTCTTCCTCCTCCTCGGCTGCTCGCGGCCGTGGCCCCGCTGTTGCGGTGGTGGTGGTGCGGGGGAGGCCCAACCAGGACCGGGGTCTCCCGCTGGGATGGCAGCGCCGGGCTGTGGCGTGCTGCAGAGACCCGACACAACTTGGCACACCCGGCCCCTTCATGGTGCCCGGGCGGAATGGCCGTAGTTCCTGCGGTGGTGGGGTGGAGGCCTGTCCGTCCGTCCGTCCCCCCCCCCAAATTGGGCTTTCCCCCAGGGGTTTTTGCCACGGAGCCGTGGCACGGAGCCGTGGCGTGGGGGGCTGCGGGACCCGCTCCTGCACACGCTCGTGTGGTCTTGCACGCTCTCATGTGCCTTCTTGCACGCGCTTGCGTGCGTCCGCACGTCCTTGCTTGCATGTGCATGCTCCTGCGTGTCCCCGCTCGCATGTGCGCGCTCTGGCACGCTCCTGCACGTCCTTGCTCACATGTGCATGCTTTCGCACGCTCCTTCACGCTCTCGCACGCTCCTGCGCGTCCTTGCTCACACACGCATGCTCTGCCACGCTTCTGCACGTCCTCACTCACATGCGCATCCTTTTGCACACTCCTTCATGCTCTTGCACGCTCTGGCATGCTCCTACATGTCCTTGCTCACACGTGCATGCTGTGACACGCTTCTGTGTCTCCTTGCTCACACGTGCATCCTTTTGCACACTCCTTCATGCTCTTGCACGCTCTGGCACGCTCCTATATGTCCTTGCTCACGCATGCATGCTGTGACACGCTTCTGCACATCCTTGCTCACACGTGCATGCTCTGACCTGCTTCTGCATGTCCTTGCTCACATGTGCATCCTTTTGCACGCTCCTTCATGTCCTTGCACGCTCTGGCACGCTCCTACATGTCCTTGCTCACATGTGCATGCTGTGACATGCTTCTGCGTCTCCTTGCTCACACGTGCATCCTTTTGCACACTCCTTCATGCTCTTGCACACTCTGGCACGCTCCTACATGTCCTTGCTCACACGTGCATGCTGTGACATGCTTTCCCATGTCCTTGCTCACACGTGCATCCTTTTGCACACTCCTTCATGCTCTTGCACGCTCTGGCACGCTCCTGCGCGTCCTCACTCGCATGCGCATCCTTTCGCACGCTCCCTCGTATCCTGGCACGCTCCTGCGTCTCCTTGCTCACACGCGCGTGCCCCGGCAGGCTCCTTCATGTCCTCGCACGCCCCGGCACGCTCTTGGGGCGCAAGCCGGCTCCCCGGCCAAGGCCCTGCCTGCGCGGCGGCGATTAGGGTGCGGAGACGGGGCCAGCCCAGCCCTGCCGGCCCCGATAAAGCTCCTCTGCCCGCCGACGGCCTTGGGGGGTCCCGGGGGGCCGGGCACCCCGCGGGCTGTCGCGGCTCACGGGGACACGAGGGGTTTGGGGGTCCCCGGGGTTTCCCCCAGCCGCACCGTGCACCCGCGGTTGAGCGCTGCCGGTGGCTCCGGGGTGCCGGGGGGGGTGGGGGGGTCCCGGCCGGGGGTGCTGGCGGTGGGGAGCCCCAACCCCTCTCCCCGCACCCCGCGGGTGCCCCAGCAGCCTCCTCCCGCCCCGGCCGCCGACAGCTGCTCGCAGGCATTTTTAGATACCGGCCATGTCCTATCTGTGTCTCAAATGTCCCCGGGGGCGGGTGGCCTCCCCCCACCCCCCCACCCCGTACTGCCGGCAGCTGTCACCCGCTTTCTGCCACGGGTGCCGGCGAAGCCCCTCCACGGCGCAGGCGTCGGGGTGGGCACTATCAGCACTCAGGGTTGGAGGGGGGGGGGACAGACGGACACCCCTGGGGTGCTGGGTGGGCAAGCAGGAGCCCGGGTGGGGAAGCGGCACCGTAAGCAGCCGTCGGCACGGCTCGGCACGGGGCTCCGTGGCGGCAGGGCGAGCCCCGGTGCGTGCAGCGCCCCGGTGCCCCCCAACACCTGGGGGTGGCGAGGCTAAATCCCTCTGAGCCGCTTAACCCGCGGCTCTGAGCCGCAAATCCCCACGTGCGGTGGGGCCCCGGTGAGCCGCCGCGGCGACGCCAGTGCCCACGGCCCCCGCTCTTCCCCCAGGGGCCTCTTGCCGGTAGCCGACGGCCACCCGGCCGGGGGACGCCGGGACCATGACCTCGGCGAACGACTACGAGCAGCTGGAGCTGCAGCAGCAGTACAGCCGCATCAACGTCCGCTGGGACGCCTCCGACGATGAGCTGGACAACGACAACAGCTCGGCGCGGCTCTTCGAGCGCTCCCGCATCAAAGCTCTGGCAGGTCGGGGACGGGTCTCGGGTCCCCTGGGTCCTCCCTAGGTTGTCCCTGCCACCGGTGCCACTGTGCCCGCTCTCGTTGCAGACGAGCGGGAGGCTGTGCAGAAGAAAACCTTCACCAAGTGGGTGAATTCACACTTGGCTCGCGTCACCTGCCGCATCTCAGACCTCTACATGGACCTCCGGGACGGGCGAGTGCTCATCAAGTTGCTGGAGGTGCTGTCAGGAGAGCTTCTGGTAGGACTCTCATCCAGCTGGGGACCCATGCCATGCCATGCCATGCCATGCCATGCCCCAAGACCTCTGGTGCTCCACCAAGGTTGTTGACCTTGGCATTGAGCAAGGCTCCACCAGGGTTGGGGTGGCAGCAGCAGTGTCCCTGGGCAGGGGTGGGGGTACCCAGTATGGAGGGGAGGGTGCTGAGCGCTGTCGTACCCCAGCCCAAGCCCACCAAGGGCCGGATGAGGATCCACTGCCTGGAGAACGTGGACAAGGCGCTGCAGTTCCTGAAGGAGCAGCGGGTGCACCTGGAGAACATGGGCTCCCACGACATTGTGGATGGCAACCACCGCCTCGTCCTCGGCCTCATCTGGACTATCATCCTCCGCTTCCAGGTGGGGCCAGTTGGGTGGGAGGCACCCCTCTGCTCAGCACTCCACAGCTCATTCCCGAGCAGGAGCCCTCCTCCATGGATGTGCTCTTCCAACTCTGGGAAGTCCTTTTTGTCCCCAGATCCAGGACATCATCGTGCAGACGCAGGAGGGCCGGGAGACGCGCTCCGCCAGGGACGCGCTGCTGCTCTGGTGCCAGATGAAGACAGCGGGGTAGGTGGTGGGACCCACATCCCACTGTGCTGGGGCCCGGGGGTGCCTGGAGGGTGACGGTGACACCCTGTCCCCATTGCAGGTACCCCCATGTGAACGTCACCAACTTCACCTCGAGCTGGAAGGACGGGCTGGCCTTCAATGCCCTCATCCACAGGCACAGGTAGGCGACATGGTGGCGGGGTGACGGTGGCACCGGGGGATGTCCCACGGGTGTGTGACAGCTGTCCCGCGTCCTCTGTCCCCAGACCCGAGCTGGTTGACTTCCAAAACCTGACCAAATCCAACGCCCGGCACAACCTGGAGCACGCGTTCAGCGTGGCGGAACGGCACTTGGGCATCACCCCGCTCCTCGACCCTGAAGGTGAGGCTGCCGCTGCCAACCCTCCTGCCTCAGTTTCCCCATTACACCCTGGGACGCTCCCAGGCCCTGTGAAGGGACAGAAAAGGTTCCACCCCATGGAAGGGGGGTTTGGGTGGGAGCAAGGGGGGGACCTCATGAGGCCGTGGTGGCCCATCACCACTGGGGTGACGTTGGGGCGATGCAGAGGCTGGGTCAGGACTGACGCCTCTCACTCGCGCTGGGCAGATGTGTTCACGGAGAACCCTGACGAGAAGTCCATCATCACCTACGTGGTGGCCTTCTACCACTACTTCTCCAAGATGAAGGTGCTGGAGGTGGAGGGCAGGCGTCTGGGCAAGGTAGGGAACGGCGTTGGGGTGGGGGGAGCGTTCTGTTGGGGTGCCGGCACCCGGTGCTCACCGCCGGCCCCGCCGCAGGTCATCGAGCACGCCAAGGAGACGGAGCGGATGATCGAGGGCTACGGGGGGCTGGCCTCCGACCTGCTCACCTGGATCGAGCAGACCATCGCCTCCCTCAACAGCCGCAGCTTCGCCAACTCGCTGGCCGGGGTGCAGCACCAGCTGCAAGCCTTCAGCACCTACCGCACCGTGGAGAAGCCCCCCAAGTAAGTGCCCCTGAGCCCCCCCCCTGTGCCCACGCGGTGGTGGAGAGCACCCATGGGTGCCCCGGGCTGAGCTCTCTCCGGGGCAGGTTTCAGGAGAAGGGGAACCTGGAGGTGCTGCTCTTCACCATCCAGTCACGGATGCGAGCCAACAACCAGCGCGTCTACACCCCGCACGAGGGCCGCCTGGTCTCCGACATCAACCGGGTACGGGGCCCGTCGTGGTGGCCTGGCTGTGTGCCGTGCCGCGGGGACACGCGGCTGCTCCCACCTCACTCTGCGATGTGGGGCAGCTCTTCCTCCGGTATCCCCGAGGGCTTTGCTCCCCAGGCTGTCCTGGGGCAGCTCAGGTCCATCTCAGGGCAAGTCAAGTCCATCTCCTGGGGCAGCTCAGGTCCATCTCAGGGCAAGTCAAGTCCATCTCCTGGGGCAGTTCAGGTCCATCCCAGGGCAGATGGGGTCTGTTCTAGAGCAAGTCAGGTCCGTCTCTTGGAGGGCAGGTTGGGTCCATCTCTTGGGGCAAGTTTAGTCCATCCCAGAGCAGTTCAGGTCCTAGGGCAGTTTGGGTTCGTCTCCCGGGGCAGTTCAGATCCATCTCCCAAGGCAGTTCAAGTCCATCCCAGGACACGCTGAGTCCGTCCTGGGACAGGTCAGGCCCATCCCAGGGCAGGTCAGGTTCTTCTAGCCATGCTACCTCACCTGTGGGTCACATTGGGGTTCACCAGTGGAACAAGACATGGGTGGGTGGGGGGTCATGGGACGTGGGTGCCACTCCGGTCCGGTGCCACCTTCCTCCAGGCCTGGGAGCAGCTGGAGAAAGCGGAGCACGAGCGGGAGCTGGCGCTGCGCAACGAGCTCATCCGGCAGGAGAAGCTGGAGCAGCTGGCACGGCGCTTCGACCGCAAAGCGGCCATGCGGGAGGCCTGGCTGAGCGAGAACCAGCGCCTGGTGGCCCAGGTGAGGCTGGGGACACCCACCCCGGGGACCGGGACACCCTACCAGAGCCTCACCGTGGGCTTTGTGCGGGGGCAGGACAACTTTGGCCAGGACCTGCCGGCGGTGGAAGCAGCCAAGAAGAAGCACGAGGCCATCGAGACGGACACGGCTGCCTACAAGGAGCGGGTGCAGGCCATCGAGGCAGTGGCAAAGGAGCTGGAGGCGGAGGGCTACCATGACATCCAGCGCATCAATGGGCGCAAGGACAACATCCTGCGGCTCTGGGAGCAGCTCCTGGAGCTGCTGGCCGCCCGGCGCCAGCGCCTGGAGATGAACCTCGCCCTGCAGCACCTCTTCCAGGAGATGCTCCACAGCATCGATTGGATGGATGAGGTCAAGGTGAGCCGTGGGTGCCTGGTGCCACCATGGGTGGGCTGCCTTGGTCCCACCGGGCAGGATGTTGGTGGGACCGCCCTGGAGAGATGCTGGGGTGCTGGGTGGCGGTGGGTGACGGCCGGGGCTCTCCCACAGGTGCAGTTGGCATCGCCCGAATCCGGGAAGCACCTTCTGGAGGCGGAGGAGCTGCTGCAGACCCACCGGCTGCTGGAGCGTGACATGGCCCTGCAAGCAGAGAAGACGCGGGCCATCAGCGCCGCCGCTCTCCGCTTTGCCGACGCCGAGGGTAAGGGATGCCCCGAGACCGTGGCATGGCCAGGGGAAGCCAGGACACCCCGTTGATGGGCGCCCACCTTGTTTCCCGGCCAGGCTACCGTCCCTGCGACCCCAAAGTCATCCGTGACCGCGTGAGCCACCTGGAGCTGTGCCGGCGGGAGCTGCAGGCGCTGGCGAACCGGAGGAGAGCCTTGCTGGAGCAATCCCGGTCCCTCTGGACCTGCCTGTGGGAGCTGGACGAGGCAGAGAGTTGGATCAAGGAGCAGGAGCAGCTCTACTCCTCCCTGGACTTCGGGAAGGACCTGCCGGGCGTGCTGCTGCTCCAGCGCCGCCACGCCGCCTTCGAGGCCGAATTGCGGAGCCGGGGCGGCCGGTTGGAGCGGGCGCTGGCGGCAGGCGAGGAGCTGGCAGTGGCCGGCCGGGCGGCCGGGCGGCTGCGGGAGCGGGGGGCAGCGGTGCGGGCGCTGTGGGCGCAGCTGGAGGAGTTGGCGGCTTTCCGCCGGCGTGGCTTGCGGGAGGCCGAGAGCTTCTTCCAGTTCCAGGCGGAGGCGGACGAGCTGGTGGAAGGGCTGCGGGATGCTCGCCGGCGGGCGGCCGCCGAGGAGCTGGGCCAGGACGAATCCCGCACCCGCTCTTTGCTGCGGCAGCACCAGGAGCTGCTGGAGGAGATGGCGGCCGCCCAGGAGCAGCTGGAAGGGTTGACCCGGCAAGCCGAGGGCTTCCCCCCGGAGCTACGGGCAAGCCCCGAGGCGCAGAGCCGGCTGGTGGCCCTGCGGGAGCTGCTCGCCGAGGTGGCCGCCTTGGCCGAGCGGCGTGGCCGCCAGCTGCAGGACGCCCTCGACCTCTACACCGTTTTTGGGGAGAGCGATGCCTGCCACCTCTGGATGGGGGCCAAGGAGACCTGGCTGGGGCAGCCGGAGGTCCCTCAGGCGCTGGAGGACCTGGATGTGGCGCAGCACAGGTAGGGGCCGCCGCGGTGGCGGGAGCTGCCATGTGGTGTCCCGAGGTGTGGCCCGTTCTCAGCCCGGCTGTCCCCGCAGGTTGGATGGGCTGGAGCAGGAGATGGCCACCGTGGCTTCCCAGATCGCCGCCGTCAACCAGGCAGCCGACGGGCTGCTGGCCAGTGGGCATCCCCGCAGCCCCCAGGTCCGGCAGTGCCGGGAGCAGCTCAACGAGAGGTATGGCGGTGGGCAACGCTGGGGCGAGTGGGTGATGCCGGGGCGGTTGGGCTGGTCCCCACCGGCCACATCTCCTGCTGTCACCCGCCTTCACCCCGCAGGTGGGACCGGTTCCGGGAGCTGCTGGCCGAGCGTCGCCAGGCGGTGGGCTCAGCTCTGCGCCTCCTCAACTACCGTCTGGAGTGCGAGGAGACCCGGCAATGGCTGCAGAGCAAAGCCCAAGTGGTCAAGGCCACCGCCGAGCTGGGACGGGACCTGGCCGGCATCCTGGCCACCCAACGCAAGCTCTACGGCATCGAGCGGGACCTGGCAGTTGCCAAAGACCGCTTGGCTGCCCTGCGTTCCCAAGCTGACCGCCTGGCCGAGGAACGGCCCGAGGTGGCCGGGGAGGTGGCCGAGCGGCTGGCGGCGGCGACGGCCGCCTGGGAAGAGCTGCAGGAGGCCCTGGGGGAGCAGGCAGCCTCCTTGGGGGAAGCCGGGCAGCTCCGGAGCTTCCTGCAGGACCTGGATGACTTCCAAGCCTGGCTCTTCAGTGCTCAGAAAGCCGTGGCGGTCGCTGATGAGATGCCGGCATCTTTGGCCGAGGCGGAGGAGCTGCTGCAGCGGCACGAGGCCGCCCGGCAGGACGCAGAGGGGCACACGGCCGCCTTCACCGCCTTGGTGGAGGCGGGAGAGCGGGTGGTGGGGGAGCAGGAGGACCCCCAGTACGAGGGGCTGCGGCAGCGCCTACGCGGCGTGGAGGTGGGCTGGGCCGCCCTGGGCAAGATGGCAGAGACCCGGCATCGCTTCCTCGCCCAGTGCCGCGGCTTTCAGGAGTTCCTCTGCGACGCCAAGCAGGCGGAGATCCTCCTCACCAACCAGGTGGGTGCCCAAAAGGGGTGCCGGGGTGGGGGGGGTCTCCTGGCTCATGGGTACCCCAAAAACGTGCTGACCTCCCACCATGGCCCTACCAGGAGTACACATTGGCACATCTGGAGCTGCCCACCACACTGGAGGGCTCGGCTGCCGCCCTGCGCCGCTTCCAGGACTTCCGTGCCGGCATGGAGAGTAATGCCGAGAAGGTCCCCGAGGCAGTGGCCGGCGGCACCAAGCTGGTGGCCGAGGGGAACATCTTTGCCGAGAAGATCACCGAGAAGTGCCAGGCCCTCCAGGAGCGGTGAGTCCAGCGTGGGGTCGGCGGGCAGGCAGCATGGGGGCAACAGGGCTGACGCTGCCCATCTCTGGTCATCCTGCCAGGCATGGGGCTGTCACGGCCAAGGCGGAGGAGGCGGCAGGTTTGCTGGAGGACAACCACGAGCTGCAGACCTTCCTGCAGAGCTGCCAGGAGGTAGGGATGAGGCACGGCTGGTGGCGCCAGGGCGTCCCGGCCAGCCAAGCCCTGACACCTCTTGCCCACAGCTCGACGCCTGGGTGGATGAGAAGATGCTGATGGTACAGGACACCTCCTACGGCGAAGCCCGCGGCCTCCACAGCAAGTGGCAGAAGCACCAGGCGTTCATGGCCGAGCTGGCATCCAACCAGGGCTGGCTGGAGAAGATTGAGATGGTGGGTGCCAACACCGGTGCCTGGAAGCCTCACTGCCCCCTGGGAAGTCTGGCTGGGCGGGAGGTCCCCGTGCCAGTGTGGAGCCACACCATGGTGGCCACCAACCTCTTGGGTGTTGCTGGCAGGAGGGGAAGGAGCTGGCGAGCCGCAAGCCGCGGTACGGCGAGGTGGTGATGCGGCGGCTGGATGAGCTGCGCCGGCGGTGGGACGGGCTGCGTGGCGCCGCCGAGGAGAAGGGCCGGCAGCTCTTTGAGGCCAACCGCTCGGCGCTCTACGCCCGGAGCTACGAGGAGCTGGAGAGCTGGCTGGGGAGGGCGAAGGAGGAGCTGCGCGCCGCCGAGCAAGCCAAGGACCTCGCCTCCACCAACCTGCTGCTGAAGAGGTTGACGGTGGGTGGCAACACTGCCAGCCGAGCGGCTGGAGGGGTGGAAGGGTGTTGGCACCTCACCTTTTCTTTTGGGTAGGGGTGTGCTGCCCCCCATTTGGGGGTCTGGGGTGCCAGGTCATGTCCCCAAACGGGATTGGCCATTGACTTGGGGGTCCCCAGTCTGGCTCTTCCCCCCGGCTCACACGGCTCTTCCCCGCCAGAGGCTGGAAGAGCAAGTGGGAGCACGGATGAAGGAGCTGGAGGAGCTGGAGTGGCGGGGGACCCCCCCTGCCGGGGATGTGCCAGATGCTGATGGACACGAGCGGAGGCTCCGGCAACGATTCCTCGACCTGCTGGAGCCACTGGAGAGGAGGAGGAAGGAGCTGGAGACCTCCAAGGCCATATACCAGCTTGGACGGGATCTGGAGGACGAGACGGTGAGCATCCTCGCCGTGGTGGGGTCTGTCGTGCCGGGGGCACCCATGGGTGCCGCGTGGGGCTCAAGGGATGCTCTCGCCCACAGCTGTGGGTGCAGGAGCGGCTGCCCCTGGCCAGGTCGACAGAGCACGGCACCGACCTCCCGAGCGTGCAGCGCCTGGCCAAGAGGAACGAGGTGAGCCCGGGTGCAGCGGTGGCACCCGCCGCCCCAGCTGGTCCCTTGGGGCCACCCATGCTACGGATGAGCCCTGCCGTGACCACCCATCCCACCGGCAGACGCTGCAGAAGGAGCTGGCGGGCCATGCCCCCCGCCTGGCTGAGGTGCTGAGCCGTGGTGAGGTGGCGGTGAGCGGCGCTGAGCCGAGCCCGGAGCTGGAGACACGGGTGCAGGAGCTGCGGGGGCTGTGGGAGACGCTGCAGGCGGAGGCGGCCGCCCGGCACCGGCGCCTGCGGGAGGCTGGCGAGGCACAGCAGTACTACCTGGACGCCGGCGAGGCTGAAGCCTGGGTCAGCGAGCAGGAGCTCTTCATGGGAGCTGAGGAGAAGCCGAAGGTGAGGGGTGGCTCCGTGTGGCGCCCCCATGTCTTGGGGGGGGCTCTGTGCCACGATAGGACATCCTTTGTCAACCTGGACCACGCCGTGCAGTTAAACATAGAATCACAGAATGGTTTGGGTTGGGAGGGACCTTAAAGACCATCTTGTGCCACCCCCCTGCCCTGGGCAGGGCCACCTCCCCCCAGCCCAGGTTGCTCCCAGCCCCGTCCAACCCGGCCTTGAACACCCCCAGGGATGGGGCAGCCACAGCTTCTCGGGGCACCCTGCGCCGGGGGCTCACCGCCCGCACAGGCAACAATTTCTTCCTTATATCTCATCTAAATCTACCTTCTTTTAGTTTATAGCCATCATCCCTTGTCCTATGGCTCCCCTCCCTGATGCAGTCCCTCCCCACATCTCCTGGAGCCCCTTTAAGCACTGGAAGGGGCTCTAAGGTCTCTGCGGAGCCTTCTCTTCTCCAGGCTGAACCCCCCCAACTCTCCCAGCCTGTCCTCCCAGCAGAGGGGCTCCAGCCCTCCCGGCATCTTCGCTAAACATCATCCTGTGCCACGCTGTGTCATGCCATTACACGCCACCCCATGCCATGCTGTGCCATTACTCATAGAATCATACATCCATCCTATGGCATGTCATGCCAGGCTATTGCACGCCACGTCACGCTGTGCTATACCACGTTGTCCATCCCACGCCATGTTGTGTCATTGTACGCCATGCCATTGCATACCACCCCATGCTACGGCATGCTGTGCCGTTACGTGCCATGCCACGCCACGCCATTCTCGGTCATCCCATGCCACACCTTGTCATTACACGGCATGCTGTGCCACTACGGGTCATCCTATGCCATGCCATGCTTGGCCGTTGCAATCCATCCCATGGTATGCCGTTAAATGCCGTGATTCCTGTGCCGTGCCGTACCGTTACACACCACCCCATGCCATTCTGTCTGTGCCGTGCCGCACCACGCCGTGCCGTGCCCACTAGCTCACCATCGCTCCCCACTGCCTCGGCTGGAGGCAGGAGATGCCCATAGGGTGGGCGCTGGGGCTGGACCCTGATCGGCGTCCCGTGGCCGTGCCGGGTGCTGACGGGCGCTGGTGTCTGCCGTGCCACAGGACGAGGAGAGCTGTTTGGTGATGCTGAAGAGACACGTGCGGCAGCAGCGGTCCATCGAGGACTACGGCCAAACCATCAAGGAGCTGGCGGGGAGGGCTCAGCAGCTGCTCTCCGCCGGCCACCCTGAGGGGTAGGTGCCACCACCGTGTGTTCTCTGTCCTTCAGGGTGGCCCCATGCCCTCAGCAGCGGGGTGGTGGGTGGTTTGGCTGCAGCTCTGGTGGCGTTGGCTGCCCCGGCGCCTCGCTCCAGCTGGGTGCCATTGCCCCGGCTGCGGCAGGGGAAGTGGTGGCAGAGGGACACGGGGAGCACAGAGTGGGTTCCTCCCCCCCAAAAAAAACCCTGTAGCTGGCAACACGGATGGGTCGGGGGCATCTTTTCCCGGGTGAGAACTGGGGTGTCTGTGTGCCGGGGCCGCGCAGGGAGCAGATCATCCGGCTGCAGGGCCAGGTGGACAAGCACTACGCCGGGCTGAAGGAGGCGGCCGAGGAGCGCCGCCGGCGCCTGGAGAACATGTCCCACCTCTTCCAGCTGAAGCGGGAGGTGGAGGACCTGGAGCAGTGGATCGCCGAGCGCGACGTGGTCGCCTCCTCCCAGGAGATGGGGCAGGACCTGGACCACGTCACGGTGAGGATGGCAGCGCCGGGGTGGGCGTGGTGGTGCCGGCAAAGCGGGTTTGGGGTGGGGGGGGGTAAAACTCAACTCTTTTTCTCCCCCGTGCAGCTCCTGCGGGAGAAGTTTCGGGAGTTTGCGCGGGAGACGGGCAGCGTGGGGCAGGAACGCGTGGACCGGGTCAACCTGACAATTGAGGACCTCATTGACGCGGGGCACGTGGAAGCGGCCACCATGGCCGAGTGGAAGGACGGGCTGAACGAGAGCTGGGCCGACCTCCTGGAGCTGATCGACACCCGCATGCAGCTCCTCGCCGCCTCCTACGACCTGCACAAGTACTTCTATGACGGCTCCGAGCTGCTGGCCCTCATCGCCGCCCGGCGCCAGGAGCTGCCCCAGGACCTGGGCGAGGACGCCGGCACGGTGGAGGCTTTCCACCGCATGCACAGCGCCTTCGAGCGCGACCTCCAGCTGCTGGAGGCGCAGGTGAGGCTGCACCCCGGAGGCGACGGAGATGCCCGGCACCGCCATCGCCGACCCTCAGCATCTCCCACGCTCTCCATCTTTGCCGGGCAGGTGCAGCAGTTTCGGGAGACGGCGGCGCGCCTGCAGACCGCCTACGCCGGGGAGAAGGCGGCCGGCATCCAGGAGCAGGAGCAGGAGGTGGCACGAGCCCTGCGGGCGCTGCTGGAGGCATGCAGCGGGCGCCGGGCCCGGCTGGTGGACACGGCCGACAAGCATCGCTTCTTCAGCATGGCGCGGGACCTGCTCTCCTGGATGGAGAGCACCGTCCGGCAGATCGAGACACAGGAGAAACCCAGGTATGGCTGCGCCCGGCGGGTGCCTGGCGTTGTTTGCCACCACTCGGCACCGACGCCATCACCGCCACCGGCACCTCTTTATCCCCAGGGACGTCTCCTCGGTGGAGCTGCTCATGAAGTACCACCAGGGCATCAGGGCTGAGGTGGACGCCCGGAGCAAGAACTTCACCACCTGCATCGAGCTGGGCAAGAAGCTGCTGCAGCGCAAGCACCAGGACTCGCCCGAGGTGAGGGCAGTCGGGGATGGTGGGTGGCAGGGACGGTGCCACCGTGGCCACCCTGTGACGCTGTCCCCTCGTAGATCAAGGTGAAGCTGGTGGAGCTGGTGGAGAAGAGGAAGGCCATGATGGAGACGTGGGAGCAGCGCTGGGACAGGCTGCGGCTGCGTGAGTGCGCCGGCGGTGCCGGGGGGACACCGTGGCTCGGGCAGGGGGTGATGGTGACGGGGGGCTGAGCGGTGCCCGTCCCTGCCCGCAGTGCTGGAGGTGTGCCAGTTCTCCCGGGACGCCTCGGTGGCCGAGTCGTGGCTCATCGCGCAGGAGCCCTACCTGGCCAGCAGCGACTACGGGCAGACGGTGGACGCGGTGGAGAAGCTGCTCAAGCGGCACGAAGCTTTCGAGAAGTCCTCGGCCACCTGGGAGGAGCGCATCGCCGCCCTGAGGAAGCTGACGACGGTGAGGAAGGCTCAGGATGGAGCATGGCCGGTCCTGGCTCTCCTCTGCCTGCCTCAGTTCCTCCCCCCCCCCCATGTCCCCACCAGCCCCTAACGCCGTCGTCCTCTTCCCCGGCAGCTGGAGCTCCTGGGCGGGCGGACGCTGCGTGAGGGGCTGGCGCGGGATGGGGTGACGCGATCGGAGGCTCCCGACTACCGCTTGGATCTGGACGGGGAGCTGGAGGCCGGGTAAGAGATGCCGGTGCCGTCCCCGAGCGGCCGCGGCAGCGTCTTGGGCAGGGGCAGCCTGGGCATCATTTCCAGCATCCCTCTTCTCAAAGCGTTTAGGGTGGGGGTTTTTTTAGCAATTTGCCCTTTCGGAACAGTAAACCGATGAGGGTGAAGAGCAGAGATGAAGGTCGAGCTCTGCCGTGCCGGGGTTTTCAGCCCTCGGGGGGGAGGCGGGACGGGAGAGCAGCAGCCGGTCCCAGGTCCCTGCGGGACCGGGGCTGCGTTTCCCCAACAAGCAGGCTGGGACGGGGATTTCGGGGGTGCCGCGCTCTGCCGGGGACGCTGAGTGGGCTGCCTCCCTGCCACAGGTCCGAGGAGGAGGAGGATGAGGAGAAGAGGAAGGACACGAGCACGCAGGACACCTCTGCGCCCACCACCGACGGACCAGAGCCGGTCAGTCCTTGAGTTTAGCTTTCTCCTTCCCCAGTGGAAAAAAAAGCTCTCCCCGCATGTCCCGCAGGCTCCTGGCAGACCCCGTGACCGTGATCGTGACCGTGGCATGCCGATGGCTCCCTGCACCCCCAGCCCTTGCCTTGTTCCTTGCCTTGTTCCTTGCCTTGAGTTGAATAAATGCTAAATGACCCCCAAAAATGTTGGGCGGTCACACGGGTGCTGCACCTTCCCCTTTGCCCCGGCTCCTGGGGGGTGGCCGGGGGGTCCCCGCGGCGGCTCAGGGCGCCCCCTGCTCCCCGTGACAAGGCTCGGGTCGGCTGGCAGAGGTTGGCACCCATGGGTGCACGGGTGTCTCCGGGATCGGGGCAGCAGCCGGAGCTGGAGCGGGCAGATCCCGGTCATCGTCCTCTGCTGTCGGCGAGGCGGCGTGCATCCCGGGAGAACCTCACGGGCACACTGCGCGTGGCACTGGCCACGTGCCATCTGGCTTTCCAAGCACCCGGCCTTGGGAGCGGGGCCGGCTCTGCCCCGGCATGGAGGGGACATCGGGCAGAGCTGCCCACGGACACACGGCAACGGTGTTCCTGGCTGGCCGTGCTTGTGTCAGCCCCACGGCATGTGGCCCTTGGGGCGTCGTCATCCCTTGGGCATTGTCACCCCATGGGGATGCCACTCTGAGAAGCTTCATCACCCCAAGAGACATCATCACTCTATGGGGCATCGTCACCCCAAGGAGCATCGTTACCCCAAGAGACATCATCACTCTATGGGGCATCGTCACCCTGCAAGACATCGTCACCCCAAGGAGTATCGTTACCCCAAGAGACATCATCACTCTATGGGGCATCGTCATCCTGTGGGGCATCATCACCCCATGGGATACTGTCACCCTACAAGGTGTCAGCACCTTGAGGGGCATCATAACCCCACACGGCATCGTCACTCTGCGAGACGTCATCACCTCACAGGGTATTGCCACCCTGGGGGCATTGTCACCTTGTGCTCGCTGCCAACCTCTCTGCTCCTCCTGCCTGCTCTGTCTGCGCGGGGACAGCACTGCTTTCTGGTGGCTCTGCCTGCCTGGGGACAGGAACCCTTTCTGCCTCTTCTGCCTGCTTGGGGACATGGGCGTCTCCTGGCTCCTTGGGGACAAGATCACTTTTGCCTGCCTGGCGCGAGGATCCCTGGGGACAAGATCATTTCTGTCTGCATGGGGACACGGGCATCTTCTGGCTCCTTGGGGACAGGATTCCTCTGTCTTTGGGGACACGGGCATCTTCTGGCTCCTTGGGGACAGGATTCCTCTGTCTTTGGGGACACGGATATCTTCTGGCTCCTTGGGGACAGGGTCCTCCTCTGCCTGCTTGGGGATGCAATCCTTCTCTGCCTGCCTGCTCGAGGACGCGGTCACCTCTGGGCTTCCAGGGATGGTGTCCCTTCTCCCATCCCTCTTGTTGGGACACCTGCATGTTTTCCCCCGCGGTGCTCGCAGACACGTGTGGGACTGGGGCTGTCCCCGGGCGAAGGAGGAGTGGACGGGCACCCCGGGATGGCCGTGCCCCTGTCCTGCACCCACCCTGGCCGAGCTCCTCTGGTGGCACCCAGCTGCTGCCCCTGGATGGGTGTCCCATTTGCCGGGGCACCCACTGGTGTCTCCCACTGTCCCCAAGCTGCCGGGGTGGGGACAACCCCGCGGTGGCTCCCAGAGCTGCTCGCCCTGCTCGGCTCGACCCCCCTCACCCCAAATCCGGTGCGGGTCCCAGGGCTGCACCACGTCCCAGAAGCTCACTGGGGTCCTCCCAGTAGCCACCAGCTCCCGCATGCCGGAGCTGGTGGGGTCGCTGGCACTGACAGCTGTCACCCACCCTTGGCTGGTGGCCACCGGCTTGGGGACCGTGAGCCCCCCCCGTCTGGGGACAGGGACCCATGTGCCACCGCGGGAGAGGACGGCACCTCAGGATGTGGCTTTTGGCGGCGGGCGGTGACACCGCGGTGTAACAGGGCTGTTGCTTTGCGGCAGCTGGCGCGGACGAGGGGCGATGAGGAGCCGGCGTCGCCAAGCCCACGGCCACCGCGGGAGGAGCCGGAGGAGCCGGCCACCTTGCCGGCCCGCACCTGCAGCGTCCAGCTGGAGGGCTACCTTGGCCGCAAGCACGACCTGGAGGCGGCCACCAAAAAGGCGTCCAACCGGTAGGCAGCATGGCGGTGGCAACGGTGGTGGCAGTGGCGGGCGGCGCGGGCGCAGGCCGGGCTGACGGGGCGGTGCGGCGGCAGGTCGTGGAGCACGCGGTACTGCGTGCTGCGGGGCGGCCAGCTCGCCTTCTTCAAGGACGCCAAGAGCCGGGCGCTGGGGTTGCCGTGCCACGGCGAGGAGCCCTTGGGGCTACGGGACGCCCTCTGCGAGGTGGCCGCCGGCTACAAGAAGAAGAAGCATGTCTTCAAACTCAGGTAAGGCCGCGGGGCGGCGCGGGGCGGCGGGGCGCGGGGTGGCACGCGCCGCACCGGCACCTGCGCTCTGTCCCCAGGCTCAGCAATGGCAGCGAGTGGCTCTTCCATGGCAAGGATGAGGTGAGGGGGGGGACACAGTGGTGGCTGAGGGGACGTGGTGGTGGGGCTGGAGATGCCGAGGGGATCAGCAGTGCCCAGGGGGACCCCCGGGTGGCTGGTGGTGCCCAGGGGTCATGGCGGTGGCCAGCAGTGCCCTGGGGGACACAGGGTGGCCAGTGGTACCCAGGGGGACAGAGGGTGGCTGGTGGTTCCTAGGGGACACGGCGGTGACTAGCAGGGTCTGAGGGGACACAGGGTGGCCAGGGGTGGCGGGCAGTGCCCAGGGGGACACAGGGTGGCCAGTGGGACGTGGGGTGGCTAGGGATGCTCAGGTGGATAGGGGGGGGACCAGCAGTGCCCAAGGGGACACAAGGTGGCTGGTGATGCCCAGGGGACATCAGGGCGGCCGGAGGTGTCTAGGGAGAGAGGGGGTGGCTGGTGGTTCCCAGGAGGCACAGGGGACACCGGTAGTACCCGGGGGACATGGGGGTGGCCAGAGATGCCCAAGGGACGCTATGGGGATCAGTGGTGCCCAGAGGGGGGGCCACAGAGCGATGGCCACAGAGTGATTTGTAGTGGCCAGTGGCACACAGGGTGGCTGGCACTGCCCACGGGGCCACAGGGTGGCCGAAACAACCACGAGGACATGGGGGGGGGGGGGCTGGTGGTGCCCAGGAGGACACGAGGTGGCCGGGGGTGCCGTGAGGACATGGCGGGGACCAGGGGGACACGGGCGCCTGGGGAGGATGCGGGACAACTGGCATCACCCAGGGGGCCACGGAGGGTGGCCGGGGAGGTGATGGGGGGGGGTCAGGGGCCCCCCTGAGCCGGTGCCCGTGCCCGCAGGAGGAGCTGCAGGCCTGGCTGCAGGGGCTGAGCGCGGCAATAACGGAGTGCCGGGGCAGCCGGGGGAAGGCGCAGAGCCTGCCGCTGCCCCTGCCCCCCGCCCCGGCACCCCCCGAGCCCCCCCTGCCCCGCAAGGACAAGGAGAAACGGTTCAGCTTCTTCCCAAAAAAGAAATAACACCACACACACACGTACGCCCATCTCCCAAAAAAGCGGGGGGGGGGGGGAACGGATGACACCCGTCACGCCGGCGGCGCCCGCGGCCACGCGTGTTGTAGGGACCCGCGTGTGCGGGTGAACCTATAGGTACCGCCGGGTCTATAGGGGCGGCTGCCACGTTTCACGCGTGGGCCGGAGCCGGGCAGCCCCTCTCCGGGCAGGCGGCGACGTACCCCCCCCCCCCCCCCCCCACCGACCACCACCTCCACCAGCCCCCGCGTGGGCGCACACCTACGGACACGCAGCGCG
This sequence comes from Vanellus vanellus, assembly GCF_965231255.1. NCBI lineage: Eukaryota > Metazoa > Chordata > Aves > Charadriiformes > Charadriidae > Vanellus > Vanellus vanellus. The sequence goes on along the minus strand of NC_138911.1, from coordinate 1,268,341 downwards.
GCGCACGTGCCACACGTGCCTGTGTGCACACGTGTGTGTATATATATATATATATATTTGTATTTATATATATACATCCATTTCCATGCTCAAGGGTATGCACACACCTACGTGGAGGTGAACAGAGATGTATACGTATGTCCCTGTGCGCACACGCGTGTGCGTGTGCACCCCCCCCATCCCCCACGCACAGGGGTGTGCCGCGGCCCCCCGCGCACACGCGTGTCCCTGCATGCGCACGTCCGCACACGCGTGTCCCCGCATGCAGGTGCACCCCACACGCGTGCATGCCCCCCCCCACCCCCCCAGCACCCACCCGGGGGGCTGCTGTGGGTGTCCCCATCCGTGTGTCCCCCCTCCCAACCCCCCCAAAGCCATAACACCCCCCCAACCTGTGGGTGCGGAGGGGACACCCCCGGCCCCCGTGGGCACCAACCAAAGAGCGTCAGCACTGGGGGGGCCATCGCACCCACCGCCCCGTGCCCCCACCGGTGCTGCCGGGGTTGAGGGGTGGGCGGGGGGAGAGCCCCCCCCTTGCACCCCACGGCCAGGACGAGCCACCCCGGGGGGAGCGCGGGCGACCAGAGAGGAACTTTTGGTTCAGTTTGGGTTTTTGGTTTTTTTTTTTGTTGTTGTTTTTTTTTTTTTTTTCTAATAAAGATGTGAAAGCGAGCTGGGCGCAGTGCTGGGCGCCGATGGGGGGGGACGGGGGGGGACAGGGGGTGCCCCTGCTCCTGGGCAGGTTGGAGGTTCATGGGGTGCTCCTGCTGCTGCAGGCTGGGAGGCCATGGGGTGCCCCTTCTCCTGGGCGGGGTGAGGGTCCCCGGGGTGCTCCTTCTCCCAGGTGAGCTGGGGGTCCATGGGGTGCCCCTTCTTCCAGGTAGGTTGGAGGTCCACAGGGTGCTCCTTCTCCTGGGTGAGCTGTGGGGTCCATGGGGTGTTCCTGCTTCCCGGTGAGCTGGAGGTCCACCAGGTCCCCCTTCTCCATGGCAGGTTGGGGGTCCCCAGGGTACCCCTTCGCCCAAGCAAGTTGGGGTGTCCGAGTGGGTGCCCCTTCTCCTGGGCAGGTTGAGAGTCTGCAGGGTGCTCCTTCTCCCGGCTGAGCTGGGGGGGTCCGTGGGGTTCCCCTTCGCCTGTGCAGGTTGGCGGTTGACAGGGTGTCCCTTCTCCTGTCTCCTGGGTGAGATGTGGGTCCGTGGGGTGCCCCTTCTCCTGGGCAGGTTGGGGGTCCCCAGGATGCTTCTCCTCCCAAGCAGGTTGGGTGTCCATGGGGTGCACCTTCTCCTGGGTAGGCTGGGCCTCCACGGGGTGCCCCTTCTTCCAGGTAAGTTGGAGGTCCACAGGGTGCTCCTTCTGGGTGAGCTGTGGGGTCCATGGGGTGCCCCTACCCCCGAGCAAGTTGAGGGTTTCACAGGGTGGCCCTTCTTCCAAGTAGGTTGGAGCTCCACAGGGCGCTCCTCCTGCCGGGTGACCTGGGGGTCCTTAGGGTGTCCCTGGGCAGGTTGGGGGGGTCCGTGGGGTGCCCCTCCTTTAAGGTACTTTGGAGGTCCGTGTGGTGCCCCTTCTCCCAGGCAGACCGGGGGGCCATTGGGTGCTCCTTCCCCTGGGGGTCCACGGGACGCCCCTTCTCCCCCATCATCCACCTAGCTGGCGGCGTCGAGGGTCTGAAATTTCTGCCGCAGGTCCCTGACGAGGCCGTGGCGAGGGGGCGAGGGGGACTCGGGGGTGTCGGGGGGCTCGGGGCATCGCCGCCGGTACTCCTCGGAAGCCTGGTAGGCTTTGCAGCGTTCCACTACCGCCTTCAAGCAGATCTTCTCCCGGGTGGTGGGCGAGCGGATCTGCACGTAAGTGGGGGGCTCGGCGGGTGCCGGCAGCCGCTCCAGCACCAGCACCCGCTGCCCGGGACCCAGCGGCGCCTCCGCCGCCACCCACAGTGCCCCATCGCTGCTGTGCCGTGCCGGTGCCGGCACCGGCCCGGAGGTGCCGGACCCCCCGCCTGCTTCGGCGCTCCGGCTTCGGCCGCTGCCCCGCTCCTTCTCGGCCGGCCGGCCGCCCCGGCACGGTCCCTCGGGTGCCGAACGGCTGCGGCTCACCGGCAGGGGCCGCGGGGCGCCGAAACGGGCACGAAGCTCCCGCACGTCGGGCCAGGCGAAGGGCTCGGCACCGCTGGGGCTCGGGGGGCTGCGGGGGGCACCCGGGGATGGGGGCACCGGCAGCGCCCCGTCTCGCGGCACAGCCACCGAGGGGGTGCCGGCACACGGGTTCCCCTGCTCCGGCTGTGCCGGGGCGCATCGGGCACCAGCGCGGCGGCTCTTGATGCGGAGGCTGTACTGCCGCGCCAGCTGGTACACCTTGGTGCCGGGGTGCGGGGGGGTCAGCAGCAGCCGCGGCGGTGGCCCGGCTGGTGGCCCCTCGCCCACGGCACCCAGGTCGTCCTCCTCCAGGATGAGCAGCGGCTCGGGGGACCGCAGCCCGTTCTCCCGGCACGGCTCCTCCGGCGACGGCTCGGGCCCCCCCGGTGCCGGCTGGGTGGGGGGCTCGGGGCTGGCGGGGGGGCGAGGGAGGCCGTTGAGGCGGGAGACGGAGCTCTGCACCAACCCCTTGGGGATGAAGGACAGGCTCTCGCGGCGGCGGACGCTGAGGCCGGCATCCCGGTGCTCGGCGTGGCCGTAGTAGCTCTTGATCTTGTCGAGGAGCAGGCGGTCCCGGCTGGAGAGCAGCGACTCCCGGCGGGCTCCGGCCAGGGGCTCGGGTGAGGGGACGGTGCTGCGGGACCCCCCGGGCTCCGTGGCCTCGAGCGGGGGGCCGCCGTCCAGGCTGAGGGCGCTGCCGCTGCGGCTGGCCAGCCGCCCCGCCGGCCCCTCCAGCGCCAGGCTGCTGCGGCGGGAGAAGCTGCCGCCGCCGCCGAACCGCTCGGCGATGACGCTGGCCTGGTCCAGCACCGAGGGCGGTAGGATGCTGCCGGCGGCTCCGTCTTGTTCTTCCTCCTCTTCCTCCTCGCTGCTCAGCCCCTGCAAATCCTCCGCCGCCCGCTCCGGTTCCCCCTCCCCGCCGAGCAGCACCGGCGCCGGCGTCCCCGCCGAGGACGGGGTTTCGGCTACCCCCGGCCCCTCGGGGCGCTCCTCGGTGCTGCCGGCCTGCGGAGGGGTGGGTGGGTGGGTGCTGGGTCCCTGGGGACCCCCAGGTGGGGGCTGCGGGGCCGCACTGACCTTCTCGCAGGTCCCCGGCCCCCAACTGCTCGGCCGCTTGGGTCCCTCCGGCGCCGGTGGGTGCCCCCCAACCTGGGGAAGAGCAAACGTGGGGTGTCACGGGCTGCAGGGGGGGCACCCCAGCTGCTCCGAGCAGGATCACTGCCAGAGGCGAGCCCCAGCCAAGCCCCAGCTGAGCATCCCGCAGCAGCCCCAGCAGCAATAAGGGGTCCCGGGAGTGATGTGGGGTGCTCTCAAAGCGATACGGGGTGCCCCAGAAGCGATGCGGGATTGCCCCTGCGAGCAACGTGGGGTGCTCCCGGAGTGATGCTGGTTGCCCTGGCAGTGATGCGGGGTGCCCCGGGAGTGACGCGGGGTGCCCCGGGAGTGACGCGGGGTGCCCCGGGAAGAATATAGGGTTCCCCAGGAGTGACGTGGGGTGCCCTGGGAGTGATACAGGATGCCTGGGGTGGCATCACACAGTGGGTGCCCTCCCTGGGGTTTGGGGGGGGCCAGAGCGGGTACCTGCTCCTCCTGGGCTTCCACCGGCAGGTCCCTGGCCCTGGGCAGCTCCTCCTGGCAGTCCTTGCCCAAATCCACCTCCTCTTCCTCCTCCTCCTCTTCTTCCTCCTCTTCTTCCTCCACCACGTCCTCAGCCGCCGTCCAGGCTCTGGGGTGCTGGGGGGGCTCCCCCGCCTCCAGGAGAGCCCCGTCGCTGCCGGCGTGCTGCTCGGGGGCGAGCGCCGGGCTCAGCACCCCGTTTGCCACCCCCGCCCCTGGCAAGCGGCATGCCAGGGCTGGGGGGCACCGGGCACCCCAACCCGCCCTGCGCCCCAGCCTTTACCTTGAGCCCTGCCGGCCGGGAGAGAGAAACGTGGAGGTTAGAGGAGGGCAGCACCCAAAACGCGTCCAACCCCCCAGCAAGCCCCTGACCCCGCTCCACCCACCCCAGTGGTACCAGTGGCCACGTCGGCTCGCTCACCTTGCTCGCCCAGCTGCCGCAGGATCTGCTTGGCGGGCTCTGCGGGGAGAAACCGGGCGTCCCAATCGGGCGACGGTGGCATTGTCCCCATGTCCCCCAGCTCGCCCTCAGCCCCACCAGCATCCCCAGCCTGGCGCCCACCCCTCACACCCCCCACCCCAATTAAGGTCCCCGTTCCCCGCCGGCATCCGCACCCGACTGCCTGCGCCCCGTGTGCCCGGGCAGCCGGTCCGGCAGCGTCTCCGCGCGGTCCCGGGGCTGGAAGGGTTCTGCAGGGACAGGGACACCCGTCAGCGCTGGCGCAGCCGCTGCCCACCGTCCCTGCAGGCATCGGGGAGACCCCCGAGGAAGGGACGGCGGCGGCGGTGGGGGACGCCGGGGGTGCGCGGCTCTCACCGGACTGCCGGCGGCACTGGCGCGGGTCGGCGGCGGCGTCGCCCAGGGGTTGGCAGGACCAGCTCTTCTTCAGGCGCTCGGGGCTGCAGCGGGGCAGGCGAGGGGGGTCTGCGGGCACAGGGGGTGACACTGGGGGATGGGGGGGACAGGCGAGGGCAGGGAGGGGACCGCGGGGCGCCGGCAGCACTCACAGAACAAGTCCATCTCCAGAATGGCTTCCTTAGCCTGGGATGGAGGAAGGATGGAGAGAGACGGAGGGTGAAGGTGGGGTGCAGCCGTCCCCCCCTCCTCGCTGTGCCCGGGGTGGGGGGTCCCCAGTGCCAGCGTGGTCCCCCTCTGCCCTCACCTTCTGAGGGATGATGGCGTGGTGGTTCTCCAGGATCAGCCGCTTGATGTGGTGGGTCCACATGCGCTTCTCCTCCACGCTCTTGGCCTGGGAGGGGGAGAGGGAGGGTGGTGAGGCTGGGCCTGGGGGGGGGGTGTCCTCAGGGAGCCCCCCACCCTGTGCCCCCCTCTACCTGCAGGCTGTGCTGCTGCTTGCCGTGCTTGTAGTGAGCCAGGCTGAAGCAGAGCGAGTCCCGCGTGCTCTCGATCAGCATCAGCGAGGAGCACTGCGGGGAGAAGCCATCAGCCCCCGGGCCCCCCCTGGGCCCCCCCCATCCCCAGCACCCCCCGGGTCCCCTACCCCCGGCACCCCCCCCCCACCCAGTCCCACCATCCCCAGGCTCCCCATCCCCAGTGTCCCCCCAGACCTCCTATGCCTGGCCCGCTCCGGTCCCCCACACCCCCGGCACCCCCCAGTCCCACCATCCTCAGCACCCCCAAGTCCCCCACATCCCCAGTACCCACCAGTCCCATCATCCCCAGGCTCCCCATCCCCAGTGCCCCCCCAGACCCTCTATCCCTGGCACCCTCCGACCCCCCACATCCCCAGCAGCCCTCAGGTCCCCCATCCCTGGTACTCCCCAAGTCCCCCCCACCCCTGGCACCCCCCAGTCCCACCATCCCCAGGCTCCCCATCCCCAGTACACCCCCATGCCCCCTATCCCTGCCACCTCCCAGTCCCCCACATCCCCAGCACCCACAAGTCCCCCATTTCTGGCACCCCCCAGGTCCCCCCATCCCTGGCACCCCCCAGCCCCACCATCCCCAGGTCTCCCACATTCCTGGCACCCCCCCAGGTCCTCATCCCTGCCACCCCCCAGTCCCACCATTCCCCGACACCCCCCGGGGTTCCCCATCCCCAGGACCCACCGGGATGTGGCTCTTGTAGACGTAGTGGTCGCCACGGCGCTTGGTGATGAGGAGGGTCTTGTCGAAGAGGAAGACGGCGCGCTCGTGGCGCACCCGCTGAACGCGGAAGGTGCCCTCCAGCACCAGTTCCCCGTAACTGGTCAGGTCCGGCCCCTTCCAGCCCAGCAGCAGCGACTGGATCTCCTGTGCGGGTCCCCGGAGACGGGTACGTCAGGACACCCGCCGCCGCGCTGGTGCCCGCCCGGTGCCACCCGCCGCGCCGCCGGCACCCACCTGCTGGCGGATGGCGTGCTCGTGCTTGCGCTTCATGTCGTTGATGTACCACGCGACGCAGGTCATGGTGTCGATGGCCTCCAGCACCACCTCGTAGTCGTCCCCCGACTTGTGCTCAAAGTGCTTGGCGATCTCCTGCCGGCAAAGGACGCGGCGTCAGGGCAGCGCCAACGGGGATGCGGTGCCCGGTGCTGAGGGTGTGCCGTGCCGGGGGACCGGGCTGCGCCAGGAAGATGCGCCATGCCGGGTGCCGGCGCCATGCCGGGCGCCTGGACGGTGCCATGTGCCGGGCTGTGCCAAGCGCCTGTATCACGCCATGAGCTCGCACCACGCCGGGTGCCCATGCAATGCCAGGGGACGGGGCTGTGCCGGGGAGTTGTGCCGTGCGGGGTGCCTGTGCCATGCCATCCCCCAGGCTGTGCCAAGTGCCCGCGCCGTGAGCTCACGCCGTGCCGGCAGCCCAGACCGTGCCGGGGAAACGTGCCGCGCCGGGCAACCCAGGCTGTGTCGGGTACGTGGACTGTGCCAGGAAACACGCCGTGCCGGGTGCCCCGGCTGTGCCGGGTGCCCGTGCCACATCGGCTGCCACGGAACTCATTCTCTGCCACATCCCCATGCCGTGCCACGCACCCAGACCGCACCGGGTGCCGGTCGGTACCCTGCTGGGTGCCCATGCCGTGCCATATCCCCATGCCACACCACGCACCCAGACCGTGCCGGGTCCCCGTACCCTGCCGGGTCCCCACGCCGTGCCACGCCGCACGCCCACACCGCCCCGGCTCACCTGCAGCAGGAGGTGGTACTTGAGGATCCTCTGGACGGGCTTGAGCAGGTAGGCGCCGAGGGGCAGCGCGTGCCGCAGCCGCTCCTGGCACTCGCGCAGGAACCGAGCCTGGGTCTTGCTCCTCATGCACTCGGCCAGCGCCGCCACCGAGCTGCGGGCAGGGAGCGGGCTCAGCCCCCTGCCCGCCCCGCTGCCCGCCCCCGCGCCCCCCACTCACCTGGGGTAGTTGTTGCAGTACTGGGTGTAGATGGCAAACTCCTGGCTCTGCGGGCAGGGGGGAGTGCGGTCAGAGCCCGGCACGGCCCCCCCGCGCCCTCCGCCCCCGGTACCCCCCGTCGTGCCCGCTCTTACCCGGGTGACGAAGCAGACGGCCACGGCCACGGGATCGCTGGCGCAGCTCTCCAGGTTTTGCAGCAGGGTGCTGGGGGGGGGGACAGAGGGGACGGGGTGACAGCAGCTCCACCACCACCACCACCACCACCGCGGCATGGGGTGGCACCGACCGCGTCCCCACCGGGACCACCCACCTGCTGAGCTCGTAGATGTCCTCGATGTTGCCGAAAAGCGCGCTGACCTGCTCCGGCCGCAGCACCGGCTCCTCCGCGTCGATGATCTTGCCCAGGTAACCCTGCCGGGCACCCGCGGTTGGTGGCGGTGACACCGGTGCAACCAGCTGGACTCCCCCCACACACCCCAAACCCCATCCAAGGGGTGTCCCCCACCCCGGCACTCACCTCCACGATGCTGCGGAGATCCCGGGCGTAGGTGCGCTCCGACTCCACGATCTCCAGCACCACCCGCCCCAGGTAGCTGGGCTCGGTCCCGGGGCCACCGAAAGGTGCCAGGGGGTGTCCGCCGCGGGCCCCCGGCCAACCCCCCGGGGAAGCGTTGTTGTTGCTGTTGCGCTGCCCCTCGGCCCACGGCTCGGCCCCGCTGCCGACCGGCTCCTCCATGGCACGGCCGGGCTCCGGCACCGGGCTCAGGGCAGGATGCTGCAGGCAGGCGGGCACCGGCATGCCGGCATCCCCCGGCACCAGCGGGGCACGGGGTGGGTCTGGGGGGGAGAGCGGTCTGTTTAGGAGGTGTAGACACCCCCAAGGTCCGGGCAGCATTTGGGGCCAAGGGGGGCTCACACCCCCACACAGTGAAGACGCCCCCTGGGGTTGACCTGATGGCCAAACCCTGGGGTTGACCTGATGGCCAAACCCTCCAGGCAAGGGGGGGTGCCAACATCCCTCAACCCCAAAAATCCCCGGCTACGGATCGGCCGAGGCACTATACGGCCCAACCGGATCCTGGCACAGCCCACCGAGGCCTCCTGCCCGAGGACGTCCTCAAATTTGGGGGTTTGCCCCCTCCTTACCCCAGAGCCGGGCGATGCGCCCCAGCAGCCGGGGGCCATGCTCCCCAAAAAGGATGTGCCCCGGTGGGACCAGCGCCATTGCCGTGCCGAGCCCCCACCCGCTGGCACCTCGCGCCGGGGCTGTGCGTCACCGCCGCGCCCGCGGGACACCTTCCCGGTGAGCTCAGCGCCGGCTCACCCTTCCGGATCACCGTTTGCCACCGGCCGCTCCCCGGCAGCACTGGGATCCTCCCGTGCCACCGAAACCGCTCGGTGCCACTGACTCCGTTGGGGTGCCCAAAAACCGGCCGCCGGCGGCAAAGCGTGCCGGAGCGGGGAGGGCTCACCGCCACGCTTTTTGGCAGAGGGACGGTTTGCGGCAGGGCACCGAGCCCGCTCACCCCGGCGAGTGGGTGGCCCTGGGGACGGTGACCTTCAGCCGGGCCACGTGCCGGCGGCGGGGCCGCCCGAGCCCCCCGGCACTGGGGGTGCCGGCACCCGACCGGTCAGGCCGGTTCCCGCCAGCTCCTCCCCGTGCCCGCCGTGCCGCATGGCCGCGCTCCCGCTGCCGTCCTCCCCACGGCTTTCCTGCTCAAGTCAGGAGCCCCCCCAAAAACCCGCCATGGCACCCCCCAAGCAGGGCCCAGCCCCACATCCCCAGGCTGTGCCATATCCCGGGTCCCCCTGTGCCGGCACAGCCGGTTCTGCCATGGGGCACCCCCGGCTCTGGGTGATTTGGGGAGCAGCCCCCCCCCCAACCCCCAAATCCTTGAGCCTCGCCCCCAGGGCCACCTTGGCCAGGGGGGACCCAGCCCTACAGCCACCCCGTAGCACTGGGGACACCGGGACCAGGACACCCCAAGCACCCACCCCTGGCACGCTCCGACCCCCATCCCCACCCATGACCGGGTCCTTGCCGGGGGACAAGAGGGGACACCTGGGTGGCACTGGGGGGGCAGACAGAGGCACGGTTCACCCCCTGCCCGGCATGGTGGGACGGCGTCCCGGTGCCCGTGGGGGGTCCCCCACGTGATGCCCGGCCCGGGGATTTGCGGCTACCGCGGCTCGTCCCCAAAGGCCGCCCCCGGCCACCCTAATCCGCTCAGCGCGCCGGGATTACGCCGCTGGCCCCACGTCACAGGCACCGCGGCCACTCGCCTCGGCCCCCCGGCCACCGCCGGCCCGCCCCACCGGGTGGGGGGGGGTGGTGTTTATCCTCTTACCCCCCCAGCGCCGCCACGGTGGGCACGCGGACGGCCAGAGCCCCCGGGCTCCCGCCTGCCGCCTCCTCCGGGCAGGGATTAGCCCTGACCTTCACCCCCGGCGGGACGGGCTGCTCCCCCCGACCCCCCCGAGCTGGGGGCTGCCGGGGGTCCTGTGCACCCCCAACCCCGCCGTGGGGACCGGGACAGCACCCCGGGGTGCCGAGCCGGACGTGGCACCCAGGCGCTGCCGCTGGCACAGGCAAGGACCCCTGGGGGGGCCGCCGGCCAGCTCCGGCATGGTGGGTCCCCAAAACTCCCCGGCACGGGGAAACTGAGGCAGGGACGGGGGTTGTGCCGAGCTGCCGGTGCCGTCGCCGGCCCCATTGCACATTCCTGCACCGGAGACAGGGAGGGAGGCACGGCCCACGGTGTTTTCCCGGGGCCCCGGCACGGCGCGGCACGGCACGGCACGCCGGGAGAGGAGATGGCGGGCAGGCCGGGGTGCCGGGTCGGGCAGCCGGCCGAGGAGGGCCAGCCCGGCGGAGCCATATAAGGGAAGGCGGTTCACCATTTCCAAGCATTTTCCAGGATCCCAGCGGCCCTGGGAGCGGGGAAAGTCACCGCCGGCTCCAGCCCAGCTGCCACGGCTCGGCGCGGCCGCGGCCATCGCTCCCAGCCCCGGCTGGCACCGCCGGTGCCCGGCGGGCACGAGCTGGGCGCTGGCGCTCCTGCCCGCAGCATCGTGGTGCCGCAGGTGGTCCGGCACGACAGGGCGACCCCACACCACGGCAGCCGCCACGCCGTGCCCGGGTGGGACCGGAGCCCGCACCGGCAGTGCCACACTCCCAGGACACGGTGGCTTCGACCCCGTGGGGCTGCCAAAGCCTCTTAGTGCCCGGTGCCCGTGGCATCCCGCGTGGCCGGTGGCCACCTAATCCCACCGGAGGGGCACAGGACACCCCCACCCCACCGGCGGTTGGGGGTCCCGGTGCAGTACCCCCATCCCAGCCCTCGGCGTGGACCCAGGGGTCACCACAGCCTCTGTCCCGCGCCCCCGGCTGGGCCTGGGGTCCCCCCGGCCCCATGGCTGCCTGCCCCAGATGTCTCCCAGCACCCCAGAACCCGTAGTCCCCTGCCCTCCCCTGGGACCCACGGCCCTGCCCCACGGCTCACCAGGACCCCCCACTCCCACGCTCCCTCCAGCATCCACAGCTCCTGCCCCACTGGGACCCACCGCCCTGGGCACCCCAGGACCCACGGCTCCTGCCCCATGGGGAATCCCAGCTCCTGCCCCATGGGGACCCGCAGCTCTCGCCCCATGGGGACCCACACAGCTCCTGCCCCACCGAGACACACTGCACCGGCCCCACCGGCAGCGCCAGACACCCCGCCACCCACAGCTCCCAGTCCCACCAGCACCCACAGCACTGGGCGCTCCGGGGTCCGCGGCTCCCTGTCCCCACTGAGACCCACAGCTCCCACCCCACCGGGACCCACGGATCCAGCTCCACGGGCATGCGACGGCTCCCACCCCACGGGCACCCCCGTGACCCACGGCAACGGCTCCACCGGGACCCACGGCTCCCACACCACCGCCCCCCACGGTGCTTGGGCACCCCCGGGACCCACATCTCCCGCCCCACCGGGACCCACATCTCCCTCCCCACGGGGACCCTCATCTCGCTTCCCGCGGGGGACCCCCGGGCGAGGCGATCGCCGTGTCCCGTTTCCCGCCGGCGCGCCCCGTCCCCGCGCGCCCCCGTTCCCGCCGCCGCCCGCGCGCCCCGCACCGGACTCACCGCGCGCCGCCGCCGCCGCCGCCGCCCCGGCCCGGCCGTGCCCGCAGGAAGCGGCGGGAGAGCCCCGGGGGCGGGGACTGCGGCCGCCCCGCCCGGGCAACCGGGCTGCTCCGGCATCGCCCCGGCCCCCGCCCGCTCCCGGGCACGGTACCGGAGCCGTCCCGCCACGGGGACGGGCGGCAGCCCGGGTACCATCCTGGTACTGTCCCGCTATGCTGCCGAGCACCGTCCCGGTACAGCCCCGGTATGGTCCCGGGCGCCGTCCGGGGGGTCCGTGGTACCGACCCGGTACTGTCCCGGTATGTCCCGGTACAGTCCTGGCTCTGCCTCGGGGTGCACCGAAACGCGGTGTGGGGGGACCCCACACCCACCGGGGCACCCCGTAGTGTCCCACCCCGAGGGGACACGGTCACCCCGTGGGATTCCAGCACGAGGGGACACGGCCACCCCACGGAGTCCCTTCCCGGTGGGGCGCTGCCAAGCGGGCACAGCCGCCGGGCTGCCACCGCCGTGGGGCAGATGTGGGGTGCCACGAGTGAGCCACCCCCATACCGGGGGCAGGCAGCGTGTGTGCCCGCGGGTGGGGGGACGTGCCCGGTGTCCCCTCTGTCACCACACCTGCCCTTTCCCGCGCCCGGCTCCGGTCCCAGCTCGGCACAGCCCCAAAACCCGGCTGTGCCAGCTCACCGCCAGTCCCACAGCATCCCGGGGTGCTCCGAGCCCCCCAAATTAATCAGGGGGGGCAGCTTAATTAGGCAGCCCAGCACCCCGTGGCACCTGCCACCACCAGAATAGGGCCATTCTGCCGGGCGCCTTGTGCCACCAGCGCCGGGCTCCGGCTCAAAGACCGGATTGTTCCGGGCCAGCCGCCCCCGGAGCAGCGTGCCCGGTGCCGCGTGGCGTGGCAGGAGGGAGCGGGTGGCATCGCCGGCTTTGCCGTGCCGGTGGGGCTGGAGGGGTCTTCGCCGCCTTCACTGGCACCGCGACACGTGTTTGGGTGGCGGGTGCCCGGCACGCACCGCGCCGGCCCCAAGGTCGCGGCCGGGCAGGCGGCGGTGGCGGCAGCTCCTTCGGCGGGTCGAGGCGTGGGGACCGGGCGGGTGCCGGGGACCGGCACGGCGGGTGCCGGCACCGTGGGGCCTGGCCGGGGCGTGGGAAGGCGGTGTGTCTGGCTGCGGCAGCCGGCGGCGCGGGCGGCAGCACCCGGCGGCCCTGGGGTGGTGGGTGCTGCCTGGGGAGGGGGTGGGGGGGACACCCGGGGTGGCTCCGGCCCCTCCTAACGCACGGCCTGTCCTGCGCCCCCCACCCGGCCCCTCTCCCCATGTCCTCTCCCCATAGCTCCTGCCCCCAGACCCCCTCCCCAAACCCTTTCTCCCCAATCCCCCTCCCCTGTCCATCTCCCCAGACCCCCCCAGACCCTCTCCCCAGAGCCCCATATCCCCCTCCCCACTCTCCCCTCTCCCCAGACTCCCTCCCCTTCTCCTCTCCCCCTATATCCCCCTCCCCAAAGCTTCTCCCCCTCCCCTCTCCACCATATCCCCTCCCCAGACCCCCCTCTTCCCATATCCCCTCCCCAGAACCTCTCCTCCCATATCCCCCTCCCCAAACCCTCTCCCCAGACCCCCCCTCTTCCCATAACTGCTCCCCAAAGGCTCTCCCCAAACCCTCTCCCCCATATCCCCCTCCCCACATCCCCTCCCCTTCCCCTCTCCCCCATATCCCCCTTCCCAAACCCTCTCCCCCATATCCCCCTCCCCAAACCTCTCCCCTTCCCCTCTCCCCCATATCCCCCTCCCCACATCCCCTCCTCTTCCCCTCTCCCCCATATCCCCCTCCCCAAATCTCTCCCCTTCCCCTCTCCCCCATATTCCCCTCCCCAAATCTCTCCCCTTCCCCTCTCCCCCATATCCCCCTCCCCAAACCCTCTCCCCCATATCCCCCTCCCCAAACCTCTCCCTTTCTGCTCTCCCCCATATCCCCCTCCCCAAACCCTCTCCCCCATATCCCCCTCCCCAAACCTCTCCCTTTCTGCTCTCCCCCATATCCCCCTCCCCACACCCCCTCCCCTTCCCCTCTCCCCCATATCCCCTCCCCACTCCCCCCACCTCTTGCCCTCCCGCCCGCCCACCAGGGGGCGCCGCAAGGCTCCCCAGCCCCGCCCCCTTCCCCAGCCCCGCCCCTCTCCCTCCCCAGCCCCGCCCCCTTCCCGTCAGCCCCCTCGCGCCTCCCTTCCCGTGATGCCCCGCGCCGGCCGAGGCGGGAAGGCCGGGCGGCAAGATGGCGGCGGCCTGGGCGGAGCGCAGCTGCCTGGAGCTCAACGCGGCGGCTCGGGGCCCACCGCGACGGCTTCGGGAGGTGGCTTTTAGCCCCCCGGGAACGGCTCCGCTCCCCGCCGGTCGCTACGGGGACAGCGCGGGTGGTTTCTGCTATCAGGAGAGCGCGCAGCTCGCTGCCGCCACCAGGAACCGCTTCGTGCGGTGGTGAGTGCGGGCCCGGGGGCAGGCCCAGCCGCCGGGCCTGGTGTAATCCCCTCTGCTCGGGCCCGTCTTCCCCCCCTCTCTCTGCCCGCCATCCTCACACCTCCCCCGGTCATTTCCCTCAGGACCACATCGGGAGACACGGTGGAGCTGGTGGAGGAATCTCTGGATGTCAACCTGCTGAACAATGCCATACGCCTCCGCATCCAGGGCTGTCCTTTTCTACCGGGCGGCGTGCACCTCTGCGAAGTGCAGAGCCACTTGGTCGTCCTGCTGATCACCGGGCAGACGGTGCATCGACTGCTCCTGCCGCATCCCGCCCGCATGTACCGCAGCGTGAGTACCAGCTCCTTGCCTCTGTCGGCCACCTGCTTCAGTCCTGCCCGTCAGGAGCCCTCAGCAAAGCTGCTAAGTGCATTGTAAAATAGCAAAGGCCTTGGCATGCTTCTCAGCATGGACACAAAGTGCTGCTTCCCACCTGCACTGGTTTTGGCCAGGACAGAGTCAATTTTCGTATAGTAGCTTGTGTGGTGCCCTCTTTGGGATTTGTGACCAAAGCAGTTTTGATAACATGCAAATAATTCAGCTTTTACTGGTTGGTGTTTGCGCAGCCTCAAGGTCTTCTCTGTTTCATGCTTTGCCTCTCCCCATGAATAGATTTGGGGGTGTGCAGCAGTTTGGGAGGGGACACAACCAGGCAGAGGACCTGATATAACCAAAGGGAGGTTTCTTGCTGTATAACATCATGCTCAGCAATAAGAGGGAAAAGAGTTTTTTTTGGGGGAGGCTAAGCCATCTTTTGTTTGAGAACTGGCTGAGTGTCAGTCTGTCCAGCCTGCGTGTCCCTGGTTTTGTTTTCATCTCTTCTTCTGCTTGTCCTTCACTTATTAAGCAATTACTTCATTTATTCTATCTTGAGCCCTGAATTTTCTCACTTTTATTCTTCCTTTCCTCTTCCTCTGTCCCACTTGGGAGGGAGTGATTGAGCAGCCATGTGCTGCTTCGCTGCCCACCGGGATTAACTCACAGCACTGTCCTGTCGCAGGGCTTCACTCAAACCCTGTCGCCACTGTCGTGCCCATGTCGCGTGGGCTGGCTGTAAAAACACCGGAGAGGAGCTGCTGATGGGTATGAAATTGAGGACTTTCCAGTTGGGCTGGAGTTTTTTTTCCATGCTGAGCAAACTGTATACTGGTTTTGGCTGGGATGGAGCTATATTTTTTCGCAGTAGCTCGCATGGTGCTGTGTGGCAGATTCGGGACCAAGGCAGAGCTGGGGACACGCCACTGTTTGAGCTGTCGCTGAGCAGTGCGTGCACAGTGGCGGGGGCTTCTCTGTTTCTCACTCTGCCCCCCACATGAGCTGGCTGCGGTGGGCAGGAGGCTGGTGGGGGACACACAGCCAGGACAGGGAGGTGACAGTCCCTGTGCTGTGACACCATGTTCAGCGACACAGAGGGGAGGGGATTGGGGCAGGTCACCGTTGCTCAGCGCTTGGCTGGGCATCAGGCTGCTTGGAGGAGGTGGTGACGGATTGCCTTGTCATCGCTTGGTTTGGTTTTATTTTGTTGTTGTTCTTCTTCTTTCCTTTGCTTATTAAACCACCTTTATCTTGACCCACGACTTTTTGCTGCTCTTATTCTCCTGTGGCCTGTGGCTGGTGATAGTTACCTGCCGGCTGGGTCAATCCACCACGACTGATCTGTTCCATAGCGCTCTGGTGGAGATTTATATTTTGGGCTGGAACTCTCTGTTTTTTCCAGAGGTGTGGAGCTGGAGCCTGTCAGGCTCTCCGGAGTTTTGTGGAAAACTCTGCAATTTACTTTCCTACTCCCCAAACTTTTCTGGTAAAATTTCTTTATAGAGGTTATTAACTGCTAAACTCCAAGTCCTCTGATTCTTGGCCGGGTACAGCAGGTGTGCTCATCAGTGCAAGGTAGTTCTCTATGTGGAAGTGAAAACTACTGGAAAAAGCAGTCAGATAGGAAAAGCAAGCTGGAAATCTCTCGCTTTGGTACTGGATGTACTCAGACCGCATGTAGGGGAGGCAGAGGCTGTAGGCATCAGACTTGCAGTGTTTGCCCCAAAGCTGAGGGTGTTTCAAGTTTACGAATAGGGCTCCAATTTTGATGAAATTCATTGATATAACCCGAAATGAGTCTCGGAGGTTGGAGGTGGCTCTGCTGGCGGTCCTGGGGCCTGGTCTTGTGACAACGGGGACAAAGTACCTTTTGGATGTCAGGTCTGAGTGCTTCAGTGCGTCTGTGTGCAGCAAGGAAGGTGGATATTCTGCAAAACTTACATCTCATTTTCCGATTTGCTGTGACTTTTTCCTCTCGCGTCTGCTTCTCATGTGTCTTGCCAGGCCCCTTTCCTCTCTTGGAAAGCGTATGTCTTGCTTTTAGAGTTCTAGACAGCTTTTCCAAGGATGATGCTGTGCTATTGTAGAGCTGCTCTTTGCAGGACTCATTACCAGCATTTTACTATGAGCTGTCTCGAAGCAGCTGATGCACTGTGGGATGCCTTTGGGGGTGTTATGGTACACGTGGCAGAGAACGAGCGAGCATTCTGCTAGAAAGTTGCAGGTTTTGAAATCCCTTTCATATCTGCTCATAAAGAGCAGTGGCTGTGGGTTAACAGTAAGGGAAACAGGAGTGGTAGTGACAAGAGTTCTTACCAGAAAAATCCCTTTTATCAAGTAGCAGCTCCACAGTTGCCATTCCACAGGTGTTTGGTTGTTTTTTTTTCTGTGCCTTGTGTTTGTGTGCTCAGGATTTGTACCCTCTGCTCTTTCCCTCCTCCAGGAGCTGATAACAGAGAGCCAAATGCAGTCGGTGTTTACAGATATAGGCAAAATCAACTTCAGAGATCCTTCGAGTTACTACGTGATTCCCAGCGTGCCAGGCCTGGCGTCTAATTCTGTCGCCTCAGCAGCGTGGCTAAGCAGTGAGGGGGAGGCTCTCTTTGCTCTGCCCTCTGCTTCGGGAGGGATCTTCATCCTTAAGCTGCCTCCTCACGATGCGCCTGGTAAGGATCGGGAACGGGCTGCCTCCTCGCATCCGTCTCTGCCAAACACCGCTCGGTGTGGCATCCCCTCTCCTAGCTTTGAATTTCTCCTGAGTTTGAGTTTTGTCATGTGTCATACCGATTCACTCCACACACGCAAAAGCTCTTTTACATCATGCCTGCGAAGCTCCTTGCTGGTGGCAGTAAATATTTTGTTAATGAATACTCTATATATCTCTTAATATCGCTTTTATTTTGAAAGGAACGGTTTCAGTTGTGGAATTGAAACAGAGCTCAGTGATGCAGCGTTTCCTTACCGGTTGGATGCCAACTGCCATCAGGTTAGTGTCTGGTGATGAATAAGTAGAACTAATTTTGTCTTTTCGATTCCTGCACCTGGAGTTCCTAGCTGAAGTCAAAGATGGGCAAGTCAGCATCTATAAACACTCTGCCAAAAAAGTTATCTGGGTTAAAGTTAACCTATCGCAGCATGGAATTTGGGACTCGAACGCTGGATTAGTTCATCTTAATGAAGTCCTGCTGATTCTGTGTGTCTGTGACTACAAATGTGTTATATCTATTAATTGGTCTCCAAGGATTTGCCCAGGATATGGCTCGCAGCCAGCGCAGATTAAGGATTACAACAGTTGTATGTTCTTGCCCTTGTTCTGAAATGTCAGGCTTGTTCCTGACCGGCAGAGGTTACGTGTGGATGACACGGACGCTCTGTGTGCCGACTGGGCTTGGTGTTGGATTGTAATCGTTACAGTGCCTTAGAGTGCGTAACCAAGTTCTAGGCCCTGTTACTTGGAAATGAAAGCAAGTTCCCTGACACCCTGAATGACTTTGACCATCAGCGGTGTGTTGCTTGGGGCTGGTTGAATCCCTCCTTCCCTCCGGATCCTTCACTCGTGTTCTGTGAGCGCTAAGCTGGGGAAGCCGGGGATGTGCTTCAGCTCTGCCAAAGCAGGTGAAGAACCTGTTACTGGTGTGGTGGGCTCCTCTGCACCTTGGACACTGACCCACACAGTCCTGAAACGCTGCTCTCTCCTGGGCACAATGTGTTAGAAACCCGGTGCCATGGATCTATGCGCTAGCCTTGATTTTCTTTTAAGCTGTTGAAATAAACTCTGTATTTTCAGAGGCGACTGTGGCCCATCGGACCTGCCTATCAGCCTCTCCGTTCACTGCCTAGATCACGATGCCTTTCTCTTTGCTCTCTGCCAGGACCATAAACTTCGGATGTGGTCCTATAAGGTGAGTGAGGGCTGGATTCGGGGCAACAGCATCTTCCGTTACCTCTTGGGCAGTAGTCTGAGGATTAAGGAATGACAGCTGGGTGGTTTGCATAGATTTGGTTTGCCGTTAATTTGTCGCTGCAACTTCTACATGCTGGGATTCAGGGCAATTTGTGAGAACAGTGGTGGCGTGTGTTTGTAGCTGCGTGTGGAAATCAGGTGGGTTTTCTCTACAGGAAGGCCTTGTGCGTAGGGTAAAAGGTAGCGTTAGGTTATTTACAAACGTACTTGAGTGCTCGGGAAGGCAGGCAGGAGCGCTTCAAGGGCCGAGGAGGCACGCCAAATGGATTTTCTACTGCTTTAGCGGTAATAAGAGCGTCTTTGTAACATGGCTTCTTGTCAACAAAAAGTTAATAAAAGCCTCTGCTCGCTGCATGCCACTTGCTCCAAATATCGGTGCCAAAGCTAATCGACCAGCACAACTGCTTTCACGGCTCATCTGCACTGGAATGCCTGCGTGCGTTACGGGAGGGAGGGGAAGGTTTATTGTATGTGCCTGGGCTTTGAAAGCACATGTGCTCGGTGGGAGGGGGCACCGGTGAAAAGCTAAACGGTAGTTCAGGTATGTGTATGGATGCTTTACTTCCATCCTTTAGGGAAGATCTGGGCAGAGTGGCCAAAGGGGGAAGGATGAGGGAGAAGGGCAGTTTCTCAGTCCCGAGTCTTTCCTTTGCTACTTTCCTGATACCTTTATTTTGTGTAGGATCAAATGTGCCTGATGGTTGCAGATCTGCTGGAGTTCATGCCGGTCAGCAGGGACCTGCGGCTTGCGGCTGGGACTGGGCACCGACTGCGACTGGCCTTCTCCCAGTCCCTGGGGCTTTACCTCGGCGTGTACATGCACGCGCCCCAGCGAGGGCAGGTATGGAGTGACGAGGCTTCCTCCCTGTGAACACTTCTTTCTCGGGCTGCATGGAAAATAAGTCGTTGCTCCTTGGATTTGGGTCTGTAAGGGAAGAAATAGGATAAAGCTTCATGTTTGACCCTCTGGAGAGAGCGGTACTCTCTGTATAAACAAACGTTTTTATTCTCAAAGCACTGCAAGATACATGTGCTCTTGCCTTGGGAGTGGAACTCCCTGTGTGACTAAGTTGAGCTGTGAGTGCTTGTTCACTTGTTCACCTCCTGTTCTGGTAGGATCCCAAAAGCATGTATGTACCGTGGGAAAAGGAAAGGTCCGAAAGGAGCTAAAAGCATGGAAATACTGATAGTATGTTTATGTCGGGCTCCTGGGAGCGTGCGGATGCATCGCTGCGTTGCCAAGCGTTGACTTCTGTAGGACTTCTGCTTTTTGTGGTGAATAATAAATTTAGCAGGATGGGAATGACGGCACAGAGCAATCTCATCTGTTGGACAGCTTACCCTTTCCGTTCTCCAGGGAATTCACATATGGAGTAGAAGTGCGTATCGTGACTTCTGCTGTCCCACTAATGCTCTGCTCTGGTAAGAATGCGCAGAGCTTGGTTTGCGACAAGTGGCCTGAGGATTCGGGGCTTTTCCACCTTAGTCTCCTTACTTTCCCGCGTCGTGTTGTTGCTAGCAGTGCCCAGCAGTGGTGGTGTTACCATTTTGCTGATTTAGCCTTTCAAAAGGCAACTAGAAATCCTTCAGGTTCAGGCAGAGACGAGTGTCCTTGCCGAGAAGGCTGACGTCAGCGATGTCAGCGCGTGGCGCAGAGGGTCGGCTTGGCACGGTGCGTGGTGTGCTCGGCTCAGCCCTCCTGCCCTCAGGGGCCTGGAGACTGTAGGATCAGGCAAGGAGAGGGACCGGAGAGACGAGCTTCCCTGTGACATGCTAGTTATTAGCGCAGCTGTCCTTTAGCAAATGACTTACGAGGTGTGTTTGTAGTTCTGTGTCTTCCAGCTGGTGAGCACCGAGAGCAACCGCTACAGCCTCGACCACATATCCTCCCTGTTCTCCTCGCAGGTGAGTGCTGGGGCCCGGCTCCCCCGGGAGGCACCGAGGCAAGAGGGAGGGTTGCTTACTGAGGGATCGGAGGCCCGGACTTGGGGATTTAACTGTGAAAAAGAACTCTTTCCAAAATGTGGTTAAATGACACGAGGGAATGTCTTGCTGTTGTTAACTGCACGCGTCTCTCTGCTGTACTTGAATTTATGAGAAGAAGGTAAATACGTGCGCTCTCTCCTCCTAGGAGACTCTCGTTGACTTTGCCTTAACCTCAGCCGAGATCTGGGCGCTGTGGCACAACGAAGAGAACCAAACCGTTGTGAAATACATCAACTTTGAGCAGTGAGTTTCTGCACTGAGTCATTGGCGTTGATAGCCTTGCGGGGGTAACTGCAGGAGCAGCTCCACATGCTGCTCATTAAAAGCACCGATCGAACTCCTTGACTTTTTTCCAGTCTTGCTTTGCTGACTGAAGTGCGTGGAGATGCAGCGGTACCTAGTTCTTCCTGTTGCGGTGTTGTGTCACGTGCACAACTGTGTCTTCCTGCAGTGCAGATTACATGGATTTTTACGTTTGTTTTTTTTTTTTTGGGTTCTGCTTTATCATAAAGCTACAGCTCCGCTGCAGGAATATGAAAAATGTAAAAAGCCGAGCGGCAGGCTTGCTGGGAATGGACTCTGCAGTGAGCATGTCAGAGGGAGGACTGTATTTCACCAACAGCTCCTTTAAAACATAACTGGTTCGTCTCTTCCAAGAAAGATTGAGTTTTGAGGAGAGCAGTGATGTGAAAGCATCAACCCTGTCTTTATAAAGCTGAGAGGGCAGGCTTGGTGCATAACCAGACCAGGGAGTTAAATTCTGGGTAAGAAATGCTGTGAGTGTTTAGGCAGAAGCAGCTACTGATCACTCTGAGAGTTGCTGGGTGAGCGTGTGTGATGGGGATAATGTTGATACAAATGAAGGAATCCAACCTGTTTTGTTAGCTCAGGGCTGGGGATGCAGCTTTTTGGCTCTCCTGTCACTAGTCAAAGCTCCTGTTGCCGGATCTGAAGGGCCGTAGGTGCTGTAAAGTCTGTGATTGCTGGTAGAAGTGACAGGTTTGGTTCAGGTGGCTGCTCCTGGACGTGCTGTGTTGGAGCGTTGCAATGCAAAGCTGAATCTGGTTTTAATTTTCTTCCAGAAATGTCGCGGGCCAGTGGAACCAGGTCTTTGTGCAGCCACTGCCTGAAGAGGAAGTGACGGTTCGACACGATCAGGACCCCAGGGTGAGCCGACTATAAAATAGCAATAAGAAGTAATGAAGCTTCTCTGCCCAGGAGAACATTAAGGTGGTTCAAGTGTACAAATTATATTGATACAGTCTTAAAATTACTCCAAATTAAAGGGGACAAGCCTTAGCCTCTATTACCACAGCGTTAAAGCGCTAAGCATGGTTATGAAACCGGAAGTTGAGGGATGAGGAGAATTTCAAGTTGGTCAAGAGAGAGCCTTGAGACAAGACACGTGAATTAACAAGGTGTGGAGTGTGGGGGAAGCAGTGGTCGATCATGGGAGCTGCCAAGGGATTGGAAGGGGAGAGGTTGGAGCAGGGTGTGGGCACGAACTGAAGCTGGAAAGCAATGCGGATCCAGGGGCACGAGCTTGAGAATGGGAGGAAGGACCAGAAGCAGTGTTTTAGATGCTCTCCTCCTGACATGTGTGTTTCCTTAAATTGCTGTCTTGTTCTCTTTGCAGGAAACCTACCTGGAGTATCTCTTCATGCCTGGCCGGTTCACAAATGCAGCGATCCAGAATGCTTTACAGGTTAGTCAGAGGGCATTTGGTCTGCTCTGTGTTCAGCTTCTCCTTCCTGGCCATATAGATGTGAGGCAATGGGATTCTTTGGAGCTCTTGGCGGGCATCAGTTTGCATTTGATCGTTTGTAGACCTGTCAGTAGTCGCTGAAGCAGGTTAGCGGCTGTTGTGCCATACTTCAGCTGGAGTGTGCTGACGGCAAAAGGCAGAACGTGGTTTCCAGAAGACTTTTCCCCAGCCCCCACCCCCCTTAGATAGCACAGCGGGTTGCTCGGCTTGCTTTTCATTGCCTGCTGCTTTGGCCAGGTGAACAGAGACTGTCAGCCCGCTGTAGTGCTGTTTCTCAGAATATATCCGCTCAGTTCTGGCTCCTCTCGGACTGTTACAAGCAGGGCAAGGCAACACGTGGTGCTGTTTTCAGGAAAACTGAAAACCCAAACTTTTCCAAAGCTGACCACTTTGATTTTTTTTTTTTTATGCTGTGACCTTCTGGAGGCCTATAGCAAGGTGCGAGAGAGAGCTGCTGTGAAGATGTGCAGCGCTTGTTTCCTTACATCCCAGTGCACTGCCTGTCAAGAGGCTTCCTCCATTTCCACAGGAAGAGGGAAGCTAGCAGCACATCCGTGTACATACATTTAGCAGCCTGACATGGTTTTTAATATATCTGTCCCGCGAAGCGCTGGCTGATGCTCTTATCTTTGCTTTATGTCACTCAATGCTGCTTGAAGCTTAGGGAGACAGCTCTCTTGCTTTAAAATTTGTTTACCGTGCTGCTTTTCAGATCTTTTCTCAAGGAACTGAGAGACACATGGATCTGACGTGGGACGAGTTAAAAAAAGAGGTTACCTTAGCCGTGGAAAGCGAGGTGAGATTTTTATTTATTTTTTTCCCCCCATGATGTTTTCTTCTTAAGTCCATTGTATGCAGTGCTGTGCTGGTTCAGTGAAGTTAAATGAGGTGCCGAGCGACCCCAGGTCTTACTTTGTCCTTTGTCTCTTCAAGAGAGTTATGTGACTTTTTAAAAAACATACAAATCTTCATCCTTCCTGCCTGGCTTTTCCATTCCCTCTTCTTTTTTGGAGTCCTTTCTTCTTTCATGGTGTTCTGCTGTCTCTGCTCCCTGGGTGCACTTTGCACAGAGCGTGCTTTGCTGGTTGCACATCGTGTGCTGCCTGTTCTCTCTGCACATGGGTGCTGGCCACCGCCAAGCAGAGCTGTTTCTTATAATTTTGGATGCCAGAAGATAATCTGCTTAGGGGACCTATCTGAAAGATCAACTGGCTGTCCTTTTTGGGTCTGAATTTCCCCTGTTTTATCCTGCTTCTCCAGGGTTTAGTCCGATATGCCTGATTCTCTAAGCCAGCAGTCCTTTCACCTGCGGCTCATCCTTGAGGCTGCTTAGATTATTGCTAGAAAGTTCACAAAAAAAGGCAGTTTTGCATCCTCTGTAGCAATCATCGTGCGGGCTGTTTTTAAAGAGATTTGCAGTGCTGCCCTTTTTCTTGATATCATCAGTGCTTCTTTATCTAAGGTTGTATAGAAACGGTCCTTGTGGGCTTTGTTCCCCTTGCTGATTGCTGTGTGATTCACTCCTGTAGCAAAAAAACTTAGATTTTGACGGTAAGGTAGTGGCGAAGAGAACTGTAACTGCTGTTTATAAATCTTAACCACGTAAAGGTGTGACATTGGTCACGAGAGGCAAGAGAGCGTCAAAATGCTACAATTTTTCTCTCTGGTTCACTACCTGTCTTCATCCGAAGTCTTGTTTTGGTCCTGCTAGTTCCAGGGCAGCGTGACGGAATACGAGTGCTCGCCGGAGGAGTTTTGGCAGCTGCAGGTGGAGTTCTGGTCCAAGTTCTATGCCTGCTGCCTTCAGTACCAAGAAGCGCTCTCACGGCCCCTGGCCCTGCACTTGAATCCCCACACCAGCATGGTGTGCTTGCTGAAGAAGGTGAGGCTGAGCGGCGGTGGCTTTTTAGCCGCTGCGGCCAACAGAAGCGGTGATCTCTAGGGAGGAGTTCTTCTGACTGAGGTGTGGATTTGGGGAACTCAAAGAAGGGCTTTCTCCTCACCTTTCTAGGGCTCCCTGTCTTTCCTGGTGCCCTGCTCCTTGGTGGACCATCTCTATCTCCTCTCTAACGAGCACCTCCTGACTGAGGATGACGCTGCCATCTTTGACGGTAGGTGAGAGACACAGAGCTCTTTCATTGTTGGAGTCTCAAATGCTGCATGTCAGGGAAGCTCTAGGCAGAGGGATGTGGGAGTTTCCGTAGAGGCCTCTTGAGTGTTCCTGACTCCATAATTACCTATGTGGAGATAGTTTTCTTATTTTGGCATTTGTAGGGAGTTTTATTTTGTGAAACCTGGCATCGGGCTCAGGCCAGGAATTAAAAAACAGTGTCGAGGCTGCAAATCTGCCGTGATTCATTTCAGATCACTTAAAAAGGAAGAATTTTAGATTTCAGACTGCTCGGTGACAAGGACCCGCATTGCTGGATCCTTTGCCCTTGTGGCCGTACAAACTACCTGTGTAGGCTGCGCTTACCTGGTGCCTTCTTCATGCCCGCTCTCTGTGGGACACCTCTGCCAGGTTGGAGCTCGATAGCGTGCTGGCAGGTCCCCACTGCTGGTGGGGAGAGCGGGATGCAGCGGCTCGTGTTTCTGATCGTGTGGGTGACCCCCCCATCCCCATATGAAATCTGCTTTGCATTATGTCAGCTGGGCGCTTGCGCAGCTTCGCCATCCCCACCGAGAGCCTTAAGACCTATTCTGATTCAGTGCAAGGAGTTCTGTTTCATAAAATTCCCCAATCTCTGTGTCTTGCTGCTGGAGTAAACAACTCCCTTCAAAGATTACAGAAGAGGAGGAAACTTGTGATCCTCTGAGCAGCCTGGGCTCAGCTGCCCAGTTCTGCAAGCGTAGTTTTTAGTGAAATGTTTTTGTATAGATGTCTTTGTAAGCTGTGGAGGAGGAGTGTGCCCGGTCGCGTATCCGGGAAGTCAATGCCAGCGTGCGCAAAAGTTGTCATTAATATTGTCGCCACAGTGCCCTCTATGCTTTGCTGGCCGTGGAATGACGTTTCACAAGAAAAAGGCAACGGAAAATGTTACCTAAGCTCCACTTTCATGCTCGAGTGATTTTTATATTTTTGTAAAGAGGAATCATCATCCATTTGGTTGAGCTATTTCTGGCTCTGAGGGAAGGAAAGCTGGAGGCCTGGGCTGGGTTTGGGAGGCTCGCAGTTCCTGCTTTGTCTGTTGCAAACTTCTCAAAATATGTGACTTAATTTTAAAAACGCCTACGTGAAGGCTTGTATTGCAAAGCAGTGATTTGAATTCTCAGTAGTGAGTTTTCGGATCACTTCTAAGAATGTGAAAATCCTCTCAGCTGTGAGAGGTAGTGCCGCAAATGGATCGCTGCTGTAACGTGAGCGGGTTCCGCTTGGCAGAGCGAAGCTACCTGAGCCATTTGCTCTGGGCGGTTTTTTGCTCTTACACTGCGCTAATTACTTCCTTTCAACCTGTGGCTGGAGGGAATTCCCCTTGGAGGGAATTTCATTGTTTTGTTGTTGCATCGGTGTATTTTACTTCCCAAATAATAAAGCCTGTTTTCCCCTTGTTTTAATTCGGCCTCATAGTTAGCAGGGAAGGGTCAGTCTGACATGCGGGACTGAGACCAGTTTGCTGATAGGAGCTGAACTAACTGGTTTTTGAATGGTCCTCCCATCTTCGCTTTGAAATCTCTTGTAAATATACAGTTAGATTCTTTCATTGCAGATTTGGAGATGTCTCGTGATGTTGTCTGTCTTGTCCAGTGCCTTCGACTGATCGGAGAATCAATTTCCATGGAAATGGCATTCATAATGGAAATGGCTTGCTCCCGCCTCCAGCCTCCAGAAAAGGCTGCAGAGCAGATCCTGGAGGACTTGATAGCTAATGACACGTAAGGAGATGTTTTTGCAGAAGCTCCCCTGCCGGGAGGACCGGATAGCTGAGCAGGGATTGCCTGGAGCCATCCTTGATTGGCATCAAAGCGCTTTTGGGATGTGCAGGCTCTCCCTGTGCTGCAGGAGGCTTTTCCAGGTCCCCTCAGAGCTGGGGAGCGTGGGTATTAGTGACGTTGTTAGGGTCTTCTGTCCAGACCCCCCTTGCTGTTGCCAGGGTCCCTCCAGAAAAAAAATGTTAGTGGTTCTGAGGTGAGATAGGGAGCAGAAGAGGAACAAGTTCCCGTTAGGTGATCGTTGCAGTGTGGAAAGCGAACGCCTGCAGACACTTGGTAGAAGTCAGAGCCTTGGTCAAGCCATGTGGTTACTGCGCTAACCTCCTGAAATCATTCCCCCGTGGAATGCCAGCTATCTGACTGTTATTTCCTGGTAGCCTGGGGGAGTGCAATAAATAGACTGGTCCCTGCAGGCGCTGTAATAAAACTCCAAGCCAGAAGAGGATTCCCATCAAGAACGTCCAGGCTGATCAGATACGCTCACTTCCAGGGAGGATCAGTACGGGAGGAAAGGGAGCCCTCTTGAGTTTAAACCTCATGTTGCTGATTACCATTATTATCTTTTTCACTTTGCAGGGAAAATGTGATGGAGGATATACACAGCAAACTGCAGGAGATCAGAAACCCTATCCATGCCATCGGAGTGCTCATCCGAGAAATGGACTACGAGACGGATGCTGACATGGAGAGAGGTGAGAAAGCTCTCCAGCCGTGCATTTGAGCTGGGAAAGCGGTGGCTCAGCAAGTGTTCTCGTCAGTCTAGTTCCAGCCCTTATCTCGGTGATTTTATCTTTCAGCTCATCATCTAAATATGCGCATGAACCTCACCCAGCTGTATGGTAGTGGCACTGCTGTCAGTGTGGTTTGCTGGGGGGTATGTAAGATTGCCACGATCCGTTTCCTGATCTGTCGGGACCTGTTAGTCCTCCAACAGCTGTTGCTGCGGCTCGGAGATCCTGTGAGTACAGCCCTTGAAGCTACTGCTACTTTCTTTGAACTTTTGGATCTGGGGTTCTGCTGGTGCCAGACTGTGAGCTCTGTCTCTTCCCACAAAACACTGGAGGCTGTTTGAACTGGCCCCAGGCTTGGGCCAAGCCCTGTTCTCTCCTCCAGCCGCTTTTGTCATCCTAAGCAAAGCAGCGGTGCGCTGCGCTCACACCCTAACTCCCTCTTTCCACGCTGAGCATCCAGGCAGCAGATAGCAAAACTCTTGGTGGGAGGAGGGCATCGTTTTCAGCCTCCCGCCTGAAACAACGCTGCCTGAGCTCGTACAGTTCTCCCTCCCACCTACTTCCCATCCCTCCCACACCACTGTGCAGCCCAGCACACACACGATCGCAGCCTTGTTCTCCAGCAGCGCAGCACGCGGCACCTTTGCGTCACGGCAGCAGTGTTTACCCAGAGGTGCGGTTTCAGCCTCTCTGAGGCTGCTCCAGCCAGCGCAAACAGTTGCCGCGATGGCAGCTGTGTTTGTGCTCTGGGGATGGGCTGGTCTGGGTCCATCCAGCTGGCCATGTGGCCATGTGAGGGATGGTGCTGATGGTTTGGGTGGACACAGGGCTGCGGAACAAGTCCCCAGACAAGGGCAGTGTTGTTTAAACCAATATTATTTACTTAGAAACATTACTGAAGTAGTTTCTCAGTTGAAAAGAAATCCATTTCTTCCTGGATAAGGTTGCCCTGGGAGCATTTAAAGGACGTTGCAAGGTGCTCTTCTGGAGCCAGGTGCTCTCAAGGCATGTGACCTGCTGCTTGCTTGATGAGGGACTGCCGCTTTGCCACCTTAGCGCGCTTGTGTCCTTCACAAGCGTGGATTGCTTTGCCTTCCACGTCACCTAGCTGTGCTGCTCCTGGCTGGAGCGTACAGGGATGCAGTGCCTGGGCGACAGGGCTGGCCCTGAGGTGGTCTCTGCAGCAAAGCTGTGATTTCACTCTCAGTGATGTCGTTGCGGCAGGGCAAAACACCTTTTTGCTCTCCCTGGCATCAGCAGGTGCTGGTGTTTGAAGGCTAGAGAAGCACTTGGTGTGCACAGAGCTGTTTGTTAAACTTTCCCCACAGGGTCTGGGCCACCCGAATATTTAACTCGCCCCTTGGTCCTGAGGGGACACTGTTCTGCCTGGGTTACTCTGGTGTGCGCAAGGGTCCTGCTGGTCCCCTGGGTGGGCTGCGTTAGTAGGCGGGACAAGCTGAGCCCGATTAAAAACCTCCCTGATTGCCCTTCTCCTGCCATTGCTCGGGACTTGGCCTCTCGGTGAGCTGACCTCTGTGGTTTGCTTGCAGATGGTTTTGGGAGGGGGACAGCTGTTCCAGTCTCAGCAGGACCTGCTGCACCGCACCTCTCCCCTGCTGCTGTCTTACTACCTGATCAGGTGGGCAAGCCAGTGCCTGGCGTCGGACGTCCCTGTCGACACGCTGTAAGTCTCTACTGTGCTCATTCTGTCTTTGAATGATTGTAGGTTCCTGCTAAATCCACCTGAAATGCCCTTCCTGGTATGAAAAGCTGGTGGTTACTGTGGGAGTATCGCTCTAGGAGTCAGGCTGTGCTGGGGAGGGTTGGGGTTTTTTTTTCCTTCAATGCTCAGAGCTGACTCTTTGCGTTGTGCTAATTCTGCCGTGTGAGGTCTCGCTGTTCTGTGCACTGTTGCCTTTTTCAGCAGTAGGAGTCATTTGAGTTGAACAATGAGCACAATTAAAGCAGGAGGCGTTTTGTTGTCTCTTCACTGATGGCTTTTTTTTTCTTCTCTAGGGAATCTAATCTGCAGCATCTATCTGTGTTGGAGTTAGCAGACACCACTGCTCTAACACCCCATAAACTAGGTAAGATGTCCACAGTTCATCAGCTCTCGGTTTTTGTTATTTATACCTCTTGCACACCACGGCTCTGCCATCCGAGGGAAATCCTTCATGCTGTGAGCCAATGGAGTGTGTGGTTGAATAACCCCACTTTACGTGGAGATGTTTGTCATGCTGTCCACCAAAAACCAACAACAACAAAGTATCTCGAAGCATTGGACTCGGACCGGAGATGTGGATCTCATCCTCAGCCTGAGGAGGATGGGAAGGCCTCGCTCAGCCAAACATTATTTGCCCCGAGAAGCAGTGGCTGCCCCATCCCTGGAGGTGTTCAAGGCCAGGTTGGACGGGGCTTGGAGCAACCTGGGCTGGGGGGAGGTGTCCCTGCCCAGGGCAGGGCGGGTGGAACTCGGTGATCTTCAAGGTCCCTTCCAACCTAAACCATTCTATGATTCTCTGATTATTAATTCTGACGCCGGCAACATCAGCCAAGCTCACATCTCGCTCCTGTAGGTTACAGTGGTTGTGGTGGGTCAGAGCAGGTCTGTCCTGCTCCCTAGCCTTTATCCCACGGCGAGCAGGAGCAGCAGCTCAGGGAAGTGAGAGAATGCAGAAATACTTCCCCGAAACATGCTTCTGCTTCCAGCACTTTCCAATTCGTATGTGAGTGTTGCTCACAGCCAGTACCTCAAGGGGGAAATCGCAGCTGATGATAATTTGTTCACATTTTAAAAGTCTTGCTGCAAAGACGTACACTTTGGGTTATGGTCTTGGGGGAGAAATCCTAATGGGGGAGAATATAAGGCAACTTAATTAGGAGGATGCGTACCTTGAAGTGGTTACAGAAGGAGGTGGTAAGCAGAGCAGGGGAGTAAATGCACAGGTAAGAGCCTGCCATAAGTAGTCTGCATGGCACTTTGAGGCTGAGACACTTCAGAGGCAGCTGAGAAAATCAGTGACAAACAGGCAGCAGTGCCACATGTGAAGGGCTGTGAGCCGAGGAAGAATTTTCTCTGCTTACTGACAGGCCTGGGGCATCTGTGCTGTTTGTAAGCAGGCTGCGATCTTCGGAGTCCGAACTCTCCCTGAATGAGAGTCTCGGTTCAGGAGGCAGTTGCCTCTGCGTAAATGTCAGCGCATGAAAGCCAAATTGAAAACATCCTTTGTGTGCGCCGGTGTCGTGGGTTATTTCTTGGCCTGCTCATGAGGAAAGTCCTGTTTGGCCGCCGTGCTTTAGGAAAAGTATGTGAGACGTGGGGAAGATAGAAAGGAGGTGGCAGCTTGGGGAGAGGCGTTGAGAACAGTTAGCTAATGGGAGACTGGGCTGCTTACAGGGCTGGAATGAGGAGGGAGGCATTTGAACACAGCCAGATAGCCAAATCAGCACTCCCTGTAAAACACTCGATCGTGCTGGAAAGCTGCGGATGGGTTGTGAATAGCGCAGCTAGAGAGAGAGCGCAGCCTTTTATTTTATTTTTTTTTTTCTTTTTTGTTCTCGTGTTATAATTGAGTTGCGGTTAATAAACATTGCAGCATGTGTCTCTTTGATCTTCTGCTACTCCCTCTGACTTAACCAGACGGCAAGAGAGATCCAAAACCAACAAGTTTGAGTATTGAACATGCTTATTATTTGGCTCTGACATAATCCATGATGTTTGGGCTGATGAGCGCAGCACGGTGTAGAGAGCCTGGGCTGTCCGCTGCGGCCCTTCTTCTCAGTGTTTCTTTAACTTGTATTTTTAGTATCCGGCCCTCAAACAATTGTGGAGCTGTTCTTTCAGGAAGTTGCCAGAAAGCACATCATATCTCGACTCTTCTTGCAACCAAACACTTCTTTGGCTGAAACAAGTTTGAACTGGCCCCATCTCATTACCGCAATAGTGTCTGACTTTCTGCCGCTCCTGTATCCTTGGCTGTAAACCTGCCGCGAGGTGCTCGCTCCTGCTGGGATGTAACCAGGGGAAGTTTCTGTTCGGCGAGGCAGTGCCGGAGCCCCCGCACGCACGGAGATTGCACGGAGGCTGCGTATCGCATCCCGGTGCTGAGGCTGGGAGCGTCGGTGGGTCTGCAGGAGGAGGGTTGGGGCTAGCAGAGGGGTTAGGGTGATGGGCTGCAGAGCGTGCGGTGGCTGTAAGTTGGTCATCTCTGCCACCGAGCCTTATGTGGTCCCAAAATCAATGTTTTCCACACCCAAATTTTGAAGACCAGTCTCCTGAACAAGTGACTGTTGTTAGCGTTAATGGGATTTGGGGGCATTTTAAGATTTCACAGAATCCATCCTGTCTATGTGCACAATGAAGGATTTGAGTTTTTGACTTTAAGCCCCTGAGCTCTAGCAACTTGACTTGGCGAGGTGCGATGCCGGGAGATTTGGAAGGGAAGCAAGATTTGGGCAGTTGTGGATTAGATGTACTAATGGTTTTGTTCTAATATGGATAAATCTTATTACAGAATAATGAGTTGTATAAAGAGCAGCTTAATCTTCTCTCCTTTCCCCCCACAAACTGAGCGTGAGAGGCATGCCGGCTTTCAGACTAGTTCTCTGAGCTCTCCGGACTGGATTGTCCTCTGTTCCTTAACCTCCGCTCAGATGGCCCAGCAATCCCGGCTTCCTCTTCCCCGAGTGCCTGATGGGGAGCTGTCAGTACACCCAGCTGCAGGTGAGTGCTTCGCGCCGGCTCTCTCGCAGTAGCTGAAAGGGGAAGAGCGGGAATGAGTGCAGCAGTCTCTTCTCACACGTGGGTTTCTTTCAGTAGCAGCTCTGTGCTTCGGCCGATGCAGAAGTGTAACGCAATGTGAGCTCAGTGCACAGCTGCCTTACCTCTGCTTAGAAAAAACTACCCAAAACATCTTTCCAGTCGCTGGAGGTTTGTTTGGCTTTCCCCTGGTTGCTGCTCTCTGAGCTCAGACATGAGCTAATCTTCCCAAGCGCTCTGCTCCCGTGTCTCCCTTTTGGAGATGATGGGCTGCGAGTTTGTCCTGCAGGTGAAACGGACTGCAAGGAACAATTCTTTTGGTGAATTGTTAGAAATCTGTTATAACTATCAGAGAGTCAGCGCAGTGAACAAATTGTAAGGTAGCAGATACCTTACATGTTCCTCATGCATCCCTCTTATTCCCTGTGGTGTCCACCTCTGCTAACAGAACGGGTTTTTGCTAAATACCTCATACCTAGAAAATGCTGCAGAGTTTGCTGGGGAATCATTGAAGATGTTCATCTCAGGCATTTCCTCTTTCATCTGTTTTCAAGAAAATCCAGGCATAAGTGCTCAGCACTATTATATACCCTTTTCGTGGAGGAGTTCAGTCTCCCAGGGCTTGTCTGACAGCGTGGTACTCTGCACAAGAAACATCTTTGCGGAGCTTGTTTAAATATCACGGCAAGCCCGTAACCTGGGTTTGTTAGCTGCTGCTGTACCCGTAGCTTTTTCTGTGGTACCGTTGCGAGCAGATTGCCCATGGGACTCGGCGTTCGGAAGGCTGTCTTCAACCCAGCAGCAGAAGTACCGTTTCAGGAGGGTACATCTATTTCTTAAACGTCCTTACTAGTAAAAAAAAAAAAAAAACAGCGTAAGAAACCTCCATCGTCTTTCCATCCCTGGCTGCGCTCCCAACATCTTGGTAGGAGGGCGAGTGAACTGCTTTTTTTTTTTTTTTCAGGTGTCTCCGTAGAGTATTTCAGACCACTGTTTTTCCACCGTCTCTTCTGCGCTCTTTGGGGCCTTGGCAGTTGTAGCTGCTTGTGCTCTAGTTCTGAACCGCACAATTTCTTGTCTGCGGAGCCATGTGACGCGGTTCATTCCCCAACTGATGGCAGTCCTTGAGGCACGCAGGGTTAGGCAGGCTGTTATTAGGGAGATGTTTTTTCCTGTGCTTAGCAGAACCTTTTATTCTCACAGTCCCTTACACCTGGGGGCTGAATTGCTTTCTTTTGTGTTCATGTTGCTGCTGAGAAGAATGTCAAATCTGCAGAGCTTTTGAGCCAGGAAATGCCAGGATGGTTTGGGCAGCATCGTTCTGCCTCTTGGCATGTGTGCACTCTCGTGGTGCGAGCACGCTTTGAGTTTCCTTGCATTGCTTTCGCCTCACTTGTGTGCTGCCTGAGGAGATGGGAGAGACTTTTATCTCTGCAGGAGAGGGCTCTTCCTCCTCCCCGCTACCTTCTGTTACGCTTACTGATCCCAGTCGGTCACGTAAACTTGGATTAAGTGCGTTGACCTCCAGAAGCTAACACCAGATTTGCTGTGAGCATGAGCACGATGACCCAAATAGAGGCGGAGATACAGGAGGCACCCTGCAAGTAACAGGCGGGCACGGAGAAGGTCTAGTGACCAAAGCACTGGCCTGGGACGAGGGCCAAACCTTTCCTTGTCGCTTATTCCATGCGACAAGCTGTCGAGCAAGCCTGGGGTGGGATTTATCTGTTGGAGCTGGCTAATCTTGAGCGGTGAATCCAGGCTCAGAGGATGCGTTGCCACGTGGCTTTTAGTGGACCCGTGGCCGGCGAGGCGTGTGTGCTGGTGGTTTATGCACATGCAAAGATGCAGATCGGCCAGTGAAGACCTTGGCTTTACCACTGGGTCCTGGCTTCTCCTCCTTTCCTGCTGAGTCCCAGGGCCTTGCTAGTGGGACATCTCTGTTTCTCCAAGTACAAAGAGCATACGCCGCTCTCTCTCCAGCATGAGGGATGCCAGCTTTTGAGTTTTCATCGTGCCTCCTAGCTGCTTCTTGATAGGTGATGACACTTTGCAGCCCTTATATTATCCTGACAGAGCAGGCACGGGGCCAGGTTGTGTCGTATCGCCCTGGCCAGCGTTCATGTTGTGTCTTTATTTGCCGTGTGTCCTTGGTGCCGTCAGCGCTCCGCCCTGTGCCTGTCAGTTTGTTGTTGTAATCCATGGTCTTCCTTGGCTGCTCTCCCTCTCCTGCCCTGCTGCACAGATCCTAACGCCTGTTTTGCCCGTTCTCCCGCTGCCTTCACACATGCATGCTCCCGTTTAGGCTCTGTGCGCACCGGGGTAGTGTTTCCTCTGCAGTTCCCAACAGCAGGATTGCAGCGGTTGTAGAGAGCATCGTGTCTGATTTTTGGAGATGTTGGCTGCTGTTTCTGAGGCACTTCGTACAGACTCTGGAGCTATTCAGAGCAGGTTGTTTCCCAGAAGCATGTGGGGAACATCTTCCCCCTCTGTGCACCGAGGGGACCTTGGGGCAGGGGAAACCAGCCCTTGAGCTGAAAGAGTGGGATTTGTGTGAGCACTGGAGCTAAAGGGGCCACCAAAATAGTGCTTTGGTGTTGGATACCGAACTCTTCCTTTGGTACAGGCTGCCTGCAGGTCATGAGCGAGTGCTGACCTGAATCGAAATTCCCATTCCTCCTTTCCTGTAGGAATACATTCGTCTGCTGCAGCCGTGGTGCCACGTGAACATGGGCTCCTGCCGCTTCATGATGGGCCGGTGCTACCTTGTCATGGGTGAGGGGCACAAGGTAAGGCTCTCGTCTCCTGGCGCTGCTTCCCTATGGGGTGTGGGACCTTTTTCCTCAAGAGGGTGGAAGTGTACAGGTAGGGTCAGCCTTGTTTCTGCTGTGCAAGGTCAGGAAACTTCCATCTTGAGCTCTGCCTCCTTTGGGCAAAGAGTGAGATTGGAGGGGGACAGCGGGGTCTGCTCTTGGGGAAGTTCTTCTTAGCTTGGGGCCAGCAGGTCTCAGACACTGGAGCTGGAATGGGCAGCACTGTGCTGTCACCAGTACAGCAGGCTGGGAGGGTACACGCAAGCTGCTTTCTGGTCTGCTTCTAGGCTTTGGACTCTTTCTGTCAAGCTGCGTCGGAGGTGGGAAGAGAAGAGTTCTTGGCCAGGCTGATCCAACCTGAGGAGGGTGAGATGGTCTCTGCTCCACGCCTGCAGTACTACAACAAGGTACGGCTGAGCCCGCCCAGCGCACGCGGTCCTGACCAAGGAAATTGGCACCGAGTCATCCCACACAGATGCTGACCAGAGAGAGAATTCCTGCTTGGTCCCCAGCTTTTGGGGAAGTGACTTGAGACTCAGAAAACATTCTTTTTTGGAAGGTGGAACCTCAGTGTAGTCTGTTTACTTTCTTTGAGGGGTGATGACAAGGTGACTACAGTGCAAAAGCTAGGTACTTTCCACCTATTAGTTTCTGAATAGCAGAGGACTTTGTTATCCAGCAGAAAAAGGCAGGGTGAGATCCAGCTGCTGGAGGCAGAAGCCAGACGTGTCCAGGCTAGACGTGAGATGTCGCTTAAGGGGAAGGTTATTAAGCTTTGAGGCAAATTAAAATGAACGTCTTTAAATTGAGATAGGATCTTTCTTCTTGCATCATGCCGTAGTTCAGACAGGCTGCGAGCTTGGACTCAAGGCTCATCGTAAGGGATTCCCTGATTTTAAAAGCCAGAAAGCACAAGGATGGTCAGGTGCCCTTGGAGAGGGAACTTCTCGCTCTGATGGAGCTGCATGCGTGCTTGGGGGCAGAATCGTTTACCTCTCTGTCGCAGGGGTCGTAAATGTTTCAGAAACCGCTAAAATGTTTCAGAAAACTCACATGTGCAGAGATGAATCCTCCAGAAAAGCCATAGCCTGGGCCTGTTGTGCTGGGATTTAGTTCAGACGTCTGCGACTTACCAAAATCTTTCCTTTTTTCAGTCTAATCGCTTAGAAACATTGGCAAAATCTTTTTGACTGCTCTCATGGTTAGTAGGGGCAGGAGTAGCTCTTAAACACAAAAAAAAAAAACAAAACAAAAAAAAAAAAAACCCCAACCAACCAAAAAAAAAACCACAAACCCCTCGCCATCCCGACCTGTTCTTTGGTACTGCCGCAGCCAGTGTTAGAGTATTTAGAGTATTGTCCTCTCCAGGTTCTGCGCTTGTTGGACATGGTGGGTTTACCGGAGCTGGTGATCCAGCTGGCTACCCTGGCTATCATGGAATCGGCGGATGACTGGAGAAGCCAGGTACGGGTCACCTCTTCTGCATCGAGATGTTTCTTCGGGGAGCTTACAGGGGACTTTCTGTTTAGTTGTATAACTCGAAACACGCTCTTTGGTGTTTTCAGGCTACTTTGAGGACTTGCATCTTCAAACATCACTTGGATTTAGGACACAACAGTGAAGCATATGTAGCTTTAACGCAAAACCCGGATCCAAGCAGGTAGGTGACAGTTTTCTGCCTTTATGCTCGCTTGTCTGGGAGGTCCGTGGGCCAATTCTTCCATCAAACTGAAAGGAAGATGACGCTTTAGGGTAGGACGTGGCTGCTGTGTTAAGAGCTTCTGTTTTAGCTTTTGGAAAGGTGTGTTTAAAAAGGCATGCTTCATTTTTGTAAGAACAGCTGGGATAGGCACTGTCTCAAAGCAGGAAACGGTGGGGGAAAAGAAGCTGGTTCAGGGAAGAGCCAAAAGAATGGCTAAAGGATCGCTTGTGGCCTTGTATGTTGAAAAGCTTTAGGAGTCCAGTCAGTTTAGTTTAATAAAGAAAAGACTTGGAGTTGAATTTTCAGCTTGAGTACCATGTGGGAAGTGAACTGGGTAGAGGAAGCTTCACCCTGGCAGAGGAGGATGTGATGAGCAGGAATGGCTGGAATGGATGTTCGGAGGAGAAGCAGGAATGCGTTTTAATTGAGGCTGAAAAAAAAATCTCACCAAATAGAGCTGAGGGGAGGGAGACTGCGCTCCTGAGAGACCTTTGCAGAGGATCTTTGCTGTCCAGGATCTCTGTTTCCAGCACAGGAGAAGTCTGAAGGGACTTCTTGGTTCTAAGCCAGAAAAAAAACCTACGGAGCTTGTCACAAAGTGGCGTGTTCATGGCTTAAAGCCTGAACCTTGAAGATGGGTTTGTTCCCGCTCCTCCTCCTCCTCCTCCTCCTCCAGAATGGTTGTGCTTCTCTCTTCGCAGGCAGCTGGACTGTCTGCGCCAGCTAGTGGTGGTTCTCTGTGAGCGTTCCCAGCTCCAGGACCTGGTGGAGTTCCCCTACGTCAACCTCCATAACGAGGTAATCAGCCTGCGCTGGGAGGAATGGGGAGGGGGGCACAACCGCCCTCTTTTAAAGGGATTGTCCACCCATTTGAGCCTCCGTGTGCTGCAGGTCGTGGGGATCATCGAATCTCACGCTCGAGCGGTGGACTTGATGACCCACAATTACTACGAGCTGCTCTACGCTTTCCACATCTACCGCCACAACTACCGCAAGGGTAAGGCTTGGGGTGGGCAGGTTGTAACAGCCCGACTGCCTGCGGCACCGCTTTTATTTTGGTGGCTTGTCCATGTCCAGGCTCTTGGCTGATGTATTCCCCTTCTCTCGTCAGCTGGAACGGTGATGTTTGAATACGGCATGCGCCTGGGCAGGGAGGTGCGGACGCTCCGAGGGCTCCAGAAACAGGGAAACTGCTTCCTCGCTGCTCTTAACTGCTTACGCTTGATCCGCCCAGAGTACGCCTGGATAGTGCAGCCGGCTTCTGGAGCTGTGGTAGGAAACGCTGAGCTTTACTATGAAGCCTCTGACCCAAGTTACTGACTGTGGGGGACACTCACAGCTGTGTGTTTGGGAAGGAGCTTCCAAAATCCTTTCCGATGTGATGAGGAGAGGCGTTGGCCTCCTTAATCTGCTGCTCACAACTTGTGCAGCGCTGTCTTGCCCCGCTCAGGGGAGACGTCGGTCCTATCCATCACCCTTGTATCGTTGCCCCTATTTGGAGCAGGGTGGAAGCAGGACAAGTTTTGGGAGGGGACAGGTGTACATATATGGGAATATATCAGCTTTTATTGAAGACGGGAGTCTGAACAGCCGGAATACCAGTTCAAAGGAGAATTACTGTAAGGTGGTTTGTGTTTCAGATCTGTTTGCGGGGAGGTAATGACCGTAGCCTGATCAGCTAATGCTGTGCCATGTTTCTGATAACCAGAGATAAACGTAACTTGAACTGCCAACGGGTTGTGTGGCTTTTCTGATTCAAATCAAGGCTCTTAAATGAAGAGCTGGTGTTGAGGCTGTATCTTATCGAGGCAATTTGTCCTTTGAATACCAGGTGGGCATAAACTCTCTTTCTGCTTTTTCCTGCAAGTATGAACGCCCTGGAGCATCCCCGAAGCGAAGCCACGACGGGGAGTGCACGGCTGTTCCCAGTAAGTGCCCAGTCCCAGTGCTTCCTCTCGATTCGTGTCAGAGAGCAGCCTCTCCCCTGGCCTCGGAGCTCTGCTGCTCCCGTGTGAGCTGGGAGGTGGCTCAGGGCAGCTCCCACCTCTGTCAGATCAATAATTTGGGCAATTGTAAGGTAGTTACCAGTTAGATAACGTCTCTAGTAGAGGAGGAACGGTGGGTTTGTAGCGAGGAGATAGGCAGAGTTCAAGGTAACAAGGAAGGGGCAGCAAAACCTGACTTCTCCTGTGGCACTTGCTGTGGTACGACTCCTTTTAGGATGGCAGAGGGGCGTAGACATTTCGCGCAATCCCTGAGAAGCTCTTTTTAAAACACTGAGAGCCCTTCGCGTCCATCTGTTACAGCAACTCGCCAAATCGAGATCCTGGAGCTGGAGGATTTGGAGCGAGAGTGTGTGTTGGCCCGGATCCGGCTGACTCTGGTGCAGCATGACCTGTCAACAGCGGCTGTGGCAGGTAAGAAGGCTGCGGCGCCGCCACCTCTCGCTTCCCCTGAGGTTTGTGGTACGGTCGTAGCTCAGGTGAGGAAACAGCGGTTTTGTTCTGACCCAGAGACAAAACCAGGAGCTGGCCGGGACCGTTCGATTTGTTCTGACCCAGAGACAAAACCAGGAGCTGGCCGGGACCGTTCGATTCGCCTCCCGAGCATGAAATCTCGCCACCAAGTTCTGCAGCTTTGGGGAGGCGGATCAGGAGAAACAATTTTAAGTTTTCCACCAATTTTTTGCCTTTGCCAAGCTCTGGTAGTGGTCTGCAGTGTGGGGTTGAGCTCATGAGTTGGGACAAAAAGACGTCTTTTTGTCTTGCTGAAAATTGCCCCCATAGGAAGTAGAATTGGAAAGTCCCGGAAAAAAACACTCGATGCAAGACTTAAATCATTGTCCCGGACAATCCTGCTTCACGACACAGTGTTAGCTTATCAAAGTTGTTCCTTGTTGGGGAGCGGAGAGCTGCAACTCTCCCACCCTGACCATTTAAAGTATGTTCTGCCCCTCTCTGGTATGAGTTATGCAACATACACGCATTTTTCTCCTTTAAGTATCGGGAGGAGACGCCTTCCCAGTAAGGGATTGCAGGGAAAGGATTGAACAGCTGGTTTGAAGGCAAACTGGAGACGCAGGGAGCCGGGTGCTGCAGTTTCATGTCCCCTCCTGCCTGCGCTGGCAAGGCTGAGCTGATGCTTTGTTCACGTGGATACGGGCCTGCTGTGCCAGTGACATGGCTGCCCCCTCCCTGCTCACCTAAACAGCGGCAGCATTTGATTTCGGGCTGTACGGTGCTGCCTGTGTCCCTCTCCAGCTGGTGCCTGATCAGGGACGGCTCCCTGGGTCCCTGTTGCTTTGTGTGGTCCCTCCAGGGATGGCTCCTGGGCTCACGGGATGTTCCTGAGGCCAAGAAAGCCTCGAGCCGTGCGATGAGGAGGACTGGTGCAGGGTGTTTAACACAGTGCTGCTGTAACTGCCGCTGAATTGCGTGGGGTTAAGCCCCAGTAAGCACTGGGGTGTGACTGGGGGAGGTGTTTACCTTGTCCTCCCTCCCTGCAGGCAACTCCACGCCTGAGGAAACGGTTGCTCTCCTGGTTCGGGCCGGCCTCTTCGACACTGCCATCACTCTGTGCCAAACGTTCAAGCTGCCCTTGACGCCCATCTTTGAGGGACTCACTTTCAAGTACGTAACGAGCCGCTTCTCCTCCCCGCCGCGGGCGACGCGCGGCTGCGGAGACGTGCGCTGCGTGACGCTTGGCAGGGCACAGCTTGCAGCTCCCCAGGGTCAGAAGCCAGCGCTGTCCTGACCCGTCTGCTCGCCGTGGCTGCTAACGCCGTGCCCAGCCTCAGCGGCTGCTGGCTTAGCGGTTTGGAGGTGGAACTTGCTCTTCACACCTGAAAAGTTAAAATAAGGGAGCTTTGCTGAGCCAGTAGGATGGGGGAGAGATTTCCCCCTGGTTTCCGGGGACAGAGCTGACATCTGACAGTCACAGGTGATCCTGACCCTGGCACAGCCATCATCTGGAGACCTTTTCTGGTGAACCGGCTTGTGGCACGCTCCCGCTGCTGCCCACGGAGCTGCTTACGGAAGATTTGTTGGAGCTGTTGAGCAGCTCTCAAAGAGCGGTTGGCAGAGCGCTTGCTCTTCTGTCTGATCTCTGTGCTCGCCCTTTGCTCTCATCCCTCGTCTTCGACCCCAGGATTCCTCTTCTCCTTTGCCTGAGTTGTTCAGGAGCTCTGCTGCGACCCGTTCCTGCGGCTGGACGCATGGAGGGCAGCTCTTGCCCAAACTCAGGGCCCCAAAGCTTGCCTAACATCAGAGTCGTTATTAATTCTTCTCTGGCACTTCGAGCAGCTTAGAAATCACTCTTAACAGGCGCCTTTTCCTGCCAAGGCGGCTGATCCATAGCTGCCGCTTGGGAATAGTCCTGCGGGGACTGGGGTGCAGGACCTGCAGGGTGACGGGGGTGGGCTCGGAAGGCGCCCACCTCTGCGCTGCTCTGTCTTGCAGGTGCATCAAGCTGCAGCTGGGAGGGGAGGCGGCGCAGGCAGAGGCTTGGGACTGGCTAGCGGCAAACCAGCTCTCTGCGCTGGTTACCACCAAGGAATCCAGGTAGGTCCTTGTCTGTGGGGGAGAAGGGCAGAGCTGCTTTTCACGAGTGGGTCATTTCTAGAGGTGGAAAGAAGCCTTGCAGGAATCCACAGGGTGACGGGACTCATAAAACCTGCTCAAAGCAGACCTGTGGGACTGGGACAGTGGGACAGCCGTGCTTCCACGCTCTCCCCAGCCTGCTGGATGCAGCACGCCCCGCTTTGCTGGGCCTGAAGCGCACGCGTTGAACCCGGGCAGCGGGACAGGTTGCCCTGGAGCACTGCGTGGCCTCGCAGACAGCGGCAGGGGCTGCTGGCACAGGTTCCGAGGGGAAACTATTGCCTTGCAGCGCCACAGATGAAGCCTGGCGCCTGCTGTCGTCCTATTTGGAGCGTTACCCGTCCCAGAACAGCCTGTACCATCGCTGCGTCATCAACAAGCTCTTGGCACACGGGATACCTCTGCCCAACTGGCTCATTAACAGCTACAAGGTGAGGACAGGGAGAGGGGCACCGCTCGGCGCGTGCCAAAAAATCCCAGCTGTCCCAGAGCTGCCAGGTCACCGTGGCTTCGTCAGTCACCTCCTCGTTGCAGGCTTTTCCCCTCCGTTTCCCATTCCCAGCTCCAGGAAGCCGTGTCGGATGCTTTGTGCCCGTTACTGAGGCTCAGAGCAGGTTCCTCTCGGTGTTGTGGTGGCTCTTGGGCACGCTCCCTGGCTGACACCAGCCCCTTTTGCTTGCAGAAAGTGGACGCTGCTGAGCTGCTGCGTCTCTATCTGAACTACGATCTGCTGGAGGAGGCTGTGGATCTGGTCCTGGAATACGTAGATGCTGTGCTGGGCAAAGGGCACCAGTATTTTGGAATCGAGGTGAGCTCACCTGCAGCCTGGGATGTGGCAGGGAACCGTTCCTTGGGACAGATCCCGCTTGAGGTCGGGGTATTGTGCCCTCGATTTGCGTGATGATGCTTCCAGGAGAAACGGGTGTGCATAACCCACCCTAGAGGAGTGGAGACCTCTTAGTGGGACCAGCAGGACAAGCAGGTGTCAGGACATGGTTGCCGGGGGGCTTTTCCTTGCCGTGGCTGTGGGGGAGGAGCGTTCCCACACACGACACAAGGGTTTCTCTCCCTTCCAGTTCCCACTCTCCGCCACTGCCCCCATGGTGTGGCTGCCCTACACCGCCATCGACCAGCTGCTCCAGGCGCTGCAGGAGAGCACCACCAACCATCACAACGTCGTGGTAGGTCCAGCTGCCCCGGGGAAAAGGGGGCCGAGGGGTGGCAGGGGAGCACCACAAGGTGCCCAAGCACAGGGAGAGTGGGAATGGGATGGGGGACGGGATGGGAGCACTGGTCTCTGACACCTGCTCTGCCCCTCGCCCAGCTCTATCAGAAGCTGCATGACAAGATGGAGGACTACCAGCAGAAGGTCAGCGTGGCTACCCGGGATCGCCTGTACCGCCGCAACTAGCGGCAACACCACCGCCCGCCCGCGGCCACCACCCCTAGGCCCCCACTGCTCTCTGTCCAGGTGACGTCCCCAGGAGCCAACGCCATCCCACCCCGCGCTGGCTCAGCCGGTGGTGCTATTTTTACTCATTTTTTTTTCCATAAGGGTCCGGTTTGGGGAGGTGGAACGCACCTCGCTGTTCCCTCTGGGGCGTGATCGGTGATGAACAGAGCTCTGGGGTGTCACCGTCACCGGGGCGGCCCCCCTCGCTCTCATCCTGTACCATACGCAGCAGGTTTTGGCATTTCTTTTTATTTATTGTTGTGGTTTTGGATGAACTTTAATAAAATCAAAGTGTTATTAGAGGTCTGTGTCGGGACGGGTGCTGCCCTACAGCACCCTCGGGATTTTGGGGGGTTGGAAGGTGAAATAAGGGGGGATGTAGGGCCCCTCTCCCCAGGAGAGCCCTATAGCGCCCTGCTGTAGGGCAGTATGGAGGGACAGCACTGCACGGTGGAGCTGTGGCACCTTGCTATAGGGCCAAGGGCTAGGACTGCCCTATAGGGCCAGAGGAGCAGTGCTGTGCTATAGGGCAGGATGGAGCTATAGCCCCACAGGCCCGCACCTACTAAAGGGTAGGACAGCCCTATAGGCCCGAGGGGCAGTATGCACTATAGGCTTAAGGGCCAGCACCATGCTAACAGGTCAGGATGGAGGTATAAGCCTGAGGGGCAGGGTGCTATAGGGTAAGAAGGGGCAATAGCCCACTACGCTATAGGGTGGGATGGGGCTACAGCCCTGGAGCACAGCAGCAGGCTATGGGGTAGGATGGAGCTGAGTCCCAAAGGAGCAGCACTATAGGCTCCGGAGACAGCACTGGGATACAGGACAGGAGGGGTCTATAGGATAGGATGTGGCTATAGGCTCCAAGAGTGGCACTGTGCTATAGAGCAGGATGGCGCTATAGGGTCCGAGGGCAGGAGGGGGGCTACGGGCTCCTGGGTGGCACTGAGTTATAGGGCACGATGGGGCCGGCACCGTGCTATAGGGCAGGAGGGGGCTATAGGGCAGGAGGGGGCTATAGGGCAGGAGGGGGCTATAGGGCAAGAGCGGTCTATAGGCTCCAGGGACAGGCGGGAGCAGGTGGGGCGGGGCGCTGCTCCCAGCCGGGGGCGGAGCGTAGCGGTAGCTCCGCCCCTAACGCGCTGACGCATTACGCAGCGTCCCCGCCCCACCCGCCCTCCCTCCCAGCGCGCAGGCGCGGCCGCAGCCCTGAGGCGCCGCTCCCGCCGCCGCCGCCTCCACCACCACCGCCGCCATGGGGAAAAAATCCCGCTCCGCGCCGGGCCGCCGCCCCATCCTCCAGCTCTCTCCTCCGGGACCCCGCCGCGACGAGGCGGCGGTACCGCCGGCTGAAGGAGCCGATTCGGCTTCCGAGCCGGGTATAACGGGGGAAGGAAGCGGGGGAGGGGGGGGTTGCGGGTGGGGGACGCTTTGTTGGCGGGGCGCGGCCTAGTGCAGGCCTCGGCGCGGCCTACTCGTAGCGCTGCGGCCTAGTCGCGGTACCGGGGCCGGGGGAGGCGGGGGGGGGCGCGGGGCGGGGCTCTGCCCCGCCCCGCGCCCCCCCCCGCCTCCCCCGGCCTCAGCCCCCCGATATCTGACGGTTCTTCCCCCACAGATGAACCCGAAGCGGTGGCGGAGCCCCCCCGCAGCGCGCCCAACCCGCCGCCCCCCGCTCCCGCCGCCGCCGTCAAACCCACAGGTAGGAGACGTTTAACCCTCCTCCCCCCCCCCCCCCCCAATAAAATTAGGGAGTGTTGCCCCGCTGTTTTTTTTTAAAGGAGGAGCGGCCCCCACCACCTAATTTTCCTTAAAAAGGCTTTCTTTTTTTTTTTTTTTTTTTCCTTAATTTTACTTTTTTCCCTTGGAGGAGATGTGGTTGTCCCCCCCCCCGCAAATCTTTTTTTTTTTTTTTTTTTAAGTAGGGCTGGTTCTCCCCCTTTAATTATTTTTTTTTTAAGAGGGGATAATTAACACCTTCCTAAATAACTTATTTTCCGGTAATTGCTCCCTTTTTAATTATTCTGAGTCTTTCTTCATTGCTGTGATTCCTCTTCCATAAGTGCAATTTTTGTTTATTATTGAGGTAGGTTGATTACCCCATATAAGTGCTTTTTACTGGGGGAATGGGGTGATCCCCCTCCAGTGTTTTCTGATCTCCAGTATTTCTTTTTTGTTTTTCTCTGATCTCCAGTATTTTTTTTTATTTTTCTCCAGTCCTGATCTCCAGTATTTTTTTTTTAGAGGGGGGAGCAGGGTTATTTTCCCCACTTTACTGTTTTTGGGGTGATGATGTCGAAGTTTCCCCCTTCTTAAGTGTTTTTTGATGGAAAAATGATTTCTTATCTCAAAAACTCGGGTCAGTAGATATTTTTCCACCCGGGGTATTTTTTTCTGGGGGAGGAAAAGGTGTTTTCTTTCTTCTGTATTACTATTATGAGTTCTTAATTACTAAATTGGTATTAAAT
The DNA here is from genome assembly GCF_965231255.1 of Vanellus vanellus. NCBI lineage: Eukaryota > Metazoa > Chordata > Aves > Charadriiformes > Charadriidae > Vanellus > Vanellus vanellus. Next base: position 1,224,115 of record NC_138911.1, on the reverse strand, counting down.
TTATTTAAGATTAAAATATTGGCATTTTGGTGAGCAGTGACTCCCTGATCTATGGTTTGCAGCCAGGATATGATGTTCCTGCCCCAATCATTTTTTTTTCCAGGGATGGGGAATTGTTTTTTCTTCCTAGTGTTGTTCTGTTTGTTTTTTTTTTTCCACGGGGAGGGTATTTCCCATTCCCAGTGTGGTTGGGGGGGCCGGTCTACCTTGGATTTTGGGGTGCCAGGAGATGTTTTGAAGGGATGGGGGGGGTGTTTCTCCCCTGAACACTTGGGGAAGGGGCGTGCCTGTCCCCGCGGGGCTGCTCCACTCTCACAGGATTAGTGAGGTGACTGTGGGACCAGCCCGAGGGGGGGTTGGATCCGCTTCCCTGCAGCAGCAGGAGGAGCCCTGGTACTTTCCCTCCCCCTCGCTGAGGCTTTTTTTCCCCTTCCTGGGCAGGAGGTTTGTGTCTTCTCGGTGCTTACGCAGACAGCGACGACGAGGAGGGCGAAACCCCGGAAAAGTCAGCCCGTTCCACGGATGCAAATGGCAGTAATTCTGCAGACATTGACAGCACGCTGGCAAACTTCCTGGCGGTTAGTGCGGCTGAGGGGAGAGAGGGTGGAGGGGAGTTCCTCCTTAGGAGGGAGCGGGTGGCAGGAAGAGAGTGGTTTCACGGTTTGAGACATTGTCCTCTGCCGATGAGCGCTTTGACTCTGCTTTTGCCTCCCCGGGATTTGAAGTTGACGTTGGGATGTCGTTTTCCCAGGAGATCGATGCCATCACGGCTCCTCCGCAGCCCACCGAGCCCTCCGCCGCCTCCTCCTCCGCGCCACCCCCTACACCTCCCCGCCCAGAGCCGAAGGAGTCGGGCTCAGGCCAGTCCTCGGGCACCGCCAATGGCGCGGGCTCCGCGCCGGCCCCGGAGTGGCAGTATGACACCCAGTGCTCGCTGGCAGGAGGTGAGCGCCTCGCGGATCCTGGCTGTCAGGGCTGTGCCTGTCTCAGGATGGGGGCAAAGGGTGGTGACAGGGGCTTAACACTAGGGAAAGGGGGGTGATGACAGCTTGGAGAACCGATCGGGTTGGTGGCGGGATCCTCTGGGTGACCGCCTGTCCTTATCCGTCCTTCCCGGCAGTGGGTGAGCTGGAGATGGGCGACTGGCAGGAGGTGTGGGACGAGAACACCGGCTGCTACTATTACTGGAACACCCAGAGCAACGAGGTGACCTGGGAGCTGCCGCAATACCTGGCGACGCAGGTCCAAGGCCTGCAGCACTACCAGCACAGGTGGGAGAGACCCCCAGCCCCGCCAAGGGAGGCACCGGGACATTGTCCCTGAACCACCCTTCACTCCGTCTTCCTCTTCCTCAGCAGCACCGTGGCAGGTGCCAACGGCGGCTTCGTAGCGGCTGCCGAACTGTACCCCCAGGAGAAGGGGGCTGCCCCGGGCAGCGTCAGCCGTGGGGCCACCCTGGCCAAGCGGGAGGTGAAGAAGGTCAGTCAAACAGGTCGAGCACCAGGTTCTGGTTGCCACAGGGCTTGTAGGCGCCTCTTTGGGCTTCTTCGGCAGCGGGTGGGTCACTCCAGTCCACTTGCAGCCCTCCCCATCAGCGTGGGGCTGCTTCCTCTGCGGGCTGCGGTCTCTTTCGCAGCTCGGGGAAGGTGCAGGGCTGGGGCGAGGGGGCAGGGAGCTGTGGCTGCTGCCGGAAAGCTCACGCGAGGCTCAACCTGCAGGAGGTGAATGAAGGCGTGCAGGCCCTCTCTAACAGCGAGGAGGAGAAGAAGGGGGTGGCTGCAGCCCTGCTGGCACCACTCCTGCCCGATGTGGTGAAGGAGGAAGAGGAGCGCTGGAGGAGAAAGGTGATCTGCAAAGAGGAGGTTGAGCCGCCCCCGGAAGAGGAGGCGAAAGCAGAAGAGGCAGCAGCTGCTCCTGAAGAGCCGGAGTCCAGCAGGGATCCCCTGGAAGACACGGTGCAGGAGGATCTGTGCAGCGTGGTACAGTCGGGGGAGAGTGCTGAGGAAGAGGAGGAGCAAGACACCCTTGAGCTGGAGATGGTGTTGGAGAGAAAGAAAGTAAGAACATTTTTGTTACGGAAATGAGGCCGTGGGTGCAGCCAAGGGATGGCTGGGAATAAACTGGGAGCAGCAGGCATTTGTGTCCTGCCCCCTTTAGGAGGGTGACCCTGTGTTTCCCGTGCTGCTCCTATACGGTTTTGGGCTGCTTATAAATCTGGGCACCGATCAGCTGCAGCTTTTACGTGGATGCTCTGTGTGTGTGTCTTGGCAAACTCTTGCTCCGTTAACGCGATGCCCTGATTTCACGAGTGACTCGTAACTGTGACTGCTCTTCAGGGGAGGCTCAGGCCCCTGAAGTGCCGTTTGCTGTCATGTCTCTTGGCAGGCGGAGCTGCGTGCCTTGGAGGAAGGCGATGGCAGTGTTTCGGGCTCCAGCCCACTCTCCGACGGGAGTCAGTCAGCCTCGCAGGATGCAACCCGCAGGCTAGCCTCTAAGCGAGGGAAATGGAAACTGTTTGTCGGAGCTGCCAGCCCCGAATCTGCGAGTCGAGGCTCCAGCAAAACAGGCCGGGAGAGCCCGGAAGCGGGAGAAGCAGGTAATTGGAAAGGGGTCTCCTGTCCCCGAGGATGTGTGGGGAGCCTGGAGCCCCACACGGTGCATAGAGGAGCCGGGACGGGCGGCGAGGTACGTGTGCCGGGCAGGGGACAGGCCCAGAGGGGTGGCTGTCACCGCTGTCACACACAGCCAAGCTTGCAGGCCAGCAGCATGAGCCTCGCAGGCTCAGGGCAGTGTGGGGATAAGCTGACACTCTGCCAAACTCTCTCCTTTATCCTATAATTAAAGGGAATAAACAGGAGGGTGCCTGCAGTCAATGCTGTATCAGAAAAATAAATAGGAGAATGCCCATACTCCACACTTTATCAGGAAAAGGAATACAGAATTGTGATAACGGCGGCATCATGCCCCACCGCCTTCCGCTTTCCTCCCAACATTATAAATCTTGACATGGTGCATGGGGAACTGTTGCCTTGCTCTTTCCAAGTTGTGTTTCTAAGCTGCCTGGTAACAGTCGCCATGTTTCAGACAGGCGAGCTGTTCCCCGAGAGCCACTGTGGCTCCGCACTTATTGGTGCATAGGAAATGTAAGGCAGGGCCTTGCTGCCAGGAAGATTTGGTTCACGTAAGGGTTGTTTGATACCGGCTGTGTGTTGGATGTATCACTTGAGTGACAACAACCCCTTGGCAGAGCTCGTGTTCCTGTTAGCGCTCTGCTTTCCCGTGGTACAGCCGCGGTCTTCCAGAGACTGTTGTCAAATATTATATTAAGAGCAGTTTGGCAGATGTTGCAGAGCATCGTATAAACTTATTGCCTTGGGGAAATCGTGCGATTGTGGCTGTTAATGCTCCACTACAGCCCATGTTTCGCTGCCTGTTGCAGCTGTTACCTGTACCGACCCTCCTGTCCTCCCCAGTCCCCTCCAGAGCTGTGCCGGCCGCAACGTTGGGGAGAACTGCTCTAACTCCCAGATGTGCCAGTCCCTCCCCGGCACGAGGCTTCAGGCCAGCTGCCTGCCTTGTGGCAAAGAGCAGGGCAGCCCCTCTGGCACAGAAAGCTGAGAGAGAGACAACTGCTTTTCCCAGAAAAAAAATGGTACAAAAGTGCCCTGAGCCCGGAGCAGGCTGCGTCCTGCTGGAGACGGTGCCCACCCCAAAATGGGGTCGATGTGGCCCTGACGCATGCCTGCTTCAGGCAGAGGCGTGAGCTGGATGGCAGGCCTGGCGTTAAGGCGGCAGCGTTGTTTGTCCAGGGTGGCTTTTCGCGGGATGGTTTTGCTGGAGGGCTTTTCCATGTGCCTTGCAGGCTCGTGAGCAGAACGTCCCTGGGGACACCAGGGAACAGGAAGGTGTTACTCTCAAATAACCTGTTTAAAGTTGAGCATCCTGCTGCCCTTGAGCGCCAGGGCACACTGGGTTGTTTTTTTTCAGGAGTCCCTTGAAAAACTTCCCTCCCTGGAATTTGTCGCTTGCACAGTGAATTAGTTGCCGCTCTCCTGTGATGGGGCTCAGACAAAACCTTACGGTCTTGACAACTGTTTGAGAACACGTCAGTCTTTGATATTGTCTCAACTTATTTAATCATTGATATCCTTTCTTGACAAATTATTAAACCACCAGCGTTTAATGATTGCCTGCCTGGTGGTTAGCTCTCTTCACGCTTCCTTGAACCCCTGTGCTCCAGGCTGCTCCTCCTTCAGCCCTTGCACTGCAGCAGCTGTAATTCTGTTTCCCGTGCCGTCCTTCTGGAAGGACCCCCACCATCAAAACACAGAGGCAGTGACCCTCTCTCCTTTTTTAATTTCAGGCTCTTGTCGCCGTCTCCCGTTGGAAAGAGGCCCCCGGTTCTTTCCCTGCCCTCTCCTGCAGTGGCTTTGGCTCCCTGGCACGGTGTCTCCAGCTGGCTGTTGGCAGCACCGTGGCGGTGGTGGGAGAAGGGCTCACCTGTCGTTTCTTCTCCTGCAGCGGCAAGCACGGAAACAGCTGATGCGAATTCAGACAAAGAGACAGAGTCTGAGGAGCCCCAGGAGAAAGCAAAAGTGCAAGGGGCACCAAAAATAGAAGAGGAGGAGCAGGACCTAAAGGTACGGAGATGCAGAGATGCGTGTCAGTGAGATGTGTCCCAGCTTGCGTAAGGGAGGTTGGCTGGGTGCTCGGCAGTTCCCCCAGGCCCTGGCCAGTTCACTGCTCTCCCCAGTGCTCGCAGTACCACCAGCAGCGCAGAGGGATGTGCTGGCTCCCTTGGCCACCTCTGCCCAGGGGACGTCACCAGCCAGCGGGGACACCTGAGCTTTGGGCTGTGGGTTTGGCCCGGCTGGAGTGACCTTATCCGCCTCCTGCTGCCGGCAGGACAGCACCATACCCCTGAAGCGCTAAACCTCAGATCTCGGCGTGGCTGCAAGAGCAGTTTGCCCTGGCCCTGTGAAAGAGCAGCTGTGCAGGATTGGGCCAGCATCTCTGCAGCCCGGTGTCCTGCCTCCAGCAGGAGCCAGCAGCAATGGCTTGAAAGTTTTTAAAAATAAAATAAAATCAAGGGGGGGTGGGGGGATAAAGACTGAGCCCTGGGTCTGGTCGTAAGAGAGAGCAAACGCTTTTGTCTTGATTTTGTTTTCACCAATAACGATGTTACAGTCCTCTGGCATGTGCCCGCTCAGTCGTCCCATTTCCAGGCTGAAGACTCTTCGTCCATAATCCCTCTGTGTCTGGAGGCTGCCAGTACCTGTTGCTCTGCCCTTCCCCCACCATGACTTTTTGGAGTTGTTAGATGCAAATTGGGGAAGCCCTGGGGATTTCTGCAGCGTCGTGTTGATAGTTTTCTCTTCCGAGCCTTGGTTTGCTCTTTTTCGCTGCGGCTGAACAGTTCCCAGAGCCCCTTCCTGAGCCGTAGTAGTGACACACAGAGCTACAGGCTCTGAGTGATCGTTATGCAGAGTGGTCGGGGAGATCTTTTCGATTTATCCTTTTGATTCCCCAGTCGCTCGTTACCCTGAAATCTCCTGCAGTGTTAAATTTGGCTCCTGAGTAATTTTGTTCCGTTGGCAAATGTTGTCGCCTCCCTGTGCCAGATGGTTTACGTATGGGGAGTCGCCATCTCGTGGTAGAACCCCGGTGGAAACCTGCAGCGAAAGCTGACCTCTGGTCCTGCCCTCATTTCCCATCATTTAATCATTTTTTCCGGTGTGAAAGGGAAGGGCTTCCTTATTGTCCTTGTGACAGATTTAGCGTCTCCCGTAAAAGAACTCTTTAACAGAGTTTTGAGATGTGATATTCTTGCCCAAAACCACTGAGCCCTCCCTCAGTATAGCGCCTACATGAGGCTTGTCTGATTTTTTGAATTGAATTAAAAAAAAAAAAAAAAGCCTGCAGCAGGAGCAGGCTCGTTGGCTGCTGTGCCCCAGATGGCTGCCGAAAGCCTTTTAAGCTGTCACGTTTGCTGTCCCCTTTTCTCCTGGTACTGGCGGTGCTCTGTGACGGACTGTGTGCTGTAGCGTGGTGCTTTCCCATGCAGGAGCCCTTTAGAGCTGTTGGAGGAATGCCGTCTCCTCGGGTAATCGGTACCGTGTGCTTCATCGGTTTGGGGTAATCTCTCTTCTGCCGGCTCTCTGGTTTGCAGGAGATCCGGGTCCTCCACTGCAAAGTTGCCCTCTGCTCTGGGATCTTCCCCGACTTCTCCGTAGCCACATTAATGCAGGAATTAATTTCCCTGCCTTGAGCTTCTCTAGCGCTGCTTGTCTGTCTGGCCCATCCCCCTCTCTGGAGACAGACACTGCGTTGGTGGCTTTGGGGACCTTCCAAAGCCTCTTCTGAAGAGTGAAGGAAAAAAAGAAATTTTTAGAGTCCTCCTTAAAGCAATCGTGATGCCACTTGCAGGCATCTGCCCCGTTTCTGCTCTTGATTGCTTTCTGGCTTGTAGCCGCTCTCAAGCAGTCCCCTCAGTCAGGGACATTGACAACGGGGCATCCCCGTGTCCCTGGGCAGCGCCTGAATTGGAGGTTTGACCCCTGCGGGACGCTGGGGTTGAGGAACGGTGGTCGCTGTGGGCTGGCCTGAGTTTTAATGTAGATGCTGTCTCTGCTCAGGAGTAAATCCAGAGCTGTTACCCCTCTCCTGTGCTTTCCAGCTCGTTCCTCCGGAAAGCGGCGAGTTACAAAGTCTGAAATTATATCCTGCCCCGTTTCCTTTGGGAAATGGTTTAAGTATTATATTTAACGCTCTCTGCCCTGCCGATTGCTCTGCTGTAACTCCGGAGCCGGGGCGCCGAAGCAGACCAAGCCCGGACCCTCCTTCGGCTGGTTGGGAGCAGTGATGCGCTGAGACGCGCTGGGGGCTGTGGCTGGGAACGGGGAAGGGTCCGCACAAAGGAGTTGGGGTTCGCTGGCACCTCCCGCGGCTGCAGAGGAGGTCTCATCCTGCCGCCCCGCACCAACCCTGTTCCTGGGGCGCAGGAGGTGGCGGGGCTGAAAGGAGGGAGTGACAGGCGCACACGTTCAGGGTGGCACATCCTAGTCCCGCCTGGCTGAGGGGCCGCAGGCTGTCCCAAGTCCTGTTTGCCGGGGAAGGCCTCGAGCCGTGGGGCTGCAGCCGCCCGGTGACGCTACCCGAGGGCGGCTCTTTACTCTTCCCTTTCTCCCTGGCAGTTTCAGATCGGAGAGCTGGCAAATACTCTGACTAGTAAATTGGAGTTCCTGGGCATCAACAGACAATCTATCTCCAACTTCCACATGTTGCTGTTGCAGACAGAGGTAACCGAGCCTTCGCCCCTCGCTCCGGCCTTCTGTTCCGAAGCGGATCAAATACTGTCCGCCGCTCGAGCGCCGAGGGCCGGTGCTGCGTGAACCTCGTGGCCGCGGCGGCACCGCACCGCGCCACGCGGCCTGCCTCCTGCAGGGCCCTTCCTCGGCGGGGGGAGAGCATGGCTTTGCGCGGAGGCGGTGTCTTCCTCCTGGCCCCCCCGAGTCCCGTTGCTGTAAGGGAACCTCCCGGACCTCGAGTCCTGTCCCGAGGGCCGCTTGCAGCCTCCCTCAACGGCTTCCCCCGGTTCTTGCCCTCTAGACCCGCATTGCAGACTGGCGAGAAGGTGCTCTCAATGGAAACTACCTCAAACGCAAACTCCAAGACGCAGCCGAACAGCTAAAACAATACGAAATAAACGCCACCCCTAAAGGCTGGTCCTGCCACTGGGACAGGTACGCGCTCTCCTACCTTTCTCACCTTTCATCTCTGACATCTCAGACATGATTTGTGACCATCACCACCCGACGACGTGGCGCCGTCCCTCTCGGAGACTGAGAGCAGCTTCTGTTAGCAGTGCTGGGCAGGCAGAGAAAAACATCCGGCACTCGCAGAGTTTGGGCCAGCCACCAAACTGGAGGATCCAAACGGAGTGCTCAGTGCTTTGAGACGGAGCTGATTCCCTGATCGGACAGAGCTGGTTTTCACTCTCGCGAGTGTAAAGCGCTGTGGAGGGCGGGCCTGGGGGGTCGCGCATGCGAGAGCTCTGTGAACTTTGCAGGATCTCTGGATCACCTCTTCTGACCAACAGCTCTGACAAAGGACAAACTTCAACTCATCGACGGAACGAAGAACAAGATTTCTGTCTCCTGCCAGCAGGTCAGACCCAAACATTTCTTTGTCTATTTGGCTTTCTTGATTAATTTTCCTTTGTTTGAAATCTTTGCTCTTTTGTTTTTCAGCTCCCAGAATCCGCTCCCTCTCTCTAGCATTCACTGTGTGTTTGACACCAAGACTATATCAATAAAAGCGGCCTCCGCGCACCACGGGGTAGGGGGGCAGCCGCTTCTCTCCATTGGGCTGTTCCCCGGTGCCTCTTCTCGGAGGGCGACTTTCAGCCAAGGTGGCGGCTGAAAGTCCCGCTGTTAGCGAGACGTCGCTCTGCTGCACGCTGGCCTGCTTTCTCAGCCCTCCCCTCCCTCGGAGCGGGGGGCTCAGGGCGACATTCACGCAGCCAGCAACGCAAATAGCTTTGAGCGAAATCGGCTCCGGCCTTCTCCTTGCCTCTGTCCTCAAAGTTGTTTGTTGCGTTTGGGAGAGCGGCAGCCCTGCCGCAGAGGGTCTTCCCTGCGAGAGCGCACCGCTGTCGTGGGCAGGCCCGCCTCGGAGTGTCGGTGGCGGGGAAGGGAATCTAAAGCCTCCTTCTCTTTCTTGTGATTTAGGGAGCATAGACGCTATTTCTATGTTAACGAGCGCTCAGGAGAGTCACAATGGGAGTTCCCCGACGGGGAGGACGAAGAGGAGGGACAGCGGGCCACCGACAGAAAAGCCGACGGTCCTCCTAAACCACCTCCAAAAGACAAAGGAGAGCGCGCCGAGGACTCCGCCGAGCGCTCCACAGGTACAGAGCGGGGGCAGGACAGTGGGGGCGGGGGGGAATTTGGTGTGGTTGTGGGGTCCTGGCCCCACAGTGGGGTGTTACGGAGTCCCACTGAGCGCCAGAGCAGTTTGTGGTGGCGGTGGCTTTAGCAAAGCCGGGATGAGCACTGCTCCTGTGTCCCAGCTGTCCCCATCGGTTTTAGGTGTCACAGCGGTGCCGGGGAAGGTGGCGTGCAGCTCGTCGGTCGAGCCCGTGGCCTGAGCTCTGCCTGCCCGCTCCCAGGCAGGGCCCTGGCAGGGAGGCAGCAGGCAGGAGCAGGCAGCGCGGTCCGTAGCGTGGGTTTTCAAGCCTGTGTCAATATGTATTCTTCAGGCTCCCTTTGTAAAGAATCCTTCTCAGGCCAAGTTCCTGCTACGTCTCTCATGCCGCTCACTCCATTTTGGACTCTGCTTCAGTCCTCCGTCCCGGTCCTCCAACCTCCCTTGCCTTTGGAAATGCCTCCGCCGCCTCCGCCTCCACCGGACTCGCCCCCGCCACCCCCGCCGCCGCCCCCGCCTCCCGGAGAAGACGGCGAGATCCAGGAAGTGGAGATGGAAGATGAGGGGGGTGAGGAGCCGCCCGCCCCAGGAACGGAGGAAGACGCTCCCCTGAAGCCTCTCCTGCGCCCAGCTGCCAGCAGCAGCCAGGTGAGCGGCGGTGCCGGTAGCCGGGGCTCAGCCGGTCCCACCGCCCTGTGCCCGGCGCTTGTGAACACGGGGAGGGTGCATGGAAGAGCCGTCATTCGGCCACACCTGGGGGCCGCATCCTTCCCGGCTCGGCGCTCATGGCAGTGCTCTCTTCCAGGGTGCCGTTGAACCGAGCCCAGCCCCGCTGCTCTCCGCCAAGCCCCAGAAGAGGAAAGCCACAGAGATGAGCCCGGGGCTGATGCAGCGAACAGCCACCATCGGTAGCTGCCCTGTCATCTACAGCCAGCCCCTGATGGCCGCCAGCAAGTACCAGCCGTCAGCCGTGCCCCTCGCCTCCCTGAGGCCCCGCCAGCGGCTGCAGGGCGAGATCCAGGGCCGTCCCAACCTCCGCATGGCACCGGGCCACGCTGGCCCTCAGCCCGCCACGCTGGGCCTGCAATCTGGCTACCTGGGCGTGACGGCACCCACCGCGCCTTCCGTCATGAGCTACTCGGAGTGCGCTGCGCCCATGGGCCTGCCCGCCGCCGCTGTGCAGCCAACCCCGGCGCGAGGAGCCATGCCCGCTGCCAGCACCGGCACCACTGACCAGCCGCCACCCCCACCGCCCCCCCAGACGCCCCCACCTCCCACCCCTAAGGCGCCGCCACCACCGGAGAAGGAGAAGCCGAGGAAGGGGCGGAAGGACAAGGTAGGCTCTTGCACTGGTGCCGCGCTGGGGGCCCGCTCCTCCCTTTCCAGCCACCCTCACCACGGACTTTTGCATTTCGGGCACAGGGCAAGAAGGGCAAAACGAAGATGCCATCGCTGGTGAAGAAGTGGCAGAGCATCCAGCGGGAGCTGGACGAGGAGGAGAATTCCAGCTCCAGTGAGGAGGACCGGGAGACCACCGCCCAGCGGCGCATCGAGGAGTGGAAGCAGCAGCAGCTGATGAGGTACGGGGCCCCAGCGCTGCCAGCCCTTCACCGTGGCACATTGCCCGGCTCCTTTGGGGGGACATTTCCTTGTCCCCTGGAAAGGCAGAGTGCGGGAGTCTGCATCTCCGGCCCTGGGGGACGCACACGAGGGTGGGTGGGGATTGTCACCATGTGCCACCTGGGCGCTAACCCTCTGCTTTGTCCCCGCAGTGGCATGGCAGAGAGGAACGCCAACTTCGAGGCGCTGCCAGAGGACTGGCGAGCGCGGCTGAAGCGGAGGAAAACCGCATCTAGCACATGAGGCGCGCCGCACTCTTTTTTTTTTTTATTTTTTTTTTTTTTTTTTACAGATGTACAGTTCAGAGCCCTTCACCACTTGACCGTTGTCCAATAAATTGTAGCAGTTTGGGACGTGCCGTCTGTTTGAGCCAGGGCTGTCCCTGCCGTGGTGGTGGGAGGCCGGGGGCAGTTTGGGGCGGGTGTGCGCGGTGCCCCTGGCCTGGGTTGATGCTGTTGGGGGCCCTTTGTGGCCCCACTTCCCCGGGTGTCTGCCAGGATAACAAAATCCCTCTGGCTCCTTTCCCAGCTCTGCTCTGGGACCGCCCCGTCCCTCCCCACTACTGGCCGGTCGCTCAGCAACCGCGTCGTGGCTCCCTGGCACTGCCGGGATCGGGATCGGAGAAGGGTCTCCCCGCACCTTTCGCAGCCATGCAGCCTTCGGGGCGCCCTGCTGCCTGGCTGGAGGAGGGGGGACCGGGGGGGTTTGGCGGAGGGCTGGTCCCTGAGCCCTACGACAGCTTCATGCGCAGCCACCTGCGCTACTACGGCTACTTCCGAGGTGAGCCCTGGCTGCAGGGATGCGTCCCCTTGTACCCCAGGCCGTTCGGGCTGCAGCAGTGCTCTCCCTAAGGCCAGAAGACGGGTGGGCAGAAGAGCCCTGCGTCCCCGGGGGTCCCCGACGAGGCCCCCAGCCCGGGCAGTGCCCACCCCGGCTGCCTGCGGGGTCCTGGGCAGGAGCTGAGCCGTAAGTGAGACCCCATCACCCCCCACAGCCCCCCAGCACTGGGCTCGGTGCTGCCCCAGGACCCGGAGCTGCGTTCTCGTGGCATGGAGAGCGCTGCGGGGGGGCTTCTCCCTGCCTTGGGGGTAGTGGGTGGTTCTGGGGGGTGTCCCCCCCCCCAACCCGGGATTCCCCCATCTCAGCAGGAGCACGGGAGCACACCAGAGCTCCTCCGGCTCCTCCCAGTCCCCTTGCAGCCCCTGGGGCACTGGAGCTGGCCCCCGCCTCCCAGGGCACACCGGGCCCCTTGGCACGGCACCGAGGGTCCCTGGGGGAGCCACGGGCTCTCTTTGCCCTTCCCTTGGCACGGGGACCCCCACCCGCTCCCCGCTGGCCCGTCGAGTGTGAAGTCATCAAGGAGACGATCGAGCACATCGGTGAGGGAGCACTCAGGCCGTTCCCCCCCTCACCCCTGCGCCAGACCCCTGCCATGCCCACAGCGCCCATCTCTGTGTGTCCCCTCCCTCCAGAGTGGGTCCCCCCTGAACCGGAGCCCTTCTGCCAGCCCACGGGCCACAAGTGGCCCTTGTCCACCCTCGGCAAGGAGCAGGGCACCGTCGTCTACCACCTCAGCCCAGGTAGCGGGGAGCAGGCAGCACCCCCAGGTGCCCCTCAGTCTCCCCAAGCCCCAATCGCCATCCCTCTGGGCTTCCCCCCACAGTGCCCCCAGGCTCCTGCTTCACCCGTGCTCGGGTCGGGGGGGCCCCGGGCCCCCTCTCCTCCCCAGCGACCCCCTTGGAGGGTCCCCAGGATACCACGCTGCTCTTCGAATCCCGCTTTGAGAGCGGCAACCTCCAGAAAGCTGTCAAGGTGTAAGAGAGGGGCTGGGGAGTGAGGGGGGGTGGCAACAGGGCCGGGAGCCAGAGCATGGCCCGTCCCGCCGTGCAGGGGCCCCTATGAGTACGTGCTGACGCTGCGGCCGGACCTCTACACCACCAAGCACACCCAGTGGTTCTACTTCCGCGTCCAAAACACCCGGCGAGACCCTCTCTACCGCTTCACCATCGCCAACCTGGTGAAGCCCAAGAGCCTCTACGGTGAGGGCATGCGGCCCCTGCTCTACTCCCAGCGGGATGCCAAAAGCCGCGGAGTCGGCTGGCGCCGGGTCGGGGCCGATGTCTGCTACTACCATGGTGGTGAGGAGGAGCCGTCCACCTTCCACCTCTCCTGGACGGTGCACTTCCCCTATGACGGTGACACTTGCTTCTTTGCCCACTCCTACCCCTACACCTACTCTGACCTGCAGCGCTACCTGGGCATGCTGGTGGGCGACCCCGTGTGCTCGCGGTACTGCACAGTGCGGGAGCTGTGCCGCAGCTTGGCCGGTAACACCGTCTACCTGCTGACCATCACCAGCCCCACCGGCGTGGCGGCCAAGCGGGCGGTGGTGCTAAGCGCCCGCGCACACCCTGGGGAGAGCGGAGGCTCCTGGGCCATGCAGGGCTTCCTCGACTTCCTCCTCAGCGCCCACCCCGATGCCCGTCTCCTGCGCCAGCTCTTCGTCTTCAAGGTGGTGCCCATGCTCAACCCTGATGGCGTGGTGGTGGGCAACTCCCGCTGCTCCCTGGCAGGCCACGACCCCAACAGGGCTTATGGGACGGCACTCTGCGGCTCCTTCCCTGGTGTGTGGCACCTGCGGGCCATGGTGGAGAGGTGAGGTGGGACATAGGGAGCTGGTGGGATGGTGCTGCTCCTGCGGCGGTGCCGGTAGCCATATCCAGATGCATGCAGGGTGCTGGCGGAGCGGGAGGTGGTGCTGTACTGCGACTTCCACGGGCACAGCCGGAAGAATAACGTCTTCATGTATGGCTGCGACGGCAGCGGGGCAAGCGCTGGGCCACGGCTGCGCCAGCGCATCTTCCCCCTGATGCTGAGCAAAAATGCCCCCGAAAAGGTGGGATGCTCCAGAGCCAGGGAATGGCGTCCTTGCCAAGCTTCACGGTGACACTGGGTGGTGTCCCTGTGGTGCTGGGGAGGGGGACACATCCCCCTCACTGTGCTGACCCCAAGGTCGGCCCCAGTTCTCTTTCCCCAGCTGCAAGTTCAAGGTGCAGAAGAGCAAAGCAGGGACGGGTAGGGTTGTCATGTGGCATATGGGCGTCTCCAACAGCTACACCATGGAGGTGGCCTTCAGTGGTTCCACACTGGGTGAGGGGCCACCGCAGGTGACAGTGTCTGGTCTGTTGAAGGATGGGTGGCCCCTGCCTTGGGAAGCCACCACTTCTTTCATCGTCCACTGTCCCCTTTAGGTGGGAGGAGCTCGCACTTCAACGTGGAGGACCTCAAGTCGCTGGGTTACCACCTGTGTGACACCCTGCTCGACTTCTGCGACCCCCATCCTGCCAAGGTGGGCTCAAACCATGGCACCCAGGCTGGTCCCTGTGCCGTAGGGGGACCGCAGTGACGCTGTCTCCATCCCGCAGTTCCAGCAGTGCCTATTGGAGGTGGATGCGCTGCTGCGGCAGCGGCTGCACCGGGAGCCGGACTCCAGCTGGAGCGACGTCTCCCCCTCGGAGCTTGAGTCCAGGTATGGCCTGGCCCGGGGACCCCGCAGAGCCCTGGGGTTGTGGTGGGAGCTGCAAGTGGTCATCTCCCCCACACAGCACCAGCGGCTCCGACAGCTCTGTGTCCGATGGGCCCCCAGCTCACCTCCACAGCCCGGCACAGCCGGTGAGTCCCTGGGTGCCACTGATTTCGGGGTGGGAGGGACAAAGTGCCAGGGAGGTGTGAGGTGTTGTGGGGTGCAGACACCCCAGCACCTCTTTGCCATCTGGTGCACGCAGCTGGAGCAACAGAGGAGGAAGCAGAGGCGGAGCCGGAGAGCAAGGAACACCCTGCACAGGACAAACACCATCTACCAGAGCCGTGCCAGTGTCCCGGTGAGCCTGGACCTACAAGCACAGTCAACCCAGGCCCAGAGGGGACGATCCTGCAGGGACACTTGTCCCTGGTGCTGTCCCAGCATGGTGCCAGCATCGCTGGTGCTCTAAGTGGGTCTAATCCCTCTTCTGTGACCCCCAGGCCAGGCTGGGGACCCCCAGGCCCCACAGGCAGCTGGTTCTCCCCAGCATCCCGAAGGGAGCCAGCACAGCAGGAGAGGAGCCCAGAGGCGGCTCTGGTGTGACCTTTCCCAGCGCAGCTGTTGCAGGGGGTGGCCACCATGCTGCCATGGGGGGGTCTCAGCTGGAGGGTGGCACGAGCATGGTGTCACACCGTCGGCCACTACTGAGCACCCGCCACCCCCGTGTCACCGGTGCTTCCTCACGGGACACAGCCCTGGGAGCTGAAACACAGCCGTCCCAGCAGCGGGGCAGGCGGGCAGCTGTTGTCCATGGACGCAGGGCGCGTCCCCACATCTCCGCCCCTGGCAGGGCCTCGCTGCCCACTGCCCGGCGCTGCTGTGCCTGCGCTCGGCATTAAAGGTGGTGCTGTGGCCGTGCCTCTGCCTGGTGACGCCTCTTTGCATCGCGCCATCCCCCTGGGGCTCCCCCTTGGCCCCTGGCTCTCAAGTCTGCCCAGAAGCTGCCAGGGCCCAGCCCCGTGCCCTGCCACAGGCCCCATTGCCACCTTGGTGTCACCTCAGGTCCCATCGCGGCATCACCTCAGGCCCAGTCTCCATGGTGTCACCTCAGGCCCCATTGCTATGGCGTTACCTCCATATCACCTCAGGCCCTGTCGCCATGGTGTCACCACAGTGTCAACTCAGGCCCCGGTCGCCATGGAATCACCTCAGGCCTGCAGGCCGCGGGTAGGCCGCAGGCCCCGTTGCCGCGGCGACGCCTCAGGCCTGCAGGCCGAGGGTAGGCCGCGGGTAGGCCGCAGGCCTCGCAG
This sequence comes from Vanellus vanellus, assembly GCF_965231255.1. Classification (NCBI taxonomy): domain Eukaryota; kingdom Metazoa; phylum Chordata; class Aves; order Charadriiformes; family Charadriidae; genus Vanellus; species Vanellus vanellus. The sequence continues at coordinate 1,208,737 of NC_138911.1, read as the reverse complement.
GCCGCGTTGCTATGGCGACGCCTGAGGCCTGCAGGCCCCGGTGACGCCCCCCTCTCGTTCCCACGGTGACCCGGCGGGGTGGGGCGGCCCCTCCGGCCGGAAGCGTTCGGCGGGCGCGCCGGAAGTACCGGGGTGGGCGGAAGCGGAAGCGGCGGCGGCGGCGGCGCTGGTGTCGGTGTCCTTCTGGGCCGTGACGCCGGGCGGCAGCATGGCGGACGCGGGCTCGCAGGTGCTGCTGGGCTCGGGGCTGACCGTGCTCTCGCAGCCCCTCATGTACGTGAAGGTGCTGGTGCAGGTAAGGGGCGGGGGCCGGTAACGGGGAGCTCGGAGGGGGCCGGGGCCGGGACCGGGACCGGGACCGGGATCGGCTGCAAGGCTGTCTGTCCCCGCCGCAGGTGGGGTACGAGCCGCTGCCGCCCACCCTGGGGAGGAACATCTTCGGGCGCCAGGTCTACCAGCTGCCCGGCCTCTTTGCTTACGGTGAGTCTGCTCCGTCCCCCCCCGGGCCCTCCCCTCGCCCCGCGGGGCCGGTGATTCCCCCCGGGGGGACGGAGGGGGTCCCCCGCGTGGTGTGACGGGTCCCCGCTGTCCCTAGCCAAGCACATCGTGAAGGTCGATGGAAGAGCGGGACTCTTCAAGGGCCTCACCCCCCGCCTCTGCTCCAGCGCCATCGGCACCGTCGTGCACAGCAAAGTGCTGCAGGTACCGGTGAACGGGGACGCACACATACGGCGCCGCTGGGCCCGGGGGGGCTCTGCAAGGGGGGCTCACCCCTACGGCAGGTCCTCCCCTGGCCCCCGTGGCTGCCCTAACCCTGCCCTTCTCTCCCCAGCGGTACCAGGAGGCCGAGCAGGCTGAGGTAAGTTCGAGACTGCTTCCCCCGGGAATCCTCCCTTCCCATCTCTCTCCCTCCCTTCCAGAGGCACCCTGGCATCCGAGAATCTCCCCCCAGGGAGAATCGCATGGCACAGAGAGCTCTGGCAGGGCCGTGGGACTGCCAAGCCCGGGCTGTAGGGGGCATAGATCTTTTCTGTGGTGGGGAGGGAGCAGTACTTTTTGAGGGGGCTGTCTCCTTCCTGATGCCTCTTCCCCTCTCCAGCCTGGAGCCAGCAAGAAGGAGCCCGTGTCCTCACTGGAGCAGGTCCTCAAGGAGGTGAGGAGAAGGAGGGTGCTGGGTCTGCTTGGGTGTGTGAGGTGCTCGGTATCGTGCTGGTGCTCAGCTCTCTGCCTGCCGTGTCCCTGTCACCTGCTCCCCCTGATGGCCTGTTTTTCCCCAGACCTCCCGAGAGATGGTCGCTCGTTCCGCCGCCACCCTCATCACACACCCCTTTCACGGTAGGTGCCCCCCTCTGCAGCTCAGACATGGTCCTGGTGACCCAGGTGACGGGCGCCTGTCACTCCTGTGTCACCCTGAGGTGTCCCTGTGCCCAACCTGATCCCCCCCGTCTCTGCCTGCAGTGATCACTCTGCGCTGCATGGTGCAGTTCATCGGCCGGGAGACCAAGTACAGGTACGGGGTGGGGGGCCGGGGCTGCTGTGGGGAAGGGAATGCCCACCCAGGAGGCCCCCTCTGACCACGGTGCTCTCTTCTTCCTCCCCAGTGGGACACTAAGCGCCTTTGCCACAATTTACCGAGAAGAGGGCATCCTGGGTTTCTTCGCGTGAGTGTCATCCACTGGTGCCTTGGAGGGGGTGGGGGGACAGCGGGGTCTCTCCCTAAAATCTGCCGGCCTCACTCTGGCGTTGCTCCTCGCTCCGGTCACAGTGCCGCAGCTCTGCCCTCCCATCTTGCTGAGAAGCATTCTGCCCTGGTCTCTGCCGTTCAACCTTGTAGCCACCAGCCCTGGGTTGCGTGGGTGACATCTGGGCACGTTAAAATAGAACAAAGGTGTATTAAACCTTCCCCGGGAGTGCCAGCCTCCTGCTGTAGGTGGCTGGGGGGTGTTTTGGGTCCCTCCGGCAGCACCCCTCTGCGCCTGTGTCCTGCCTGTCTGAACATCCCCACTCCTGGGGCCAGGTGTCCCCTTTCACCCAACTGTGGGGGGAATGGCCGCTCTCTCCCCTTCCCAAACACCTGTTCTCAAGCTCTCCACGCAGCCGCATCTGGATCCGCCCTGGGCTCACGTTCCTGCTGCCTATTCTCTTTCAGCGGCCTCATCCCCCGGCTCCTCGGGGACATCCTTTCGCTCTGGCTCTGCAACATGCTGGCCTACCTCATCAACACATACGCGCTGGAGAATGGGGTACGGGCTCTGCACCCTGCTCGGGGGGCCTGGACCGGGCTGGGGGCGGCGCGGTGGCGTCAATAACAGCAGTGAGGGACAGGGGAGGCTCAGGGGACAGTCCAGGGGGACAGGGCTCCGCTTTGGGGTGGCAGCACGGCTCCGTGGGGGTTGAATGTGCCTTTTCTCCTCCCGCAGGTCTCAACCATGACTGAGATGAAGAGCTACTCACAGGCAGTCACTGGAGTGAGTACAGCCCCCTCCCCCCACCGTATGTGTGCGCGCGTACACTCGTGTGTGTGACACTGTCTCCCTGCGGGGAGAGTGACGAGAATTGAATCCTTTTTCCCTGGGGAAACGGTGTGTTCCTGGAATGCTGATGGGCTGGGGAGCCGACCCGGGCGCTGCTCCGGAGGGATCATCCCGCAGGGGGAAGGATCCATAGTCACCTTTCACAGCCCCGCAAAACCCAGGGCTCCACGCTCGCCTCACAACTTCGTGGGCAAAACAACATTTCTCGCTCTTGCCAGAGCCCGGCTCAAAAATTCGAGCTTGCCTCCACGTAGCTTGGCCCTGCACGGAGCCTGCGGGAGAGGGCTCCCTCCCAGGGGGAGTCCCTGGGGATCTTTTGGAGGGGCATGGGGGGGATCCCTGTGGAGCCTGTGTGCTGCTGTTGACCAGCCCTGCTCTCCCTTGCAGTTCTTCGCCAGCATGCTGACCTACCCCTTCGTGCTGGTCTCCAACCTGATGGCCGTTAATAACTGCGGGTGAGTCTCACCTTCCCACCCCATCCGCCTCCCGCTCTCCCCAGGGAGGGTGAGCCCATGCCTGGAGGGGCTCATGTGGGTAGTGGCCACCTCCCTCTGTGCCGGATCAGCTCCGGGTTGGCAAAGAGGTTTCAAACTCGCTGTGGGGCTGATCCCTCGTGGTTAGTGCTGCCGTAAGGGGGACGTTGTGGAGCTTTGAAAAGGTGGTTTTGGGGTTCAACCCAGCATGAGGGGATGGGTCCTACTGTGGTCCTGGGTGGAAATAATTCCCTGTGGGTCTCTCCTCCCCCCAGGCTGGCTGGGGGCCTCCTGCCCTACGCACCCACCTACTCCTCCTGGCTGGACTGCTGGAGCCAGCTGCACAGGGAGGTAAGTGGCCGGAGCCAGGCAGTGCCAGGACGCCGCCTGGCCACGGAGAAGAGCTGGGTGGAAGCCCCTGTGGGGTCTGTGGTGGCCACACCGGGGCTCGGGGCAGCCCTGACTCACCCGTCCGTGGCCATTTCCTCCCTTCCAGGGCAACATGAGCCGAGGGAACAGCCTGTTTTTCCGCAAGGTGCCCGCAGGGAAGCGATACGTGTGGGAGGAGAGGAGGTTTCGCTGAAGCTGGAGTGGTGAAGCCACTGCTGGGCTTTGGAGAGAAAGAATTATGAGTGGTGATTTCTATACAGTTTTTTAAAATCATTTAATGCTGAGAGATGAAGGTGGATGCGTGAGAGTGTCTTGTCATGGGGCCGGGAGCTTCCTGGGGAGTGGGGCTGGCTGATATCCGGCATTCCCTCCCTGATCCAACCGCCAGAGCACTGTCCCTATTATTCCCTGTTCCTCACCCCACCCCTTTTCATCAGCACACCCTGTTGGCCGGGCCGGGCGCTGGTCCCACGAGACTGTCGTCTTGTCTGTCCTGTCCCCATGAGGAACGGTGCCCGTGTCTCATCTTTAGCCTGAACACGGAGGCTGCCCGGTCAACCCGCCGGCAGCGATCCCCCTCCTGGTGACGCCCAGGGAACCTTTTCCCGGCCTTAGACCCAGTTAAGGCCATTTCGACAGAGGAAATTCCCCCATGAGATAACGGCACGCAGAACCGTCACCCCCTTACAAATAACCGCTCGTTTGGAAAACAGGCTGTACAAGTGTCACAAGCCCTTGGGGACTGATGATGGCCCCAACCACCTCAGGGGCTGCCCCGGTGGCGTCAGGGACCGCTCATTAACGGCTGGGGATAATTGTGGGGCAGTGCAGGGTGGTGGCAACGCCCTGGGAGGAGCTGCCCGATGGCCTCTGCTGCCGTGCCTCAGTTTCCCCTCCCTGGGTGGGATCAGTCCCGCTGTCGGCGCTCTGCGGTTGCAGCACCTGCGGGGGTGTCACGACACCCCCCCGGCGAAGGGAGGACGTGGTGGTGGAAGAGGAGGGGGGCTGCAACCCCGGGGGGGGGGTGTGTGTGTGCAGCTGGAGGGGGGGTCGTATATGCCGGGGGGTGGTCCCACACCGGGCAGGGGGGTCGCACACCCCATGAAGTGGTCGCACACCGGGTGAGAAGGGTCGTATACCCCGCGGGGGGACCGCACACCCCTCTGGGGGGGAGTCCCGCAGAGGTTGGAGAAGGTTCGTTGCGCCGCCGTTGCCCGGGGGCGGGCTCGGGGAGGCGGTACCGGGGGCGGCCGGTCCCTCCCTCCTTCTCTCTCTCCCTCCCTCCCTCCCGTGGCGGCGCCATGGCGGAGGCGGGTGCGGACGGCGGCGGGGGGTTCCTGAGCAGCGGGAGCGAGCGGCGGTGCCGGGAGCGGCTGGCGGCGGGAGGACGGCGGGGGGCGGCGGTGGCGGCGGCGGCGGTGCTGGTGCCGTTGTGTTCGGTGCGCGGCCGCCCCGCGTTGCTCTTCACGCTGCGCTCCCGCCGGTTGGGCGGCCCCCACAGCGGCGATGTCAGGTACCGGCGGTGGGGAACGGGGTACCGGGACCGGTGCGGAGCTGAACGATTCCCGGTTAACCTCTTGACAGTTTCCCCGGGGGGCGGCGGGACCCGGCGGACGGCGACGCGGTGGCCACGGCGCTGCGGGAGACGCGGGAGGAGTTGGGGGTGACGCTGGAAACCCGGAGCGTCTGGGGACAACTGCGGCTGCTGCCCGACCGGGTATCGGCGACACCGGAGGGGGTGGACGGCGACACGATGGTGGGGGGGAGGTGACAAGGACACCCGGGCAGGGAATGGGGTGGGGGGGCAGAGGGTGTTTGGGGGCACGGAGTGGCTGGGGACACCGAGGACATGGGGTGACAAGGACACGAGGACAGGGTGGCAGTGACAAGGCAGCAGGCATACGGGTGACAGGGGTGCGGGGTGACAGGGCCACGGGCCACTGGCTACAGGCAAGGGGGGGACGTTGGGTGACACGTGATGGGTGTCAGGGTAGGGCACAGGGTGTCTGGGGACAGGCACGGGGGGGGGTCAAGGCAAGCAGGTGGCACTTAGAGGGGGGGATTGTCACCCCTGTCCCTTGCTGACGCACCTTCCAGCAGGGACAGATGGTGGCTCCCATCGTGGCCAACCTGGGGCCCCTGGAGGACTTGACGCTGACCCCCAACCCGGACGAGGTGGGTGACACCCCCCCCCCCCCCAACACCAGCAGTGTCCCTTGCCTGGGGCGAGCACCCCCTTCCCCGGTGACGTCGCAGCACACGACCCCAGCCAACCCCTCACCGCATGTGCCATAGGTGGAGGAGGTCTTCACCCTGCCCCTGGCCCACCTCCTGCGGGAGGAGAACCAGGGCTATACCCATTTCCGCACCGCTGGTGGTTACGGCTATACCCTGCCCGTCTTCCTCAACGGCCCCCACAAGGTCTGGGGGCTGACGGCCATCGTCACCGAGCTCACCCTGGAGCTGCTGGCGCCTGACCGCTACCGCAGGAAGACCCTCGTGCCGGCCCGCGGCCTCCCGGCACGGCCCCAGGGCAGCTCAGCCTGACGGGGCAGTCCCCAGGAGACGGGGGGATGGTTTATATTTTTGGGGTGGGGGGTACAGACTGACACCCCCCCCACCGATCGGTGCTGCTGCAGGGAGACTGCGCTGTCCCCCATCGGCAGGCTCCAACGGCTGGTGTCACACACTGTGATTTTAGTTAAAAAAAAAAAAAGCCATGTTTTGAACCACTTGTGCCATGGTCGCCAAATCACACCGCATGGACGATAGACACCCCACCCGCCACCAGGACGCCCCAGAGCCACCGCCCCCCCAAAAGTTCCCACCATTTTATACCCACAGCCTACTCCTGCCTCCCTCCAGCAGAGAGAGGAGCCTGTGAGTACAGCAGCCTTTATTGAGGACCCCCAAAATGCTGCGAGCTGCCCCTCGCACCCGAGAAGCGCCCCCTCGGGCAGGAACTGGCACGGCCACTGCCGCTGGCTTCTTACGCCGATGCCGCTCGGGCTTTGGCCTCCCCATAGCGCTGCATCCTCTCCTCCAGCACCGGTCGGAAGTGGCGGATGAGACCCTGCGCAGGGCAAAGGGGATGAGTTAAAGGGATGAGGGGAAGGCCACGGACACCCCAACCCCGCTCCTGGCCCCAAATCCCCCCTACCTGCACGGGCCAGGCCGCGCCGTCGCCCAGGGCACAGATGGTGTGACCCTCGATCTGTTTGCTGATCTCCCACAGCGCGTCGATCTCGGCCGCCTGCGCGTTGCCCTGCACGAACCGCGCCATCACCTTGTTCATCCAGTCGACGCCTGCGGGGAGGGGAAGGAGGGTATGAGGGGGGGCCCGTGGTGCAGCTCCCCCCCCCAGACACACCCCATGGCCTCCTCCAGTTCCCCCTGCTCACCTTCCCGGCACGGGGTGCACTGCCCACAGCTCTCGTGCTTGTAAAACTCAATGAGGCGAGCGATGGCTTTAATGATGTCAGTCTGGGGAAGGAGAGGAGGGTGAGGGCACTGCCACGGCACTACGGGGTGGGACCGGGGAGGTGCCTCCTCCCTTACCGATTTGTCCATGACGATTACGGCAGCCGTGCCAAGCCCGCTCTGCGCCTGCACCAGGGAATCGAAGTCCATCAGCACTGTCTCACACACCGACTTGGGAAGCAGCGGTGTGGAGGAGCCCCCCGGGATGACGGCCAGCAGGTTGTTCCAGCCCCCGCGGACACCCCCTGCCAGAGAGGGGGGGACAGGACAGACTGAGCCAGGCACAGCGTTGGTCCAGCACAGCACGACAGGACATCCCGCAGTGCTTACCGGCGTGCTTCTCGATGAGCTCCTTCAGTGGCACTGACATCTCTTCCTCCACGGTGCAGGGGTTGTTGACATGACCCGAGATGTTGAAGAGTTTCGTCCCAGAGTTGCGCTCCCGCCCGAAGCCAGCGAACCAGGCGCCGCCTCGCCGGCAGATGGTGGGGGCCACTGCCACCGTCTCCACGTTGGCCACCGTGGTGGGGCAGCCAAAGACACCTGGAAGAAGCGGGAGCTCTCAACGGCTGCGCTCTGCAGCAGGACGGTGGCATGGGAATGACTGGTTTGGTCCAGTCACCACCATTTTGTCCTGCTCTTGAGTGGAAATTAGGGCTCGTGCCACCAAGAGCTGTGCGAGCCAGTCACGAAGTGGGGAAAGCCGGAGACGTACCCACATCAGCAGGGAAGGGGGGCTTTAGGCGCGGCTTGCCCTGCTTGCCCTCAATGGACTCGATCAGCGCCGTCTCCTCCCCGCAGATGTAGGCTCCAGCACCCCTCACCACGAAGACATCGAAGGCATAGCCTGAGCCGCAGGCATCCTTGCCCAGCAGCCCGGCTTCGTAGGCTTCCCTGATGGCTACCTGCGGCAGGGAGGGGGCGGGTGGGTTAGGGGGCTCCCCAAAGGGGGGATTCCCCCCCCCAAACCCACCCGCCCCCTCCCCACCACTCACCTGCAGGTTGGAGGCCTCGTTGTAGAACTCCCCGCGGATGTAGATGTAGGCGGCGCGGGCGCCCATGGCGCGTCCCGCCACCAGGCAGCCCTCCACCAGCTTGTGGGGGTCGTGGCGCATGATCTCCCGGTCCTTACAGGTCCCCGGTTCCCCCTCGTCGGCGTTCACCACCAGGTATTTGGGTCTGGGGGAAGGCGGACAGCGTCAGGGCCTGTCTCGGGACACGGTGGTGCAGGTGCCGGTACCGGTCTCACCTGCCATCCGGGGGTTTGTTCATGAAGCTCCACTTGAGGCCAGTGGGGAAACCAGCGCCGCCGCGGCCTCGCAGCCCCGAGGCCTTGATCTCGCCGAGGATCCAGTCCACTCCCTTGAGCAGGATCTCCTTCGTCTTGTACCAGTCGCCGCGGCGCAGGGCGCCCTGCAGCCTGCGGGCAGAGCACGGCCGGTGGCACCGGGTCTGGACGGACCACACCGGGACCGCCCCCTCCCTGGTCCGCGGTACTCACCTCCAGTCGTGCCGCCCGTAGAGGTTGGTGAAGATCCGGTCCTCATCCCGCAGCGACCCGAACTGGGTCTTCTTGGGCGCCGTCTGCGGAGGACACACACGGACTCAGCACCGGTAATCCCGGGACCGGCAAGATCCGGCCCTGATCGCCGCGCCGCTCCACCCCCCCCGCCGTCCCCGCTTACCGAGAAGGAGGCGGCGGGCAGGCGCCGCAGCGCCAGCAGCTGCCGGGCGGCCATGGCGGGGCGGGCACCGGCACCGGGACCACCGTCACCTTCAGCCGCCCCCGCAGCGTCGCGCTCCCGGTGACGTCAGCGGCGAGCGCCAGCGGCGCGGCGCGGGGTCCGTAACGGAGGGCGT